>NC_063213.1:73555718-73863460 GCF_020740725.1 Corvus hawaiiensis | reverse complement strand
GAAAGGGAAAGGAAAGTGAAAGGAAAGGAAAGGAAAGGAAAGGCGAAGGAAAGGAAAGGAAAGGAAAGGAAAGGAAAGGAAAGGAAAGGAAAGGAAAGGAAAGGAAAGGAAAGGAAAGGAAAGGAAAGGAAAGGAAAGGAAAGGAAAGGAAAGGAGTAAAAGAGACAGCAGATCTATTCTCTGGAATTATGAAGTCATGAAATATGCTGCATTGAATACGCTACCAAAGCCGAAGTTAAGAACAATGATGTGAACAAGAAATGAAATATTTCCAAGATAAAGCTACTCTAAACCAGTGTGTCTTTTGAAATTAAAGCAAGTGATGGGAAAAAAAAAATCCATGCATCCTTCTCTTCTAGAGAAAATCAAATTTATGCTGTGGCTTTCTTTCCTGGTCTTCAGAAATGTGTCACTATTAGGTCTACAGATGATCAGGAATCATTTGGTCATTACAAAATAATCTTTGACTCTCTGTTCATGTAGATTCATGTAGATATTGTCAGTGAAATACAGGAAATGTCTTTGCTTCTGATGTGTTCAATTTGTAGAAGCTGACTTCTGCACAGTTTTTAGAAGACTTTGACTCACTTGATGTTCAATATCATCATCTTACTCAGCGTGCAAAAAAGATCCTGGTGACTATCTTACTAATTTTCCAGAATTTTTTTTTTTAGTATAATGATTAAATGATTGTAAAAACTACTTTCATGGGAGTTTTCAATAGACTTAACCTGTAGATTAAACTAGTACTTAACTGCCAAGTAGGTGTATCTCGTATCTTTCCCTTTCTTTTTTCTGCAAGAGCTATGGAGGTGTCATTTCTGCAATGAGTATTTTATATTAATTACATTTCTGCTGCAGGTTGGATATCTGTACAAAATAGATTAACTTGGATTTAACTTGTTTTGTGCAAAAGGAGACCCAAGAAGAGACAGCATACCTAACTTGTTTTTTTCTTGTGCTCTTATATTTGAATGGTACTATGAATTACCTTATATTCATAAAAAATTGAAAGGTGAAAAAAAATGTGAAAACTCTAGATGAGATTTGGAAACAAAAGAGAATAATGTGCATAGATTTTGCTGCATTTATTGCAATTTTTTGGTGCTTATAGTTTATTCCACTTGTACTGTTCCCATCTGCAGCACCAGCTTGCTTTTCCTCCCTTAGGACTGCAGGGTGTTTTAATAATAGGCCTTCAAGACCCACATAGCAACAAGAAGTCTGATAAAATAAAGAGAAAAAGGAGCTGAAGTGATCCCTAAAGAAGGGAAACATATTTTCCACTTTTCATTTCCAGTTCACAACAGAATGATGGGCTGAACTAATGAAAGCCCATTGGCATTCCAACAAACCCAAACAGAGTTTGCCTGTTGGGTAGTAATTATATGTGCCAAGTATTCACATGTATAATTAAGTAGTGTTCTGTTTCTTTAAATAAACATAATCGCACAGAAGCCAAAATAGTCAAATGATTTTCTCATTATTTGAACTAGAGAATAATAAGAAAAGTTTTCCAGTAAAATTTTATTTCCCTGTCAGCTCTCATTGGTAAGCTCAGTTGACTTACAGAAATTAATTCAGCTGACATGAGAAATCCTCAGATATTATTAATTTCTGAAACACATTGTTATCATTTGGCCAGAGGTGCAAAGCATGTCAGTTCCTACCAGCAGCCAATAATCTAATCCTAACCAACTCTTTGGATTTTGTTCTAAACAGTTTAAGCTTTGCTTGTCTTTCAGTATGTACATGTCAAATTGACAGAGGTGCTGCTGTGGATCAATAAGGAATGTCCTGACTAACCATCTGCCAGCTGTACCTGTATTCTCAAACACTTTCTCTTTCCTGAGCAATATTCCTTTGCCAGACAACCCTGTGTTGCTCTCTTAGGTTGCCTGCATGGTGCATTTTCCATAACAACGAGTGGGATGCACAGAAGAACCTGCGTATCTCTAGCTGGACTGATCCTGGTGGTGAGCTACACTGCAACAGCTGCTGTACAGCAGCATCATTCCAGACAGGGAGGGAAGACAGAAATCACTCTGTAAAACATCCTGGCACATGTGAGAGCAAGTTTCCTAATTCCATAAAATTAGCCAATAAACATTATGTATGTGCCATAAATACTGTCATTTCAGGAAGGAGATATAAGATCGCTGCATGACACAGTGAGGATAAGAGGCTTATGGCTGAAAGCACACCAGGAAGAGTAAGGATCTCTCAGGCACTTTTATTCATGTGCTGGAACAGCATCTCTGACTCCTGATCGTACAGGTTCAATGTCATGTCATATGCTACTTGCATATTTGAATATCCTTTTTCCATCCTCCTTCACGCTTATTGCCTCAAATATTTATCAATGCAGGTAAAACACACTGAAAAACAGGATAGGTGAAAGAAATCTTTCTCCCACATCAGTAGTTCTGTATTCTAATTATTGCTTTTTTTTTTTTTCTTTTTTTTGTGCACAAATGCAAACACGAGTTTACTGGCACATATAGGAAATGCTTTCTGGGACAGTATTAGGAAAACACTGTTGGGTTTGGAAAGTGTCTCCTTAGAATGTGACCAGTTAAAAGCTGTAGCTTGGATACTAAATGGGTGATGATACATTTTCACACAGACATTTACAGCCTTGGCTATATATGCACGGGGATAATTTTATTTGTCAAATCTGAAAAGGGCAATACCTTAACTGAGACATGTTATCACCATAATCTGTGAAGAACTCCATGGTGGATAGGCAGAACAGAGATACCAGGTCTCTAAAAGTTTCATGCAGAAAGAAACTGCATCTCGTTAACATGAGTGAAATCATACCATTGCAGAGGTGGTATGACTGCAATCATGTTAATGAGATGGGACTGGCTTAGAATTTAAAGAGCCACTCAGATGAACCCAAGGCAGCATCAGAAAATCCCATTAGTGATACAGAAGAAAAAATAATTTGATATCAGCGTTCCTGAGTGAATACAGAGACCTGTATGCTAGCTTCTAGTTTTTGAAGAAATCCTATAATTAAAAACTATTCAAAAGCAGCTCTGGGCCATGTTTTTAGCTAAGGAATTATTATCAGGCAAACTTATTAATAAGCCATAATTGTTACTGAGCGTACCTTAAGAAGTTTTAGTATGACTATACTTCAGAAAAGGTGTTATTTGTGCACTGTTTCACAATGATATTGTGATTTCAGAATGATTTTAAAGTTTTAATTAATCACCTGGGGTTGGTCACCAAGGCTATACAGTACTGTGTCTTCTCTTTCATTAAATAGGAAAGGGTAAAACTAAAAATTAAAGATATTCAATCAGAAAGCTACACGTCTGTGCAGATCTATTGTTATTACCCCCAGGGCTTTGGTTTCTGTTCTGAAAGTATTTTAGGAAAGGAGAATTCCTGTAAATAAGTTTTTGTTAATAGAAACAGCATTGAAATATACTTTTGAAAAAAAAAGTTTTGTTCCTTTTTTTTATTTGATTTGAACAAGTGGTTTTATACACTGTTCATGCTTCTCATGGAATTCTCTTCTAGTGGCCTCTAAATTCACCACATTCCTGAAAATTTGTAATTAATGTTAACACAAAAGTAATAGATATACTTCTCCCTTCTGTTTTCTTCTTTAAAGACACAGCCTTTTTTAAGTCCATTTTGATCAGAGGAGAGTCAGTAGATTCTCCTTCAGAGATCGAAATTTGCTTCAGATTTACTGGTTTTTTTTTTTCTTTCACAGTTGAAAATACAATATAGATAACTTGAAAAAGGGGGAAAGGAAGTTGGTTGCTGTTTTTAAAGGATTCTTAATCTTTTCTCAGTGTGTGTGTGTCTGTGTCTGTGTCTATGTCTGTCCGTGTCTGTGTGTGTGATTAAGGGTTGTGGGAAATTAAACTTGCACGTTTAAAAAAAACCAACCAAACAAACATGTTTGTCATCATTGCATGACAGTCACATCAAACATGACTTGTCTGAGAGACTATAAAGTCCTACAAGTACCTCAGTTTCCTGTTTTACATCAATTATATTGCTAGACATTTTTTTTCCCACGGATCATTGTAGCTTCAATTTTTTCATTTGTAATTATTGGGGTTTTTTAAGTGCCAGGAACAATTTCAGCCAAGAACTCTGGTAAGAACACTGATAAGTTCGTGAAGAAAGTAGTGACAGAGAACCTCTGTTGAATGGACCAATTTAATTAATCAGTGATATTAAGTTCATTATTATAATTTACTGGGATCACATGTGTCTCAGTTTTGGAGACAAAACTTCAGGAGGAAACACTCTGGAATGGGTGTCTCCTCCGAAGAGAAAAGGGCCTCCCCTTTTGCTCCACCGATAAGACAAGTGGGTCACAGCGAGTGAAAGTGGAAAAAACAAACTAAACCGTTTATTAACACATAAACAGAACAGGGTAGAACAGGGTAAAAAAACCCCTCAAAATACAACAAATTCCCAGAGAGGAAACAGATACCCAGGCTTGGACCAGCTGGGGCCACCCCGCAGGGTCCCCGGACCAGCGAGGAGGGAAGGGAGGCAGTGAGGCAAGGGGAAGGAAGGGGAAAAAGAACAAGAAAAAAACCCAACAGAACCTTTTCCCAGCTCACTGGAACACAAAGGAAACCCAAAAAGCAGCACAGCGCTCCCAGCGCACTCCTTCCCGAGCCCTGCCGAGTCCCCTGAGCCGTTGGGCTGAACCGTTCAACCGCCCCCTCGGTCCGTGGCTCCGGCCCCACCCCCGGGTCCATCTTAAAGGCACCGCGTCCTTGGGCATTGAGAGGGCGGTTAAGGAATAAAGCAGCTTCATAACGTCCCCCAGGACATTATGCTTGAAAGGGGACATAAAACTGAAATTCAAAAACACTACTCTAGGTGCCTTCATGAAAGGAAAGTGTTAATACTGGACCTTGGACAAATTCCATTACATTTTACTGATTTGGAAATTGTGGAAAATTTTATTAGATATATCAATTCTTTGAGCTCAGCTGTTATGCTGTTCCTGCAGAACTTAAACACAATTATTTGTAGAGCATTGAAAAACAAAGGATTAAGAAGCAACATTTTTCTGAAGAGGTGAAATTGGATATTATGAATACTTATGTTCCAGTTATAAATTAGTGGACAAAGCTGATACTTCAGCATTAAGCCTTGCAAAAGTTATTAAATTTGGGATTGATTCCATATGAAACCTTTAAGAATTTCCACTGCTAGACCAGAGACTTAGTCTCTAGACCAGAGACTGGCAACTAAGCATAGGTAAAACGAACAGCCATTACAAGACAACTAATACCATTATTGTGATTCTTTCCTGTATTAATAAGGGACATATATATTGTTATTTTCATGCATCTTCTGTTCTTCAGTTTTTATTCCAAAGCAAAAATATTAGTTATTCCTACTAATTGAAATCCTATTTTGCAGATCTAGGAGATGCCAAGGGAAATAAAATAAAATTATCTACCCTAATGGATGATTACCTGAAGTGTCACTGCATCACAATTATGCACTATTATTATTAAAAAAATACATGGTCCTGTAGAGGTGCATTCAGAGGAGGGCCACAGAGTTGGCTAGAGGGATGGAGCACTTCTCTGAGAAAAGGCTGAGAGAGCTGGGGTTATTCAGTCTGTAGGAGTCTCTGAGAAGATGTTATTGCAGTCCTTCAGCACTTAAAGGGAGACTTTAAGAAAGACGAGGACAAACTTTTTATCAAGGTGTGTTGCAACCAGATGAGGGGTTATGGTTTTAAACTCAAAGAGGACACAATTTAGATTCAATGTAAGGAAGTGTCATGGGTTAGCAAGCATAGTCCCGGAAGTGATATTCTTGCAAAGGGGTGCTTACAGCTTCCTCTATGACCTAACAGAACCTATCAGCTGGCCAGTTTGAATATGGACAATTCTTTAAGCCACTTAAAGTTGTGAGCGCCTCTGTGATCCATACTTAAGAATAGAAACCCTGAGGCAGAGGTTGTCTCTCGTTTCTGGCGCTGGGACAGGTGGCTGCGGGCCCTGTGTGGGGGCCAGGCCACGGCCATCCTAGAGCTGATGGGCCCTGTTCCACCCGCGGAACCCCCGCACAGCCCTGCTGTGGGCAGACGGCCGGCTCCCCCTCTCCACTGCGGCCAAGATTCAGCTGAAGCTGCACCGCTGTCCGGCAGAGGTCATGTGACCAACAGCGATAAGACACATTCCAGCTGCAAGGCCTAGGTGAGATTAACCCTTTTAGTGCTATGAAGAGTTGAAAACCTGAGGGAGGAGAAAGAGGAGATGCTTAAAGCTGAAATTCTGTTGTAAAGCTATGATATATCAGAGTACCCGTTGTAATTTCATGAAGATATGGAGGGTGGTGTTCAACTCGTACTTGTTAGCAAAAGCACCTGTGCTGAGATAGGCAGATGCTGGAGCAGCTGTAATTTCACGAGAAGTTTGAACAGGGAGAGATGGAAGCGATGAGGACTTTTGCTCCAAATGGGAAAGGAGAAAACCTCAGTTCCTAGAGATGCTCCCAGAGATAGTCCTAAAGATGAAGATGAGGAAGACCCTTTGCTCCCAGGGAAGGAGAAGGGCCTCTGTTCTTAGAGATGAAATGCTCCCAGAGATGGGTGAAGAGAACTTTTGTTTCTGAATGGCTCAACCTTAAAATTGTACCCCAAAAAACTTCAAGAGTGGACCCTTGAAAGCAGTTGTGGGAAAAGCTGCAAGTCGGGGGAAGGGATTCACATGCGAGCAGAGAGACTCCTCTTCCTAAATGGACTGAACAGAGTTATTTGGAAGTGGGCGGCTGTCTCATTGTGATAATGTTTTCCTAGCATGAGCAAGAGAGACTCCTCTTCCTAAATGGACTGAACAAGGTTATTATGGAAGTGGTAAACAGACTGAACATCTTAAGGGTTGTCTTTTTACATTGTCACTTGGAGAAGGGAGAAAGGTGGGGGAGAAGAAGAGTTCTGAAGGTGTGGTATGATTTTTTTTTTCTTCTTTTAGGTCTGTTAATAAACTTCTTTATATTCTCTCAAGTTTGGTGCCTGCTTTGCATTTCTCCTAATTCTTATCTCACAGAAGGCAAACAGCAATGAGTATTTTGGACTAAACCACTACAGGAAGTTTGGAGGGGTTTTTTTTTACTATGACAGTGGTGATGAAATGCTACAACAGGTTGCACAGAGATGTCATAGATGTCCCATCCCTGGTAATATATTCAAGGTCAAATTGGATGGGACTCTGAGCACCCTGCTCTTGTTGAAGATGTCCCTGCTCATTGCAGGGGAGTTGGACTGGATGACTTTTAAAGGTCCCTTCCAACCCAACACATTCTGTGATTGTGGGATTCAATGCATAAATGCTCAGACTTCAAGGTGGAGGGGACCCTGTAACTTCCTAGACTTACACAAATTTAATGAGCAATTTAATAGGAATTTGTGGGTTTTGTTGCTTTCTGTACACAAAGCTGCATGTGAATACTGAAGTGGAATAAATGGAACTGAATAAATTAAGGAATAAATGACTTATGCAGTTCCGTGAATAGACCAGTGGTTAGAGCACAAAGCTGTAAGTTAAGAGACTTTTCTCCTCTTTCCCTTTGTGCCATTTAACTGCTCATGAAAGATGGACTTCTCTGTTTCAGTTTTCTCATTGTCACAGTGAGGCTAGTGAAACTTGCTTTCCTCTCAGATATGCTATGAAACTTGAAAATAGTGACATGCACTGTAAAAAAAGCCTCGGTACAACTACAAGGTGTGATTTTAAGATGATTTTGGTTTATAATTGTGTACCTATATTGCTATTGTTTTATCATTAGTCAGATTACTCTTTCAGTCCTTTTGAGTATATATGAAGATGGTAACAATCTGCTGAGGTGTTACGACTTTGCTTGTTGCTTCGTTCTAAAGATCATCCTATTCTTAGTTGACTCTGTAATGTGTAGAGGGGACAAACACCTCATGCTGGCTGAGCTGGAGCATTTACACTGATATCCAGGAGGAGCATACAAAACCAGACAGCTGTTGCTTAAATATCTATCTGCTGTTGCAGTTGGCGCTTCTTCTGCTCTCGCTGCTCCCAATCTGTGGCCCCCAAGGTCTGAGCGACACTGGGTCTGCCTAAGCCAGGAAAATGGAGCCAATTTTTGTAATGAGAAAATTGAAGTGCTATTGCAGAGGATTAGTACCCTCCTGCTGCTTACTGCAGAACGATGGGACCTTGGTGAAAGAAAGATTGGTACAATGACACAGTATCAGTAAATGCAGCAGCTTATGACTGCAAACAAAAACAATATTTTGGTATTTTGGCTAAGTGGCACCAGAATACTTTCAACATCTAATTAGATTACAGTTCAAATGTACCCACATTGAATGTGTGATGATATTAATCCAGCATCAGAAAATATAAGCAAAAGTCACCAGATGTTGCACTTTGACTGATTAAATATTTTTTTCTCCTTCCTAATAAAATGTCCTGCTGTCTTTGTGATTTTGCTGGCTGAAATGTGACATGCTCCAATAACTCTTTATGTAAGAGCAGGGACCATAATCTGCAATTCCACTATCTCAAGAGAGATGTATGTCCATCAGGCTAAAGAATCATATTATTTCTTGTTCTAGCTTTGTCACTCTTTCCCTCCAAATGTCTAAATAATCCACAGAATGTGGATCATCTTCAGTAGCAAAAATTAAATTACTTCTTGTGATCATTTTTCCCAAAAAGCACAGATCACACTTGATTCAGGAGCTTTCTTGAAATGACAGAGATTGAGATTTAAATCCTCATTCCAGGAAATGGAAAATGTGACTTCTAGCACTTCATATCTTGGTGCAGTATTATAATTACAAAACTACTAAATACAAGGGGACATCTACTAGTACTGTATTCTGTTATAGGTATATTTTGAAATAAAAAAAAGGGTCTTCCTTACTTTTATAGGGTAAGACCTAGTTTAATTTTACGGGAGGATCCAAAATGTTTCCAGTACAAGTAGGAGGCACTCCTCTGCAGCCCAGGTAAGTGTGCTTGAGATAAGGAAGGGATAGGATTAATTTCTTTCAGGTCACATCCCTGTCTGATGTGTTTCCTGCCTCCTGCTTTATCCACCTTCTTTGCCCAGCATTTGATATGTTGTGCATCCCCACTGTCTGAAACCACTAATTCTTTTGTGACTCTCTGACAGAACCTCTGCATTCCACTGGAAACTCTTGAGCTCGATGTGGTCCAGAAACTTACCAGTGAGGTGACTGAGTTTTAAGGCTTAGATACGTCTTCACCTATGCTAAAAGTTGTGTTGGTTTTGGCTGAGGTAGAGTTAATCATTACATGTGATTACATGTGGCCCTGCTCTCCTGGAGATGGCTGAGTATCTGCCTGCCCAAGGGAAAGAGTGAAATGATTCCATGTTTCATTTTGCTTGTGTGAGTGGCTTTTGCTTTCCTTATTAAACTGTCTTTATCTCAACCCACAAGTTTTCTAGCATTTACCCTTCTGATTCTCTCCCTGATCCTGCTGGTGTGCGAATGTGTAAGCAGCTGTGTAGGACTTGGCTGCTGGCCGGGGTTAAACCATGACAGAGCACAACTGCTGTAATCTCTGTCTTTAGCTGGTGTTTTAAACAGTGCTCTTGGAGCTCCTGTTCCTTTTTGCTGACACTAACAACAGCCCTCAGTTACAGAATCCCACAGTCAGCAACCCAAAATTAAGTGGTGTTGAGATGAACTTTCACTGCTGTACAAGCTCTCTTAGGAAGTTTGTAGCTCTGTCAACTGTTGTGACACTGCTGGAATGCAGTCTCTTGTGTCACAACAGTTTTCTGTTTTCTGGCAACTGATTCCATGTACAAACTGTTCACAACTCTTGAAGACAAGTAGGAAGGTACATCAAATGTGGAAATATGTTGCAGGGTGACAGTATTGCAGTCAAGGGTTCAGAAATACTGTCATGTTTTTGAGTGTCTGGCTTTACCTGTACCTGCAGCATGCATATGTGATTTTTTTGGCACAATACTATGTGTGGGGAGCACATGCTGTTGTAGCAAGGTTTATTTAATGCGTAAGTCCTTTGTAGCGGCCTTTCCCCTTATTCCCTTTCCCTTTTCACCCTGTTTAAGCTCTGACTATAACACTCTGGCTTCTTACACTGTTACTCAATCTGTCAAAACCCTATTTTCCCCTGTGTTTGATATAGTTAAACGCAGAAACAAAAAAAATCACCTAGGCAAAGATGAGGAGTTAGTTAGAAGGTGTCAGTTAGAAGAAAAGCTATGCTAAATCCTTTCTAGTGATTGTCTAGGTTCTGGCGATGTAAAGTGGTCCATTTTACATTACCGAGGTCTGTATACCCTTTGCCAGGTTAAAAAAAAAATTTAAAAACTCTAGCAAGTAGGCACTCAGACAGAAAAAGAGGCTTCCATGTCTGTCACATGGGTGGAAAGTGGTCCCATATTTTAAAGGATGTTAGAGTACAATTTGATAGAAAAGCTAAATATAATTATATAGTTATAATTTGAAATATCAACTGCTGAGCACAGATTCCTTATCAGTAGAAAATTATCAAAGCCTAGTTTTTACAGGCATTAACTTACCGTTTTATCTTTCAATCACATTTTCAGCAGTAAAGTCATTTGTTTTGTAAATCACCTCTGGAATGATACTAAACCAGATGTCTAAGGTGTGTACAATACTTCCAAAATGTACGGAGCAATTAAATCCACCTCAGCTTCCTGCATTTTACACACTTGGGGATTTGAGTGTCCAATGAATGTTTGTCTACATGATGAAATGCTTTTTAACTTGGCGTTGAGTAGCTGAAAAAATTTTCTCACTGTGAAGATTCATTCAACATAAAAAATAAGTCAAACAACTGCCCACACTTGATATACCTACAAATATATTTCAGACTCTATAAAAGCTGGGATTGGGAAAAAAGAAAACAACAAACAAACAAAGAAAAAATAAAAAGGTCTCTGGTAGTACACGAAGGTAGAATTCTTTTGCTTTTTCTTACTCCACACACTTCTAATTTTATATTCATTTAACAAAAGGACAGAGACTTTCCATCATTCTGCCTACTTACTCAATGCATGTGTTGTATTTCCCCTTTAACCTTTTCCTTCAGTAAGAACATTAGTAGTCTGTCATTTTCCATTTTAAGTAAGTACCATACTGATTTGTCATTTTTAATGTATTTATTACATCCTTTACATTTTTAGTTCCTTTTTCACAGTAAAAATCTTCACCCAATTAAAGACTGGGGACCAAACTTTGCCCTGTTTTTTGGTAACATTTTGGAAAACATGAATGGTTTTGCTTCAATGCAGCATATATCCATGTTGGCATATGCACACCTTCATGTTTTGTTTAAAACACTGAAAAAAACAATGTTAAACATTTTTATTCTAAAATAAAATGAAAACAAGACCAAATTATTCTCATAATTCAAAAATTATTTCTTTATTTATATAAGCAGATTTCAAAACCATTGCATTGTTAGAGCCAGCTTGCTTCTGATGGGCATAAACTGAGATTATATCCTCAAAGGGCAGCATTGCATCTAGCAATTTATGGAAAGCACTTTTATTGTATTTAGCATTTTGAAAGTATCACATATGAAACATCTTTGGCTTAAAAAGGTCTTGGCTTTATGTGGTGGTGCAGGTGGCTCCAGCCACTCTGTCTCCCGAGGAGAACTCAACCAACCAGCTGTGGTGGTCAACAACCCAAGTGTAGTACATGACTTTGCAGTCGTGATGAGAACCCATAATTCCTTTGTTCTTTCATTTGCATGTTTTCCCCTGATTGGTTAAGGTTTTCCCCTCCCTGTTTTATGTATGATTATGTATATTCATTTCTCTTGATTAATATGTATCAGTTCTAGAAAGTTCTTTGTTCCTTGATGCCCCATTGGATCCTTCCCTAAGTCCCTCCTATGTGTTGTTCCCATTGGTTCCCTTGCTGTCAACCCCGCCTACTTGTCCCTATCCCATTGGCCCAGATCCCTTTCCCCGCCTATTCTGTACCCAGTTTAAAAATCCCTGGGCCTTGTTAAGAATTCAGCTCTTCATCCCTGTCCTTCACCAGAATCAACCTGTGTGGAACACATACGGAGAGTCCCCTCTCTTTCTTCTTCGCCACCGTGCCCGCTTACCAATGACAGAGAGAAAGCTCCCTTGGGTGTGGAGCTCTACCCCTTTCTTTTGTGTGTGTCTTGGCACTGAGTGCTGCCTTCCAGAGAGGTTTCAGCGTTGACCTCCGGGCTTCTTTGTGTTGGCACGTGAGGGGTAAACCCCTTCTGCCAGCTCACTGCTGCTGCAAAACCCCTCAGCTTTATGTTAAATTTTCAGATTTGGAACATCTATTTTTGGGTGTGGAGGTGGGGTCAGGTGTGCAAAGCATTCCATCTACTCAAATTATGTAATACTTTTTCTTTAACACCAATATTATTGCTTTTGCACTATTAACTGACTGGCTTTCCTTTCTTTATCTATCCTTTCTTTTCCCTCTCTCTTACTGTCAAAAACAGAACATTAACATCTGCAAAGCAGAGATTAGACTCATACATCATATTGATTTTTTTTTTTTTTTTTTGAATGCTGGTATTTCTTCAAAAATCTCTCCCATGTGATACATGGCATGGAGAAACCGACAAGTCTGCAGGCAGCAAACAACCTTGAAGCACTTTTACTGCTGTTCAGAAGTAATTAATGATAATGTCTCTACTCTCACCCTACATGTCCAACAGATACACATTTTTGCTCTCGTACTGTGGAGACATGGAGTACTTGTTCTACAGAGATAATCATCCAGAAGGACATGAAGAATGTCAGTTTGGGTCTACTTCTTAAAACAGTACAGTACTGAACATTTTATGGTTACTCAATTACTATGATTGAGATTTATATTCCCATGGGTTTAGTCCTAAACCAGGAAGAAAGGTATCTCTTGTGTTGTATTAAGATGGTGGTCATATAACTCTGACTTTTTCAGAAATTAGAAGCCTTAAAGTGTCATTAAATTGAAGAATAAGAGTCACATGTAATATGGTTCTGATAAAATGTTATGATTTATTTTCAAAGGGCTTGTGGTCAAGAACTTTAAGGATTTTTTTCACAGTTATTGAATGTTGACAATGAATGAGGTAATCGGTCTACTCAGCTATTGGCCAGCTCTAAAGTGAGTATGGCCACATTAAACACCATTGATTTGATAATAGCTTTTTTTTCTGATGAATTGCAAGTGGAAAAATGCCAGACAAAAGGCTATAATAGAGAGGGGTGTTAGGATGTGTGACCATAAGGAAGGCAGAGAAAGGGAGGAGACTAGGATCACTACCAGCACTGATTAAAATAAGGGTTTCTGGATCATGGGGGAAAGAACAGACATGGCTGTCTGCTCTTTGTTTTTATCATGCAGAACTATTAGACACAATATGCTTCATCTCTAAGTAAAGTGTGTGAAACCAACATTTCCTTGGAAGAATTGGCTGTTGCTTTTTTAGCTGTCAAAAAATCCCGTGTGCCAAACAATTCCATTTAATTGAGAATTAGAGGCTGTGACTCCCTAAAATAAGAAGGTGAGAGATCAGCACTTCTTTTCTTCTAAACTAAACTGAGGCAAATGGTGAAACAGGGTGGATTCATTCTGCATTAGACATCTACCTATCACCAGCTGCTTTAAATGTGTTTCATAGTTTATAATACTTTCACAAAGTCCCTTGGTCATATGGGATAAGAACTTCTAAAAAATATCTTGAATAGCTTTCACCAGTAGAACCTACCTGCTTGTCCAGTTTGTATGTACAGTATCTCCCAAGTGTAAACTAACCTTTCCCTCTATGTAGAGAGGAAGCACTGCACAGTACTTTGTGGAAATCTTTGAAAAGATAAAGTGAAATATAAGTGCAAAGGAAAAGTGGATTAGGTACTCAATGAGATAGTTACATGTTTTTGCTTTTGATCCAGACCATGTCAATTCACAAGAGTAAATCATTTGGTATACTTTACCAATTTAGAATGAATGGCAGCTAGAAATGTTTAATGGATATTTGGAGCTGAAGGTCAAGTAATACATTATTGTAAAGGCACGTTCCTTGAGATTTGAAATGAAGTTTGATGTATAGCCTTGATTCTGTTTTAATATACCTGTTTCTATAATGACTACCTGCATTAATTTGCTTTAGGAATGGAAGAAATATACTCCAAGTGGTTTTGATGTGCTAATACTTAATCCTGCTAAACTACCTTCATCCTTGGTCTATATAAAGTGTGTGAGGTTTTTGCTTAGTGATGCCAAGAAATTCTTGGATGTAAAACTGGCAAGGTCCAATGCAGAGAAAGGTGAAAGAGTACTTATCAGTGTATGATGCTATAAAAACCATACTTTTGTTGCCAGGTCTCTAATTAAATTACCTTTTATTGCTTTTTTTTGGATTTATTTCTCTTCTTTAAAGCTTTATCTTGCCTCATAAGCAAGATTTAAGATGTAAGGGTAGCTGTCCTTCAACTGTTCTCCAGCTAAACATTTCCTACAATCACCAGCCTATTAAAGTTTGGAAAAATAAAATGATGCTTAAATAGAACACAGAGTTGCCATGAAATAAAATGGATGACACAAAAGAGTAGGATTTTCAAAATAACAGTTCCTAGAAGCTTAAATCCCTTCAAAAATCAGATTTTGGGACAGATACTGAGTCCTGATATCTAAAGTATTACTTACATGCATGTGCCCAAGTGACACAAAAGACTAGTTGAAAATCTGCCTCACAGCTTAGTCTTCAGAGCATCTGTACACATCAATACTTTAATCTTTTCAATTCCCTAGGTATTTATAATTCTTATGGAGTGCATGTCCAGGTTGCTTGATCTGAGAAACAGTGTCTGACACAGCAGCTTGTATGTAATATACTTGTTACATCTCTCTCCCAGCTGCAATATCTGTGAAGCTCAATATGTTTTATGTTCACACTACATTTTATATTACCCATCAACAATCAGATTAACAGAGGACATAGTTGCCATTATCACTTTCATTTAAAAACATGGGGTGGTATCAGTCGTGCTTTTTATCGAAAAGCCACTAAACAATTCCAGCAGCTTTCAATTGAGCAAGAAACTTTCATTCAAAAGCATTTGTCATTGTATGAGGCTTCTGTTCCCTATATTTAACGTGCTGGGGCTTGCTGCATTAACAAAGTAAAATGCATATTCAGTGAAAATATGGAAAACCAGCAATAATCATCGATCTGGAGAGAAATAAGTGAGTTAGAGAACATTTGCCAAAAATACAAGGGAGATCTTTCCTATTAAAATGTTGAAGTCTTTTACATAGAACTGATGTACAGCTGCTGGAAATGTCTGATAGTGATGGTTCTTTAAAGAAAATATTTCCAGCATTATTGGAGGACGGTTTTAAACACTGCATAACATAATAAGGAAAGCATTTTAAATTCTGTCAAAGAAGTGAGCAATAGCTGAGAATCAACAGGAGAATGCTCCAACTTAGCATGTTTTCCATCGGTTTGACAGAGAAGTTCATTTTACTTCATTTGCTTCAGCAAAATCCTGCACACCACAAGGGTTCTACCATGACTGATGTTTTAATAATGCAAAGGTGGCACCTAATGTAGGCCATCCAATGAGGGACCCTAATATCTGCTTGGATCTGCTCTAATCACTGACTGCCATGTGGGAAGATGGCAGCATGGACAGCGCTGTCAGCCTTGTGTATTGTCAAGCCAAGAAGAAATTCAGAAATATACCACATTCCTGGAAAGAACATTACTGAGGACAAAAGCAGGAATAATTTTGTCAGCTCAGGTTGACCAGTTGCAGACTAGTCAAAAAAGAAAATGTTTTGGATTCAAGCATCAGAAGAAGAAACCTCTACTATGCAAATGTGGATATTTCAAGACACTAAGTTTCATCTTTTTCTCTGTTTTCTATAAACTAGGGAACAGATTTAGGGTTTGAACTGAACACTAAATATCTGTTTTCTACACATAGTGTTACCATACTTTCTGGTGATCAGAAAGAGGGGTGTTTACAACTTATCATAGGTGTGTTATTGAGATATTTACTAAGATATTCCCATGTTGCCTTAATTGCTGCACTGTGCCAGCTTTTGGGTGTCATTAAACCGTAAGATTTTTGAAGTAAAAATCAATACAAGAAATACTAATGCCTTAATTTAATTTTTAAAATATTGCTTAATTTGGATCATTAGAGTTGCAAGCAGTATTTTGTGCCATGCAAGCAAGAGCTACATGTGGACTAATTAATAGTTTTGGGAGACTCATTTTAGAAGATTGAGCATTATGGTAAAGAAGTAAAGTGCCTCTAAAAATTAAATTTCTTCTTTTGATATAAAATACACAGAGACCCAGTGAGCATGACCCTTCACAATAAAATACCATAATACAGCAGAGAATAGTCAAGTACCATGACACCTGGCTTATTAGCTTTAAAACACAAATTAATCTGTTGGAAAATTAGGAATGTATTATGGGACATATGAGGGATTGCAAAAACCCAGAAGTTCCAAACACAAATCTAAAACCATTCAGTCTGGTGTGTTCCTTGCCTCACTAAATCAGGGAAAATGAGTTTTATGAACAATCCACCAGATGGGAAAATGTTCAAATACCACAAAATGTTGATCAGATTTATTTGAAAAGCAAGCTGTAACCATATGCATATGCAAGGAAGTAAAATGGATTTTCAAATATGCAGTCACTGCTGTCAAGCTGGCAGCTGTATGAACTTAATGCTATATTGCTGTTTCTACTGTAGACTTTCTTGATTTCACTTACCTATTTGCCAGCTAGTATGATTAATATTGATTCAGCATTACAAGCAATTAAATTGGAAAACATAAACAATCTTTCTACTAGCTTTTCACCAGACAGTACCACGTATCTGATTTTTTTTACAAGAGGGGTCTCTGAGATATAGTAATATTGCAGCATCCAAAATATTTGTGCACAAACAGACCACACAGATATCATGGCATTTTTACAACTCTGGGATTTATTTATAAATCTTCTTAGATTACAATAATTTATATTTATTCTACTGCAATGACATCAGTTAATCTACTGGAGTCATAAGAGAGTATATAAATAGTTATGTCTGCGTGATAATGAGTACAATTTCTCTTTTAGTTTTTTAACATTTTATTTGTTCATTAGAATGAACTAGAAACTAGAGATAAAAGGGATTTAAATATATGGTTCACTCCTACAGAAAACAATCAAATGATTCCTTAAATTTTTGTTTCAGAGATACTATTTTTTTATATCAAGTTACAAGATACAATGTAATTTTTATTTGTTTAATTTATTTATTCAATTTTTATTCTTTTTATAATCTTTTTAATTGTAAATTTTCAGAAGTCAGTGTTAATATTAGGTTAGGTAATTAAGCAGTCCTTTCATAATGTATTTTTAAATGGTAGAAGTTTGGGTTATTCAAAAAATCAAGTGATTTAAAAATATGTCCAATTAGGACCAAAGTTACCAGCAACTGAGGAAAACCTGGATATCAAAAAACATTTGTGCTCATGCAAGGAGCGCCATTTGAATTCTCTTAAAGCTTTGTCTGGTCTCTTTGACTGAGAGAAGAAAGTCTGTGTCAGGTCCAGTGAGTACAAAATCATTCTCCTTAACATTAGAATATTAGATTTGTGTGTTTTAGAAGGTATTTATCGAGTTTCTGTTATTTTGTTGATAGTCATGACAGTCATTGCCAATGTTTTGGGTTTTTTAATTTTTACCTTTCAGGACATTTATTACACTTCTGGTAGTTTCCTACACCCCTGACTTTCTTGAACCACAGTCGTATTGTTGCACTATGTTCAACTGGGTTTTTAAACACCAGCAACCCCTATCTAGTGGCTTGGATATAACACAATTCCTTCTAGTATGGGTCTTCCACACTGGGTCAGCATTGGTTCTGTCCCAGATTGCAACGCTGACCTCATGCAGGATCTTGACTCCTTCAGCAACAAGCTCAGTCCTCAGGCATGTTGGGGCTGTTGGCAACTCCTTTGTGTTATGGGAGACAGGTGGTACCCAATCATGATTCATGTTGAGTTCTCATCCACCTTCTATCAGGAGATGTTCAAGAGATAATCCAAGAACTAAGTCTGTCTTCTAGCCTACTAGTAGGGAAGTGGTTTTGATTAGTGATTTGAAACAAACAGAAAGAAAAAAGAAACCTAAAAAAAGACCAAATAAGATTGTATGGGTTATTTTTTTTTTTCTCTTCCTCTCTTACTATTATGTTTTAAATTTTTTTTATATTTTATTTCTTTTATTCCTATCATCCTCTTTAGATGTAAGTTCACTGGAAAATAACCACTGTTAAGTACTGTGCATCATCTAGCAAAGGGTGACATTTCAATTAGCTGGAGTATTTTGGAACTGTCAAAATACATTTTAAATACCACCAGGCTAGGTGGAAGTGATCCTGGTGTCTTATCCACTGGGCTTTGAACTGAAATTTTCAAATGGTGACTGGATGTTGGCATTATTCCTTTTTAAGATGAAAAATGCATAGAGTTTAATCAACCCCAGAACCAAAAGAACAATTTGAAGGAAAAGGTGTCAGGGATGTCATAAGCATTTCTATCATGTGGGGGAAAAAAAAAAAAAAAAAAAAAAAAATCAGGTAATCTAGTAAAATGTGGGATATGACAAATTTTGCTTTGTCTTAAAAAAGATCAGGAGTGAACCAGAGATTTTGAAATGAATGGCTATACTATATGCCAAGACAATATTAGGATGAATTTCTTATTTTCAGTCAGAAGACCTAATTATTCAAATTTATCCCTCCCATGGTTGAGAAACCTCGTCTCTCTCTCTCCTTCTTAAAATCCTCACCTTCATGCAGGAGGGTTGCTGGGAGATGTTTTCCCCCTCCCTTTCCAGTTACAGAAGATGTTTTCCCCCTCCCTTCCAGTTCAGTGTCCCCTCTCAATAGACCAGTGATCTACACCAGCATCCAGAAACACACCCTTGAAATCTAAAATGAGATGATTTCTCTGTCTTTATTGGCCCATGCTGGCAGTCTTGCCAAACAACTCTACAGCAAGAATTGACCAATTCTGCACATTTTCACTAATTCGCAGCACTCTCCGTGCAGTCCTTGCTGCAATTACTATTGTTTTGATGAATATAACCAAACTCTCCATTCACTTTTAAGGAGCATTTACTTTACACAACAACAAAAACTCTGCTGTAAAACTAGAAGAGGTTCAAGGTTGTTAACTTCCTTGTGTAGTCCCAGCTGGTTTCAGATGTATTCTACTGAGTTATCACAGAGTACCTGAGGTTCTTGGGAAAGCTTTGCTTTATTTGGTGACAGTTTCTCATTGAGCATTCATAACTAAGAGGTGTTGCTGCACTGTTTTGCTCAAATTCTGCTAATAGAGTTGACTTCTAAAAGTACAATTTATTTTAAAATAAACAGGTAAATCATGGGTGCAATAACACACACTTGGATTTTCAGAGCAGAGATAGATGATTTACTCTGTCATGACAAACTCTTAGAATTTTATCCCAAGGATTAACATATAGAATTGTTAAAGTTGGACAAGACCTCCAAGATCATTGAGTCCTACCTTGGACCAAACGCTACCATACCAACTAAACCATAGCACTAAGTGCCACATCCAGTTATTTCTTTAACACGGTGGGGAATATCCGTGTCTTTCCTCTGAATTTCAAAACTCCTAAATAATATTTGCAAGAAGGAGTATTTTTTAGAATTAATTTTAAGTTAGAATATGTTGATCAGGAAGAAATGGTTGCAAAGTCTACCTCGAACTTTCAAATTCTGAGGGGGAAAAATGCCTTTCCCTCTCCACATTTTTGATGTCTTTTCTAGTGGTGGTTTGACGCTGGTCAGGTGCCAAGCACCACAGAAAGCTATTTACTTACTTGCCTCTGCTATAGCTGAGCAGATAAGGGGAAATTAAAACTTCATTTTCATGAGATAAAATAAGGATTATTGAGGAAAAAGGAAAAACTTCAAGGCAAAACAAGTCCAAACTTAACAGTACAAAGAAGATTTATTACCAACAGAATTAAAAGTAAAAGTAGAAACCAAAGCAAAATTTCAGAACAATTTTCTCTTACAGTACGTCCCGCTTTCCTCCAAACCGTGCAAGGGAAACAAACATAGGGTTTTGGTCAGTGTTGAATTTCTTAAGAGTTTTTATTTATGTTTAAGGAAAAGAGTTTCTTCTGCTTTGCTGTGGGATTCCTTCCATGAAAGATAGTTCTCTGCAAACTTCTCCAGCATGGCTTTAAAATTCACAAATAACAGTCCGCCCGAATCTGCTGCAGTGAAAAAAATCCCTCTCACTAAATCTTGCAGTCTTTTCACAATTGTCATCATGGGTCATAATAGTCATGGGGTTTTGGTCTTTTAAGTCTTTAAGGATGAGCTATTTCAGCCTGAAAGCAAAGGCTCTCTTCAATCTTGAAGAGCCTTTCACAGCATCTATGGGATCTGGCGTGAGCACTTCCCCTTCACGGGCTGCGCGTGGATTTCTGCACCCTCCATGTACCTCATCTCATGAATTATTGGGAAAACAATTTTCTGTATTATAGTCCTCACCACGGCTTGCAGGGGAATTTCAGCTCCAGCGCTTAGAGCGCCTTCTCTTGCTCTTTTCCTCCACCGACCGTGGCACCACCATGTTAGCTTCCTCACGTGACATCACCTTCCCTTTTCTCTGACTTGGAAGAAAGTTGGTATCTCTGAGTTTTCAGTTGAGAAGTTGATCTTGTTTGGGCTCTGCATCGGGGAAAAGCTCGCCCTGTCTTTCGTTGCCAGTTGTGTGGGTTTTTTGCTCGGTTCAGTGCAAGCCATGCCGGCTGTGCAGAAGGGCCCACCAGCCCCAGGGGCCCACTGGCACTGCACGGGCTGCAGCGGCCTCAGATGAATCTTGGCTGTGCGGTCCCGGCCTCTGTTGGGAGAGATTTTCTGCCTGCATGGCTGCTCACAGCTCCAGGGTGGCTTTCTCCTGGCAGCCTGGCCCTGTGCCACTGCTCCAGGGGATCATGGGCCCGCTCCGGCCTGTGACCTGGTGGGGAAGCAGGAACAAAAGGAACTTCCCGCTCTTCCTCCTCCTTTAAATATGTCATCATGGAGGCATTACCAGATTGTTTGATTGGTTTAGCAACCTATCAACTATGGGCTCTGTGCCACTTCTAAACTGCTAAAAACACCACATTTCTTTAAAATATTTTTAAAATATCTCAGAATATCAACTCTATTCTCTCTCAAAAAAAAAAAAAGAAAAAGAAAAGCATGTTTTTAACCTAAGAGACATAAATCAGAATGCATCTTTTTCTGTGGAGTTCATTAAATGCTTCAATGTCATAATATGTGCACTAATTTATCCAACAAAACCATGCTGATAGTTTATACCCATGGACACAATGCAGAGGGTTGATAGTGGAAGCTTTAAAGGCAAATTATTACAAAGTGGGAAGATCAGCAGTGGTAGCGGGTGTTCGTTTAAAATTATAGTGGGCAGGAGTAATTTTAATGTATCTCTGATATGTTTTTGTTTCCCAGCAGATTAAAGCCAGATTTCCATACTGTTACCTACTTGGCTTCTAGAGTCCATACAAGAACCTCTTCAGTTTTAAGGAGGTCACAAGTACAAAGATGGTTGTAAAATACGAGCCCCTGATAATAGCATCAGTGTCTCTTATTTAGTTTCTCCAGTTTGATTCTATTTTACATTAGACACTTGGGGCATAGCACAGGAAGCCAATTTGTTACAGCATATGTGAAACAGAAGAAGGGAAAATTGTGAGAAGCCAGAACTCCAGATTATGCTTTTTCTGTTACCATTAAATAAAGAAGAGCGACATAGTGTCATTCTCCAGGTAGAAATGAATACAGCCTGTGACATGGGCTTATTGCTATTGAAGTGTATGTGAAACCTTGATGGGATTTTTTGGAAGGACACAGGCTCATGATGCTCTGGTCATACTGCCAGAAGCCAGAGATATTGAGACACTTTTTCTTTTTCTTTTCTTTTTTTTTTTTTTAATTTTTCCTGTAAAGTCAATCCCCTTGAGATTACTCTTCCATCTGGTCGTACGTCTGCCTCATTCCCTGGCTCTGCACTAAGTCAGCTGCTGGCAACTCTAACCTGACAAATTCCCCTTTAAGTCATCAAAGTCCCAAACTTGCCTTCTGGAACACATAAAAAAGCAGAGATTAGTGGCAACACCAGCTTCTGTTTTCCAAAGAGGAAAGTAGGCTGACAGCAAAGCTCATTCATATCTGCCTTTAAAGGTTTGGGTATTCTTTGCCTTATTAAGTAATCACCATTTCAAGCCTCTGAAGTCCCGAGCTGAAAGACTGATTAGATATTAACCTGACTGCACTGTTTGCTCTAATTTAGATTTATGACTATGTCAGTTTAAGGAATGAATCTCTCATATCAGACACAGAAGTATTTGTTTCGTTATTCCTATGGAGTACAATGTTTCATTCACTGGCAAAATTCCCAGACCTTCAATATGATGGGAATAAATTATGTACGTTTACATGGCACATTTGTGAATTCTTAATTAGGGAACGGCAACCATGCAATGAAAAAATTCATTTTATGCAGGGAAAAAAAGAATAAATCCATTAGCACCTATAAATGCAACTTTTAGCAGGATTGAGAGATTTGTGCTTGCTTTTAATTTTTGTCCATTGTGTTAGAAAGCCCTTTAACCTTTGAGCATTGATTAGGAGCAATGAGTGAATAAGTTCTGGTTGCTTTAGAAGTAAACTTTTCATTTTGTAAATACTACTGCATCTTATCTAAACTTATTAAAGCAAAAAAAACCAAACCCACAAACAAAAAAATAAAAACAGCAGCAACAAAAAAAGCAATATAATATAATATAACACTGGTCCAGTCAAAGCTAAGGTTAAATATTGTTGCCCTCTTACAATTCCTGTTATACTACACAGAAAATTAGTTTACTGAACTCTTCTTATAATTCTTCATGAGTGTTATTTCTGATGTTTCAGAAAGAGAAGAAAAATATTTCACCCTACTCTTCTACAGAGTGCTACAGAGCACCACTTAATTATCTTTAAATTTCTTTTATCTTTACCAAGATCAAAAGAAAAATGTTCTTCACAGTTGAAGCTCAGTGAAGGAATCTAAACTTAAGTATGGGAGAATTTAAATACCTATTGACAGTTAGCTGGTGCATATTTGACAGAAATTTTGGCTGTATACGTTTGTGCCTTCATGTGTATATATGCTCTTATAATATAAAGAAGATATAAAAGAATGTAAAAAGACTGAAACATAAAAAAAAATTGAATTTGTTTATTATCAGGATACTGTCAACAAAATGAATTTATGCAGTCACAATATGCTAAAAAAATGGGAAAAAAAGGCTACTAACCTTCTTGCCCCTTTTCATGGTCAACCAAATGTGAAACATGACTAGATATGAGAACTTGAGGACCTCAAGCAAAATCTGGCTTGAGAGTTGCCATGCAAGTCCATGAACAGACGAGATGTCTGCTATGTCTTTAAGTGTGAGTAAAAAATATTTAAGTGGAAAGTTGTACATGGTGTAGCAAGCTGTAACCTGTACCTCGTTGTAAGAGTTACTCCCATTTGATTGTGCAGCAGCTGCATGTCACCTTTATGAGAAAGTTGCAAGGGAAGATAGGGATAGGTGATAAAATTTCTGGTGGAGATCAATCCCTTGATCCCCAAGTCAAGAGCCAAACGCAGAATAGACACCCTTCAGCCCAGACACAAGCATCAAGCCTTACATTGCTTTAGAAGACTCTTCCCAGCTCCTTCCTGCCATAACTTCAGGACTCTCCAACTCAGCCCTGGCCATAAAGCTTGGCTGAGCCACAGGCCAGGGTACCCACTCTCTCCAGAGATAAATTATTCCTTGGAAGATAACATAAATATCAGTCCTGGTTGGCCTGGGAAAATGTTTCCCAGACCCCTATGACAACAGCTCTAAAATTTTTTCTCTCAGCCTTAATTCAAATATAACTTATAGTCAAGGAACTCATCTCTTCACCACGAGAAATTCTCAGCACAGAGAATTTTTATACCCCTTAATTTCCCTTGAGAGTCCATTTACAGCTCTACTCCAGTTTTGCCCTGGGCTTTCTTTGTCTCTCAAATCTAATTCTAGTCAAATCCATGTACAGAGGATGATTTAGGTGTTAAAATTTGAAAAAAACAGGTAAAGTGGTAACTACCTTGATGCCTTAGGTTTTAACTTTTATATTTTTCAAGTTCTGTACTGCTTAGTGTGTAACTCTGAAGTTTCTTGTAGCCTGTTGATTTCTACTCTCTCGTGCTGGGTAGACAAAACAAAGCCTCTCCGGGCCTGCTCTTCAAGGACACCTAGACCGTCCTAGGCCCAAAAAGTATAAACCAAAAGCCTCTGAGAGGGGGTAAGCTGAGGGGAATTACATCATTAAACTGAAATTTTAATTGGAGAATTTGCTATGCAAATGAACCAAACCTATAAAAGTGCGAAGAACTTGTGACCTGTCGTCCATCTTCGGGTCCATCTGGAAGCCTCTGAATCTCCAGGGGGTACCTTTGAAGGCCTTTCAAATAAATACCTACTTTTATTCCCTTACTCCTGTCTAGTCTCTGTTTCTAGGAGGCCTCTTCAGGCATCAACGTCATAGAGGACTTTCTCTCCCTTCTTATCTTTCCCTTTCCATCCTCATTCTACTTAGCAGCACATTTTGGTTTTTTTCTGCATGACTGAGATTATTCAGTGAAACCCCACTGCAGGCCACAAATAAGCCACAAATAAACAGTTTGCCTAAGTGTTTGAAGAAAAATACATGTATGGAAATATGCTATTTTTGCACTGCACTCTATTGCTAATGTAGGTCATTATATGTCATTATTAAGATGGAACAAAAATAAAGAATTTTCAAAATGTAGATAGTGGTGATGAAGCCCACTGTCCCCAAGGTAACAGAAAGCTTTGTTGCTTGATATTTCAAAGAATAAATGTGCTGGACCGTTGCTTAGTTGGGAAACTGAAAAGTCTGAAGTGTAGAGAAAATATTTACAGTCGTGCATGCAAAAATTTGCTTTGCCTTTAAAAGTTAAGTTCATATTTTAGAATCCCAGCTATTATCCTAATGTTAATGGAGTAAAGGTGACTGACCAGCAAAGTGCAGGGAGATAAATATGTGCCAGTCAATACTATTCGTGCAAATTACAGGGAAATTAAAGAACACCAAGAAATGGTTGAGGTGCTTTAAGGACAGACAAATGAAGAATTATTAAGACAAAATGCATTTAAAGCCTTGCAAAATGGTGATTTAGACTGATACAGCATAAGTGTTTGTGTATTAGGAAGGTGTAAATATCAAATGAAAACATGGATTTGTGTTAAGAATCACAAAAGAGCATAATTAAGTGCTAGAACAGAAGTGATATAAAGGAAGAACGAAGTAATGGAACAGAAGTAAAATTTGGCTAAACATTCAAAGAAAAACTATAAAGCACAGTGCTCTAAAAGATGCAGTGAAACTTGTTCAAAATAAAACTTTGGAATAAGTGACAAGTTTGGAAGTTAAATTGCAGGGAACTCTCTTCTGTAGCAGAGGGCTGGGCTAGACTGAGATTACTGTACTTCAAGAGTTTTTGAACTAAGATTTCTTTCAGGAAATCAAAAGTAAAATTAAAACAAAGAATTAAAGATAAATGGTAAAGAGAATGAAAAGGACAAGGCAATATTCATTTGCAAACCCGTATGTGTTCAACAAAGTGGCATGTAGCAGAAGATGCACAGAAAACAAAAAAAGCTTTCAGCTATACTGATGAAATAGATAATGCACACTGTACTAAAGCACAAGCTTAATTTATTGAAGCAGTGGATAGCAGATGGGATAAATGTATGCTGAACTTGCTCTTAGCTCTGCACTGAAATGTTTCAGCTTGCACAGGGCTTAGTCCATACAATGTCGCAACCTCTGTTAGAGACGCTGTCACTTGGAAAATATAAAATCTATTTCCTCCCCTTCCAACCTATCCATGTAATCATCAATCCATATAATAAAAATCCACCTTCTCAGACCTGGTACATTTGCACAAACACATGGCCACTGGCTCACCTTTTAGACATGCTAACAACTTCTTATTGTTGTGTCCTTTTCTTCCTCATCCCAAATAATTTATTTTAAAAATATTGTAAAATTCTTTCTTATGTTTTGAATTTCAGCTAAAGGGCACAGGAGTGAAAATACTACTTAGCAAATATCTAGATGGGAGTTTGCAAAGGTAGCCTAGCTAAGAAGTTACATCACTGAAAATACTACAGCAGTGTATCAGAACACATCAGGATGGTATTTATGAACTTACTGACTTGTGCAGTAAGTACCAGGAAACAAAACAAAACAATAACATTGATAATATGACTGTTTCAATTGTATTTTTTTTCTGGTTTTTTTAGAAGTATAGTAAATATCTGAAGTAAGAATGAAGAACTGGATAAAATATTTTCCTTTTGGAAATTTTGGCTCATGTGTGCCAAACTTTCAGAGACATTAATTTATCTTTCTTTTGGGTCACAGAGCTCACCTGTGGCTGCTGCTTCTACAAACAGAAGTGGGGCAGAGCTGGGAACTGCAAATAAATGTCACAAATGACCTTCTGTTGAAGGCCCTGAGCACAACTTACACTCATGGAGTTAGGTCTCACAGCTTATCAATCTTTGTTCTGTGTGCACGTCAAACCACAAGTTCAGTGGTTTGGACATTTTGTGTGATGCTGTAGGTAAGAACCGTCCCAGTTTTGAGGAGTTGCCTGTGTCTGTTGGGATTCTTTCAAGCTGTGAACTAGGTCACAGATCCTGTGGGACCACTGGGTAAGGTAACACTGGTCAGAAACCAAGATACGGTGGAGACAGTGAAAAATGGTCTAATGCTTTAAAAACCTAAAAAACACATGCAAAGAGTTTACCTCAGTAATTCCGACATCAAGCTGTATGAAAAACAGCTGGGCTGAGTGATCTGCTGATTCTCTTGCATGCTAAGATATTGTGATTAGTTTCTAGAACATTTTCAATTATTCGTCACTTATGTGAACTCCAATTTTAAAAGTGATTAATCATTGAGAAACAAAGTCATACTGGCTTTGAATTAAACTTGAAAGATAATTTAAGTACTCTTGAAAAATTGACAAAAGTTATGCAATAATTTAACATCAGGTATTCATTGTTTTTATTAATGTTTTATTGGTTTTACTGGTGCTTTAATGTTTGTGAGTTTTACTACACCTTGGAACTTTGTCCCTATTGTAAAACATCAATAGCACAATTGTTAAAGATGTAAAAATAAACGTCGAATTTTAAGAGTCCTGGACTTTTATGAAATATAAAATAAATTTTAAAATTACTAGAAAGATGTAGCTCAGTTTTTCTGAACTAAGTTATCCTCTTTGCTATCTAAGGAATAAAGTTCATGTAAGATGTGTTCTACTGCTGTTACTGCATATCTTTCTGTACTATACCTATCGCCCAGGCCAGTATGGATTAATCAGGACAAAGCATCAATCTCAGTGTTAAATCATAAAATGGTTTGGGTTCAAAGGGATTTTAAAGATCATCTAGTTCCAACCTCCCTGGCACAGGCAGGCACACCTTCCACTTGACCAGGCCGTCCTATCCAAAATGGCCTTGAACACTTCCAGGGATGGGCCAGCAACGACTTCTCCAGGCAGTCTGTTCCAGAGCCTCACCCATCCTCACAGTAAAAAAATTTCTTCCTAATATCTTAACTGAACCTACTCTCAGTTTAAAGCTATCACTTCTTGTCCTGTCACTACACACCTTTGTAAAAAGTACTTCTCTGGCTTTCTTTGTAGGCTTGCTTTCAGGTACTGGGAGGCTGCTATAAGATCTCCCTGGACTCTTCATTTCTGGTTGAATAACCCCAGCTCTCTCAGCCTGTCTACACGGGAGAGGTGGTCCTGCCATCTGCTAATCTTCATGGCCCTACTCTGGACTTGCTCTGCATGATGCTATTGATTGTGAAGCCTATTGTAGATGCAATTATCTTTAACCAGTGGTATTTACTGTTTCATGTCTAGTACCTTTTTGAATGATACGAAAACACATTCATCATTTTTCTACTTCATTCTCGTTTTGCTTCATAAAAGGACCAATTTCTCTTTCCCTTGAACTATCACAGGGGGTCTGATGCTGGTCAGAACTGGTGTGCCATGACCTTCCTAGACAGAGCATCCTGCAAAGAACAGCTCTTCCACGGGAGGTGGCAGGCAACAAGTGATTTCAGCAAGTGTAGCAACTTCTGTGCTGCAAGAGATTCCAGCTCTTGTGATTCCACTCTTTGTGCAATCACCCAAGGCGAACTCTGGGATAGAGAGACAGAAGCCTCGTATAGCTGTTCCACAGAGGCAGCTTTTATTGTCCAGCAGCCTCTGTGAAAGGAAGACCAAGGACAAAAGCTCCCTGGTCAGGGGCAGAAACAGGGGCTTTTTATGGGAAAGGCAGGGGGTGGGGTAGAAACCAACCAACCAACTGGGTACAGGCTATTACCATATAGAAACAAGGCATGCTGGGGGTGGTTCACTTTGTCACCATGACCCGAGGAAGGTTGCTTATCTCTGGGGAGAGTCTTTTTGCTCTCAGGCCTCTCT
Source organism: Corvus hawaiiensis (assembly GCF_020740725.1). Lineage (NCBI taxonomy): Eukaryota > Metazoa > Chordata > Aves > Passeriformes > Corvidae > Corvus > Corvus hawaiiensis. The sequence continues at coordinate 73,834,791 of NC_063213.1, read as the reverse complement.
CCTCCAAGGGAGTGCAGAGGGCTCTTGTGCTAAGGGCTCCCAGCCCACATTGAACTCTGCAAAGTTATATCACCAACCCCAAGGAGGCCTGAGTAACTATGTGCATGGAAAAGTCTTACATAACTGAAGAGAAGCAAGCATAACTGAAGGTATAAAAATTCCTTTCTTATGTATAGAATAAAAAACTTAATGAGGTCTTTGTTACAGATGTTTTAAGCTTGCTATCAATGGAGAGATATAATGAACGCCTATCCGAAAGTTTTCAAAAGTTGTTCTACAAGCCTTTTCAGTTCTCTTCTTTAAAATCATAAAAATTAAAATGTTGAAGTTCATGACTGATCTATTTAGTGCATGATTTTAATTGTAATTTAATTACTTAGCATTCATTCTCCATATTTTTTTTGTGGCAGAAAATTTCCCCAGTATAAATGTGAAACCTCAGATGATGGCATAACACAAGTGTCTTCAAAGATATCTGGAAAAACTTGACATATTTTAGTGTTTGTAGTGTTCCAGGACTCAGAACTTTGTATCCCTGCAGCAGTCATTAGGAATGGGCAGGCTCATTTCATTGATTGCACTGTGAGAAGGCTGTTCAGGTTCAGATGGAGCAGAAAGGTTAGTGGAATATCTGTTAAATGCTTCAGTGATCTGTGGCAAATCTTCGGTTGAGCTCTTATCACAGCTGATGAATTTAATTTTTAAAAGGTGCTAAAACTGGGTAAATCCTTCTACTTTTCAAGACTGTAGAAGCAACTGAATATATACAAAATGGTAATTTAGATAATAGCAAGCTCCTTGCTTTTATATGGAAATTATCATCATGTAGAATCAGCCAGGGAAGAATTCTCTGATTACCCTACCAAAAACTTTACGGTCAAGATATTTTTCTTTGGTTTTAATGGATGAAACTCTGCCAATAAGTATTTCTGTGTATATTCTGGGCTGTGGTAGACCAGTCAGATTCTATAAGTGGGTGTCATAAAATGACAAATTCACATATGAAAATGTTGCAGTGGGGATCCTGCAACACGCATATATCAAACCAGGAGTCCCGTGGAAAGGAAATATATATGGACGGACAGATTCTTGATAGCTGTTTCAGAGAGATGTTTATTTCTCCAGCCGCATGGCCGGGGCTCTGCCCAGGAACTGTCCCAGTCACGGGACCAAGGGTCCTTCTGCCCGCGCAGGGAACACAAACCAACCAATGGGAACGAGGCTGAGCAGGGGCAGGAAACCCCGTGTCTGTGCCCTCAGGGCCCCCTCTCCCAGGGCTACACGGCAGGGGAGGGACCCCAACACCTCACCCGTTTTATTTTAATAAAAGGAGAATGAAAACAACTGGATAAACATAACAAGAACAGTTTCAAAACAAAACAAGCCACCCTCCTGAGTCTTTAAATGTCCAAACAGATTCTCTGGAACATCTTAGGGCTGACAGAAGGGAGACAGAATTCTCTGAGCATGCTTTGTGGGGAAACTGAGGCAGGAGAGGGTTTAACTTCTTCCCTCCCCCTTTTCATCCCCCACTCGGCATTGGAAAGGGATTTTTGGGGAAACAATTGGCAAAAGCATGGTTTTGTGAGGGAAACCATGGGTGAAAAAACGGATTGGGAATACACTGGGGGTAATAGGACATAGGGTAAAAGGGAAAGGTGGGATTAGGAAAGGGAAACTGTAGGGGGGGCTTACAATGGAGATACTGTCTAACATGACTACGATTTTTGGCATATATACTGCCTTTTACAGGAACACCATCAGGCCCAGTGACCTGCGATGCTTGTAACCCTTTTCTCCCTACTACAATATTAAATTCCACCACCTCTCCATCTCCCAAGCTTGGGATGCATTTTTCAGGGTTATTCTTTTTAATAGCAGTTCTATGCACGAATATGTCTTGCTGGTTGTCACACCTTGTTATAAAACCATAATTTTGCTTAACATTATACCATTTTACTATCCCTAAGGTCTTAGTTGCTATGATCTTTTCCTTTTTCCGAGTGGCTGCTGTTTTCTGTCTCGCTGCGTCTTTGCTGTCTCTTTCGGTCGCTCCCGTGTTGGAATTGTCGGGGCTGCTGGTGCCTGCGCGCTCTTCCCGGGGTCGCGTTCGGGGCCGCGCGGGCCGGGCCGGGCCGTGCCGCTCAGTTCTCCGTGCGTCGCCTCCTCTGGTCGCAGCTTCGCTGCCGCTGCCGGGCGCTGCACCCACGTCTCGGCCGGGCCCCCGAGCGACGACCCCCCAGCGCCCCGCTCCAGCGCACGTCTCGGCTGGGCGCGGCTCCGTTCCACCGCCATCGCCGCCAGCCGCTGCCCGCGTGCCGCCTCTCTCGGTCGGGCGTTCACGGGGCTCGCTCCACCACGCGCTGCACAGGACCGGGCAGGCACCGCCGGGTCCCGCCGCGCCTCGCTCCGCCACCGACACTGCGGCTCGCGTGGCTCCGCCCGCGCGCGGGAACTGCCTCGCTGCTGCTCTCAGAGCGCTCGGTGCACGTGGCCTGGGCCGCACGGTCCCTGCGCCACGCTTCCCTTCACCAGGACACAGCTGACATTGCTCAACAGTCTCAGTAACTAAATAATATTCACGAAAATATTCTTCCATCGGCATATATTTTGACTCCAATATTAACTGTGTCCAAACGGTTTTCCAAAAGCCCTTGGTAAGAATTAAATCCCAAGAAACATAGAAAAAGTTCTTAAACAACCATGCCAGGAAGTGTTTCAGTTCTTTTTGAGCTTGAATCAAGCTAAAATTTACAAATCGTTGTTCAAGAATCATTTTAAGTTTAAGATAAATGTCCATATGCGGCTCTGAGAGCCAAGAGTCTTCCCACGGTTCCTCCATAGTTTAGATATGGAATAGCAAAGCAAAACCAAGAAGAGGAATCCAAAGTTTCCAGGGTTTACTCACACAAATCAGTCGCTTAGGGATCGGAGATCGTTCTGCTCACAAATCTCCACCATTTGTTGCAGTGGGGATCCTGCAACACGCATATATCAAACCAGGAGTCCCGTGGAAAGGAAATATATATGGACGGACAGATTCTTGATAGCTGTTTCAGAGAGATGTTTATTTCTCCAGCCGCATGGCCGGGGCTCTGCCCAGGAACTGTCCCAGTCACGGGACCAAGGGTCCTTCTGCCCGCGCAGGGAACACAAACCAACCAATGGGAACGAGGCTGAGCAGGGGCAGGAAACCCCGTGTCTGTGCCCTCAGGGCCCCCTCTCCCAGGGCTACACGGCAGGGGAGGGACCCCAACATGAAAATTAGTCACCAGCTGTGCAACTGTGGACAGCGATGCCCAGTCATTTTTACTTGAATATTTGTGCTATAGTTTAAAATTATCTTCTCCCCATATAATAACATTATTATTTTCACTGGATTTCAGGAAACAGATCTTTGTTTTCCATGATCAGCTTTACTTATTTTACCCCTCTGCAGTGCTTTTGCTCTACAACTTCTGGTTCCAACAAGAAGAACTTGCAGAATGCTTCTTTTGGTTTGTCAGAAATTACATATTAAAAAAATGAACCAAAAAGTGATAAGTAACTATATTATTTGATTTTACTTTAACTAACATTGAACCCATTTTATAGACTACAGTTGCTGCCTGACAGAGGTCATTGTCTGTTTACTGCCTTCAGTCAGCCTTGGGACAAGTCATACCTTCAAACCGAGAACTGGGAAAGAAATAGGCTTTCTGATTAGTTAGCAGTTAACATATCATAATAAAGGGATTATTTAAAAATAATTTTAGGTTGTATGCAAACAAAATGCACTAAACATTTATATCATTTATCTTTTAAAGTTTAAATTGTTTGATGAAATATGAAATAGTTTGGTTTTCACATTTTAATTAAAAGATAAGTCAATACAATGACTGACTGGCTACACAAGGAAAAAAGATTTTCTAGTACATTGAATTGAGCCAATTCATTTTTGAGATACATTTTTATTTGATTGAGTTATCAACATGAACTGTAATAATTTGTATATAAACAAATTTATAAATCGGTAATTGTTTGAAAGGACTATACCTGGCAGACTTGCCTGCATTTATTAAATATTTTTACACAGGTCTAGTTCTGGCTGTAACTTTCATCCCCAAGGGAATGAATTTTCAAAATCCCTTAAATATCCAGCTGGAATACATGTTCTAAAGTGGATTTGCATATAGTAGTGAGGATAGAGTTTAAGTACAATGTAAATCACAAAAGTATTTCACTATTCCCATTGTACCTCTGAAAGGAAATTCACAGAACATTTTGAGCTTTGTGAAGTACTTTGTGTTTGTTTAAATGCCAGCGGTAAGCAGGTGATTACAGTAGGATTCTCATAGTTTTGAGGTCATCTCAAAGTGTTATGTATAATTACAAAAGATAGAAAAATCTATAGAGCTTCTGTATGATTAATCTGAATCAATGAAAGAGCACTTATCTTTAGCATCCTACCAACAAAGTGGAGGTTTCTAGCTTCCCAAAGATTTGAGCCGTCCTCTGGAATCAATGGGACCAAACATCAAGGCAGGTTTGGAGCTGATACATAACAACTTTAAGATCTATTAATATCAATGAAACTAAGGCAAATACCAAAGAAACTAGTGACATCCCTGGCCTGCTTAAAGAAATGCATCTACATTCTCACCTGAATGAGAATTAAAATTGCAATTAAGATTGGTTATCCAAAGTATTCTTGTCTTGTTTACCCTCTCACTGCTTTCAGTGACATCCAGCCTTAGTGATGTGCTAAAAAGTGTGACTAAAGCTTAACATCAATCTTCCTATATATACCCCTGCATATTAGAATATGGTGCAAACAAAACTCTGTTGACTGATCCAAGAAAGGAGAAGTAACTGCTTGGTTGTAATGTTTGCTTCTATGTCATATTAGTCATTATTAAAATATTAAAAATTCTTTAGCTTCTAATTACATTGATAATAGTGTATTTTTAAAACGTCAGAAAACTTTTAATTTTGAAGGATCATTTTTAACACTGCCATAGAAGAGAATATATGATGGAAATATTAGTTACTGTGGTTTGTGCAGCATTGAGTTCAAAGAGGCATTATGAGCTATCATGAACCCTTTGGAGTGGTTTTTAGCATGTGTTATTGATGGCAAATCAATAAAACCCCAAAACATTTAGTTGACTAAGCAATTGATATTTTACATGGGTTGAAACATAGATTTGTTATAACCATCATTAGTCTTCTATGACACTAAAGTGTTAGAGTTTGAGAGCAAACTAGGACAAAACAAAACTTCATAGCACACTTCATAAGACATAAATCAAAATTTTAAAGAGAAACTTGGGGAGTTTTGTGATTATGAAGCATTAGAAAATGTAAGATCTGAAGACATAATGTGAACATGGAACCAACCAGGAAAAAATATCAGATGCAAGAAAATTCTCAGTAATGCCAGAAAATAGGCCTTTAGTTTTGATGATTTGGCTCTTGGACTAGGTAGGAAAAGAGGAAGCTGATGCCATGAACTGGCTGCAATTCTGTAGTATGCTAAGAAGTACTTGGAGTGAGATGGGTGGTACTTTATAGCAAAAATCTTTACCAATGAATGAAAATTTAGTTTAATCAAAGCACATTCTAAGCAGCTTAATGTAATAGATATACTGCTAAATGAGAGGGATAACATCAGAGGAGTCTGGTTTGTTGGACACTTGCCTGAGAGGGGAGGAATCTGGATTCCTCTTCTTGAGTTAAACATTATTTAGGAAAGCAGAGCTTAAGTGTCAAAGCACTCTAGTTCTTTCCGTTTAACTTCCATAAAATTATTATTTTGATCCAAAAAAATTGACTTAACTCATCTGTAATTGTTCAGTTGTTTGTTTTTTTAGTTTCTGCCGAATGCTTTATAAATAATCTTAACAGTAAACCTTATTTCTTCACAAAACACTTAATTTCTTTTTTTTAATATACACTAATGATCATTAAAGGACAAAGTTGGCCTGACAAAAATAAGCAATGTGTCTCCAAGTACGATTTTAAACTTGACCTTAAAACTGTGGATTTCATAGCTAAAGATACATTGTCTATACTAAAAAATGGGTTTAGAAAACTGACAGAAAATGCTTGGAACATATATCAAATAAAAACCAAACACATACAGTCTGAGACAATGATGGAAAGATAATACTCATCATTGTAAAGTCAATCTGTCATGATGGTGGTTGATTAGTCATGGTGGTTTTTCTCACTAGGAAAATCTTATTGGGAAAAAAAATTAATTTATTTATAGCAAATTAGTTTATAGATTCATGCAGCTTTTCAGGAAGCTGAGTTGGAATAGTCAAAATACTTAGTAAGAATTGAAGGAAACTGAATTAGAAATTTGAACTGATTTTCTGTTCACAAACCATGACACATATATAATCAAGAGAAAAAATTTTGAAAAGAAAAATAAGCTAATTCTTAGAAAATTAAACAAAAACGCCTCAAAAATTTTCTTACTTATTCTTAAGGATCAGAAATAATATCATAGAAGTAATTCAGACTCATCAATGAACTATGATTTTATTTTTAAAATTGGGCTTAGAATTCCACAATACCATCAAGCATAAAATCATAAAGGGGTAAAAAATGTGAATTCAGTAGTCCTAATTTCCTAATCTATGCAGACAAATTTTGCATACTCAAACACAGGTGAAAACCTATGTCTGTTCTTCTTTGTGGCAGCAAAGTAACTCAGGCTATAAATATAATTGGTTACATTCTGGCTTTCTGTCTTTCCTGTAAATCTTTTAGGTTTCTTTACAAGTGTTCAGCAAGGCATAGATGTGATCAAAATTACCTTTGTCTGCTGAGAGCAATTAATGTAAATATAATAATTAATATGTGTATTCATTTGAGTTTGTTTGTTTGTTGATAACACTAAAGTTGGAAAAAAAAATTAAAAATCCCCACAGTAACCCAACTTATTTTTCTATAAAAGGACATAAGAAATATTTTTTTTTTATTCCAAAATATCCAGTTTTTAGAGGTGTAATTTTATTTTTTTTCAATTGGACACTGGTCATGGATATTCAATCGTATCTTCCTCCTATATAAGGACAAATTGTACATCACACACACATACAAACACACTTTTCCAAATTTCAAAGAATGCAGAAGTAATAATATTGTAAATGTCTAAATGGTGAAATTCCCATTTATGTAGAAAATGCACACTTATAGCCCATCAGTAATATTTTAAAATATATTAATATTAGATAACAACATGAAGCAGGCTGGCGTACAAAGGTATTTTTGAAAGTTTCTGTTTTGGTTAGGTATATTGAATAGCCCACCTGCTATCTAACTTCCTGTGTTAGATCATGGAATCACAGAATACTTTAGGCTCAGTGGGACCTTAAAGATCATCTCATTTCAACTTCTCTGCCATGGGCGGGGGCACCTTCCACTAGACCAGTTTGCTCAAAGGCCCACTCAGCCTGACCTGAGGCAACCACAGCTTCTGTGACCAACCTGTTCCAGTGACTCATCACACTTGCACAGTACATTTCTTTCTAATACTTAATCGAAGTATATTCTCTTTCAATTTAAACTCTCACCCCTTGTCCATCATTACAGACCCTTGTGAAAAGTCCCCCTTCAGCTTTCTTGTACACTCCCCTTTAGGTAGGAAGGCTGTAAATTCCCCCTGGACTCTTCCCTTCTCAAGGCTGAACAACCCCAACTCTCTCAATCTGTCTTCATAGGAGAGGTGCTCCAGCCCTCTGATCATCTTCATGGCCCTTCTCAGGACTTGCTCCAACAAATCTTTTTTGTGCTGGTGCCCTCAGAGCTGGATGCAGCACTCCAGGTGGGGTGTCTCTAGAGTGGAGCACAGGGGCAGAATCCCCTCCCTCACACTGCTGGCCACACTGCCTTGGATGGAGCTCAGGACACAAACAGTTGCCTTTCTGCATGTTCATGTTGCTGTCTCATGTTGAGCTTCTCATCAATTAGCACCTCTGCTGTATTAATTAGTAATAATACAACAGTTAATATCTTTCACATTTCAGAGTTCACATGTCAGGAATGTGTATGTTTAAACTAAGTTGACTTTAACAAAGTACCTGCTCTCCTAGGTCTTTACTGCATGTATAAGAATGGCACTTTACCAGTGAACAGAATGGTATCATTGCAGATACTGCAGTAAATTCAGCAAGTATTTTCCCAAAGGCTAAAGCTTTTGATATACATAACATATATGTTATGCAAAGACACTTAGGGCTCTGGAATATAGGCAGGGGTTGCAAAGTAATCTTGGAAGAAAAGTGTAGAAGAAAAGTGTAGAAAGTAACTCTGTCTTTCTGGGGAGTATTTGCACTGTTAACTTGCATTTACCACTAAATCAGCTTCTGTAATGCTTGTTCCAATGACTCAATGTATCATTTAGACAGAGCTCCCAGTAGCATGCTAAATATATTCAGCTCTTGAATAGGACTTTCTTCTAAAATTTACTGTTCACCAAGCCACGGCTGTAACATATTGCCAGAAGTGAGAACAGCATGTGTTACTGGAAGGTTAACTAGTCTTCAAATTCAGCTTCTGAACTATGGATGATATTGGCAAAGTGTGTTAAGGTCAAATCCCTCTCCTAAAACCATATTTGAAAGCGTTTGTAGTGACACAGGTCTTTAAAGAACAGCTATACATCTGTGTGCTTAGAGCTAGGCAACATGTTAGCAAGACAGGAATTGAAGTGGCAAAATAAGTGCTGCAGCATAAACAGCTGTTAAAACAAGGATGGAAAGTCTTTTCTGTTCACTGTGTTTATTATAAATCTGGTGTGACATTGATATCATTCCTTTGAATGAGTTTGACTAAATCTTTCAAGTGCGTGAGTTTAATTTAGGAAGAAACGAGGGGTACTATTCTTATTAATCACCCTTTCTGTTTTTACAGGAGGCAGATTAATTTGTAAATAGGATCATTAGAGCATATTTCTGAAGCTGGAGCTACAGAAAGTTAGTCTCACAAAAGTCTGGGACAATATGCCAAGGCAGAGATACCAGTCAGTAGTCATTTGAAGTGTCTGAATCTCTTCACTTACAGACACGGTTGGGCACTTTGTGGCTCATAGTGGTAGTAATGTTTGGGGTTTTTTTCCTTACATACAATGTCTCAGCCAGGAAATGCTTACTGACCACCCTTTACTATATCTCCTGGGTTTTTGGTGCGTTTTTTGGGGGGTTTTTTGTAGCATTTTACATCTCTGTCTGCCAATAAGTTAAATTAAATAAACTTTTTTTCTTCTTGAAAAAAAAAGAGAATTTGATTAATCATTCCTAATCCAACACTAAGTAAAATAAAAGTTCCTTATACTTTATGAAGAAAAAATCAGTCCAATACTGTTTAAAATTCATGTTTCATTAATACGTAAAAAAAAAGAAGAGACAGCAGTAATATATGAAACAGTATGTGCTATGTCATTTGAGAAGTTTTGTTACTGTCAAAATTCTGAATTTATTACAATTCCTTCAAAGATAATTTTAGCATACATTGTACATCCTACAAAAGAAATATTGATCACTGTGTTTCCACTCACTAGACCATGATCAAGTACCTCAAAATAGCTTGTTTCTCTCAGATACTGTAAGAGTCAAGCTCTCATTTGTGAGGTACTGTATAAAAGTATATCACAGAGGAACAAAATGCTGTAACGTCTGTGGAAAAGCTATAAGTTACTGGGAAATGTCCTTCTAAACACACTTAAGAGAATGAAAAGCACGTCACTCTCTCTTCCTCATGTAGAATAACTGTGTAGCTCAGTAGAACACTAAACACGTATGTGCGTGCAACAGCTGACTATAAAACATGGTTATTCTGTCAGAGACAGACTCAGCCCTCTCAGAGGGCCTGAATGTATCTTATCCTTTTGTCTCGGTTTGAGACAAGTTTAGGAGGAAACGTCCTATAATGGATGTCTCCTCATAAGAAGGCAGGTTTCACCACTCCCTCCCCCACCGATATGAAAGGAATTTCTTGGATGAAAGTGAAAAAAACAATTTATTTAACAAGCAGAGTGCCAGCAGGGCAAAGAAAAAAAATGAGTAATGTTAGATAATAAACCTCCTCAATGCAGAGAAAGCTGGTGGATTTAAAGTTCTGTCTGTAGCTGGCTCGGCCCCTCCCAAGGCCGGGATGCAGCATACCTGCAGCCTCCCTGATGGTCCACAGGGTCCAATGATCTGGTTCTCAGATCACAGCTGGGCCGAACAGTTCCAGAAAAAGAAGTCACCAGAGGATTTCGGTATGCAGTCCTGGGAAAATTTCTTGCCTCAACTAACAGGCTGGCTAAAAGCAGGAAGGTGCTCCCTCAGCTCTGCAGCAGTGAGAACGCGGGTGAGTGTGTCAGTCCTTGAACACAAACTGGGCTGAAGAATTCACCTGGCTTCTCTCTCCCCTCTCCTGGACCCAGCTTAAAGTGATGGGACCCATTTCTGGGCATAACGCAGATGATAGGAGAATACAGCATAATCATAAAATCACCCCAAGACGCCTTTGAGTAAACTTCTAGTGGTTTACAGCCATCATTTACACAAAGTATTTGTTTGCAAAATTTGTCGTTACGTTACTGAACTTTCCATTGAGCAAGTGAATGGTGGTTTTATTTCCAGTACAGAGCTGACACTAGTCATGCTAGAGGCAAAACTCTTCATCTGGAAGGATAAATACTGGCTTAACAATTCTGTTCTTTATAATCAGGAAAGCATTTGGCCTGTCCACATTCCAAGCTGACTGAAAAGTACGTGGTGGTGGTGAACAAAGAAGATGCTGAGCGCTGCTGGGTTGCTGCCAGCCCTGTGCAATCACCCTTAGGGTGACCAGACTTCTGTGCATTAACCTGGTCTACGTCAGCTGAGAGGTCATTGCAGAATTCAGCTGATATAATAAAGTTGTAAGAAAACTTAATTCCCAGAGGATAAAATTCAATCTGCCTCTATTGTTTTGTATGTATATGATATTTCATATTTTAAAATATTTTTAAAGTCCCAGGGAAGTAGAAAGCATCTAGGTTAGACTGGCAAATGTGGAAAAACACTGTAACAACAGCAGTTCTCATTAGGTAGCGGGTCAGAGGCCTTTGCAAAGTGTTGGTAAAATGCCCTGAACAATTGCAAACTTTTATTACAACATGATCAGATCAAATAGAATTGTAGACAGAATTTGGTACTGTGTTCTATGCCCTATTCTACAAAACATAACTTCTGACAGCTGCATTGTGTCTTTGCATAATGTTGATTTAGCTGTCGGTCTTTGACCTTTGCTTTTATTTTAATCATATGAAAATCGTAAGGATTTATTTTATTTTATAGCAGTAAAAAATAGCCAGGACACATCACAGCTTTCTGACATGTAATTGTGAATTTGCAAGTAACATATTCATTGGGAAAACACCATTTCCTTATCTTCTTCTGTCAACCGTGCAATATCCCAGCCATCATACAAATTTTTTGTGAGCTTTTCCTGGATTTTAAGTGCTTTGCAGATTCTTATTCTGTAAAGCACTCCATCATTCTTTCACCAACTTCCAGAAGTTTAGGATTTTATTTGGAAGCCTCCTTTTCAAGTAGCAGTTAGTCCCTGCCTATTCTGTATTATAAAAGCCAACATTATCAGAGCCTAAGGTGGTGTGATTGCAGGCAGAAGCTGTTTAATACTGAAGTCTGAAAGCAAAGATGTCTTTAGATCTCATAGTGCCTCATATGTGACCAGGGATAAGGTATTTTTTAGCAGGGATTTGCATTAATAAAAATTAAAGCTTTAGGATTTCACTTCAAAGGGAAATGTCAATGAAAGCATATCCTCTCCTAGTTGCATTGGTAGCAGAATATTAACATCACTAATGTAAAAGTTTATATAGCTAGAGGCTGCAGTCTCTCTCAGTAGAGAAAAAATAATTCTTAGACCACATCAGAAGTGTGCAGCACTTAAAATACAAAGAAAGAAATGAGGAGTGTCTTTTTCTCAGGAGCAGTAAGCACACAGAGAACATTTATTTTCAAATTGATATATCTATTATTTAAAAAGTTTAATTTTTAATGTATTAATTCCAGACAGGCATTGACATAGAAATAAATATATTAGTCATTATGTGCTAGCTTTTTCAAGCTTTACTGGTGCTAAGTATTATTTTGTGCTACATATACAGTCACTGATTTCAGAAAAACAACTCTACAGTATAAGTCACTGCTTAAAGGACAGAAAAATCTGTGAAGCATAACCTATCAAATACAATTACACAGTAAAAAGGATTATTTCATTGATACTAGTCCATAGGAACATCCAATTTGCAAATATTTAGTGAAGATACTTTTGAATGCAGAAAGTCCTTTTTAGCTGAAAGGAGGAAAAATGGATTGTCAGGTTTTTTTTAATAAAGCACAGGGAGAAGATATGTGTATTTGTGTTCTTACTGTCCCAAATAATTAAAGGATTTCAGTTCCTTTATTCTAAGAAATAAAACTAAATAAAACTATCATTCACTTTTTAAATGGAAGTTCAGTAACATTAATTGTCAGCCAGGCTTTGCTCAAATATTCAAAGCATTCATTAGTCTTCTTTTGAAATCTTGAAAATTGTTATTAAAAAGTCTGATGTTTTTAAGAGTATCATCTGGAGATTTTGTATACCTGTTCAGCAGGATATAATAGAGCTGCTGATGTTCTTTTTCAGTATTGGATGTTTTCTGTGCCTGGGTGGATTTGACTGTGATTAAGGGTTACATGAAGAATATATAATATTAAATGAGATGGAAACTGCAAGTTGGCAGGCTAATCCAATGACCTGTAGAAAGCACCATTTTCCAAAAGCCATTATCTGTGAGGCTTTCTAGCCTTTTCTAAGTGGTTTTAAGGAATTACTTCTACATTTATATTTAAATGAACCAGAAGATGCTGCTGCCTGATTGCATCACTTTCTTTTGCAAGATCTAATGGCAAAGCCCAAAAAAAGAACAGAGAAGCCTGAGGAGGATTTTTATACCAATTCAGTTACTTGTATCCAAAATTACAATTAAAAGGCTTTGCCCAATAATCATTAAGAAATAATGTTTTATTTCATATATTTCATTTTTATCACCAAATTTTCTCAGGTTTCCATGGTCATCCTCCAGAAGAGTGTTTTATTGAGTAGCCAAAGTATTACCTCATGCCTGAAATATGTCAGTATTTAAATATTCCTACAAGCAAGTGCAGAAAGAAGACAATGGTACATTTGTGATTTCCCTTCCTTTCTTCTATACAGTGATTTAATCACTCACTCAGCTATTAGGAAAATCTGACTCAGTTCCTTTTATCCCCTGAGAGGATTTGGTCTAGTAATTACAGAATATGTGCAATATCTGTGTCAGAATGAGAAAGGTGACTGGTAGGCAACACTTACCATTTCCAGGAAAGCTTCCTAAGCAGCATGACAGAGATTCAGAGCCCCTTTTGGTACTAGTTTTTATGCCTTTTTTTTTTTTTTTAATCATTTGACACAACTTCACCAGGAGAGATCCTGACTTCTGTGTAAATCGTTTACTTTTCAACTTAATATAAAGTTAATAAAAGTTCTTTGACTTATAAATGACAAATGAATAAAATCTCATTCAGTTTTAATTTTATCAAATATAGGTGAGGGATTTGAATCCTGCTTCTTTGTGTGTATTATTCAATACTTAATCTAATAGCTACGTGTAACATGTACATGGATTTTACTATGATGGCATATAAACAGCTCCTCAACAAACCCACTCTTAGGAGTGTGCTCTATCTGTAAGCCCTGATCAAGGGAGACCGGAGCTTAGGCTTTCCATTTACCTCTCTTTTAGTGGCATCAAGTTGAAGGAAAAAATTCAGAAATACTCTAGAGTTTGAAAGTGCTGGTTCCACAAGTAAAATGCAGTAAATGTAATGTATCCAGTTGGGGATGTGGAATGAGTTTATTGATCCAACAGCTTGCATTCCACTTAATTCCAATTTTTTTTTTTGCATTATATGGAGGGAGGATTTGATGCTGTATGTTTGAACTACTGTGCTGTTATTCTGATGGATAAATTGTGATTGAAAAATTCTGGGATGCAATTTTCTCAATTACAGATGAAGGTATTGTTACCATATTTCAGGCCAATACACAAAGGCTGAAGTAAAACTCATTTAAAAAAAGAAATCAGCAAATGCTTTATTTTTGCTACCCCATTAAAAGAAAATGTGCTCTTTCAAAACTGAACTTTCCAATCCCAGTTAGAATTTTGTTAGTCCCTTTCCTACTGCCTTGAATGTATTTCATGCTCTAAATTTATGTTGTTTGACCAGCATTTTTCTATCTCAAATTTTTCAAAAATTCAATTCTGCAAACATTCGTGATTCAGAAAGAAATATAATTCAAAGATTACAAGCCCTTTCAAAATGTGTCATTCCATGCAACTTTGCTTAAAGTAATGCACCAAGGAACCAGGATACATTGTTAAAATCTCACTGAAAAGCAGCCAGAACCTTTTGTCTGTCTTTTGACATAATTTTTGATGTCTACAAATGTAGCATTTATGTCTTAGTTATACTTGAAACAGTTTGGGTGACAATTTCCAGATTACAGATAAATTACAAATATCTTCGCCAATTCAGTGCATGTGGATGGATACATGATAATGTTTCTGTTCTTCAGCTACAACATTATTTTTAACTAATGAGCAATAAGAGAATGTGAACATAAATTCATATCACTTTAAAAATTACTGATATTTTCATGAATACAAGCAGCTGTTTAAATATTCCTAATTACAAATATCACTTATCAAGAGTAGCATATTGAAGCCAAGTGGTTTGTATGCAAGCACATTTACAAGACTGCTATGTTTTCTTTTTTTCTCTTCACTCTTGAGACAGGTTTGCTTTTTCTTAATATGCATAATACTGGATTTGAAATTGTTTAAACTGAAATTAATACTCAGTGCTTCAATAAAATATATCTTTATTCAGAAGATTCAGAAGAGCAAAGAAGCTGTAGAATTAAACTTCTGCCTTATTGAATTAGACATATTGTCTGTCACAGTAGGTATGTCATGATTACATGCAAGATACTGGATTAAATAAATTACTTAGTACATCAAATAAATCATCTGGTAAAACATACTGTATTAATATTAAATCAAATATGTATAAGAATTCTGCAGCCTACAGGTAGTTAGAAATATATTCTTTTCTCTTTATTTAAATTCAAATCACTAAAAATGCAAGGTGTGCACCATCTGGTAAAAGGCAGAAATACCCCTTTGACAGCTTTCTTTTTCTTTTCTGTATTAGACTGCTTTATCAACTCTGGTACTGAAATAGCAGAATGGTAATAAATTCAGCGCTAGTAAGCCTTCTTATACTTTTTAATTGTGAATGAAAAGTCTTTGGTAATGAGGAATGTTATGAGACAAACATTTATATGATGATTATGGTGTGGATCATTGCCATGCTTGTTTATTACAGTTCTTAATGAAAGGCAGCTCCCTATTACATATGCGTGGAAGTCTGCTTTTTACTGTCACTGGCAATTTTTTTGACTTTAAGCTGCATAATATCTGCTTAAAATTTATGATGTTACACAGACAAAATGTCCAAATTTTAGCAGTCACAGTCTTTTGCTGTGGCGTGTTTTCTTTTTTACTTTTCTTTTAATGTGCTTATTAATTTACAAATTGAGGTTTGGTTTGTTGTTTTTTGGGGGGTTTTTTTCTTGTTTTGTTTAACCTTTGGAGAAGCTATTATCTTCCCTGGACATTGATCTTCAAATAAATCTCATATTATGTATATGGAACTCATTCAGCTAATATAGCTAATATATTTAGGAATAGATCATGTTGGGAATTACAGTCCAAATAGGATACAGTCCACAGTGCTTTCTCTAGTTATATTAAAGAAGTGAGATATCTTCTGTATTATACAGTACACCTGATATGATTCAGTTTGGTATTCACAAAGAGCTGTTGCATATCCAGATATACTCCCTGTTGTTTCTGATTATTTTAAAATTTTAAAGCATATCATAGTTTAGAAAAAAACAGTTTAGCCTCTGTTATTTACTTATTTGTCCTTTGCCACCACATGTTGAGATCCTAACTGTTGTGGTGCTGGCTCAGAACCATGTGGTTAAAAGGAATTGATGTGTACATAGCAAAACAATATTCAAATATATAACACTTCTAGATGTCTATCACATTTATTGACTTTGTCTTGCTAAAAAGAGACATAAAAGTATATTAATATAAATTTTAATAAACTTGATGACTTTTCCCAGTGAATATCCTTCGATGAGAATGAAAATTTTATACTTCAGGCTGTGGAGAATTCTGTGAAATTGTAATTTTTTCTACAATTACAGGAATTTCGAATCTGTGGTGGGTTAGTTTACTCATGACATTTCTCTGTGGGATTTGTCTTTTCTTTCTACATAAATCAGTGGTAAAAGGAGAACCTCTGTATTGATAATGAAGTCAGTGAGACTTCAGTAAGACTTGCACCCCTTTGGTGCTAGAAGAGACCAGAAAATCCTCACTCTCAAGCTGACAGAGGTTAGCAGGAAAAAGAGCAGCCCCACTCATGTGATTTTTCTGTGGTTTATCAAGCAAGATCATTTAACTGGGAGCTGTAAAATTATCTCAAGTTGTGAGGAAGGAAGGGGAAGAGCCCCTTTAAAAGGGCAGTTCACACAAAGTATGGCAGCAAGGAGTAGTAGTTGCTGCTGTAGGCAGAGTAAGAAGTAGCACGTGACAGAAGGAAGTATGGCCTTCAACAGCATTGTCAGCATCTGTATGTACGAGACCGCTGCTGCCCAATTTATGCAGGAAGATTTGGCTTATGGGTGACAGTTTCAGGTTATTTAAAACCTATGTATGACAGTACAAGTAACTGAAAAGTTTTCAAGGTCAGTTCTGCATTAGCCAGGGTGCCTTTATCAGCTATCTTCAGTGTCTGCGCTGCTTTGTCTTTCAGATTATAGCCTTTCAGCTGTAGTTTTAACACAACAAACTGATCTGTGAAGCAGTAGTGTTTGTTTTGTCCCTTTCTAGGCTGTGTCTCACAATGCATCCAAGAAATATAATCAAACCCCAAAATACAAACCATTTCATGTCAGACAGCAGAACTGACTACCCTAACATACAGCAGCAGGCAGTACTTGAACAGCCAATGCAAGGCAATGTCTGACAGATATCACAGCAAAGCAACCTCACAAAACCAGGATCTGTGCTCTGCTCATAAGCCTTGAAACTTAAATAAAGAGTAGAAAATGCAAAAATACATATTTTAAAATAACCTTGAATATTTTCTTCTCTTGTGGGCAATTTTATTTGCTTGTTTGTTTAGAGTTGGTTGGTTCATTTTAGATTAAAATATTTTACAAGTTCTGAGAGATGACATAAAAAACAAAAGACGTATAATTTTATTGCCTCTTCTGTAAAATATAAAAGTATACTTCTCCATGAGAAACTGTTCAGATGAACTATTCTTAGAGAGATATACTGCTAATAGCATGTAAGGATACTTCTTCTGTGTCTTAAATTAATTCAAGTGTCAGCAAGTTTGTTTTTCATTCCCTTCCTCAGCCACTGATGCAGAGAGAAAAATCAGTATCACTTGAATTTATTTTCATTTGGATAGGGGAGAGGCTTGATCTCTTAAGACCGACAAATTCAAAACCAATACTGTCTTTGTGAAGTAGCACAACACCATGATGAGCAAGGATTAATCTGAAAATAGGATTTGACAACAACTTCATGTAAATCAGACTGTACAAACGTGCTGTCTGTGTTGGCTCAGTGCTAGGTGGGTATTCACAGAACCACAGAGTCAATTAGGTTGAGGAGAAGACCTCTGAGATTGTTGCGTCCAACCTATGATGGGACACCGCCATGTCACCTAGACCATGGCACTAAATGCCACATCCCGTCTTCCCTTAGACACATCCAGGGTCGGTGACTCCACCACCTCCCTGGGCAGTCCAGTTCAACGCCCAGCCACCCTTTCTGTGAAGAAATTCCTCCTAATGTTCAACTTGAACCTCTCCTGGCACAGCATAAGACTGTGTTCTCTTGTCCTTATTGGCAGGGATTCCTTTTAAACTGAGACAAGACCATTGCCG
The DNA here is from genome assembly GCF_020740725.1 of Corvus hawaiiensis. Taxonomy (NCBI): domain Eukaryota; kingdom Metazoa; phylum Chordata; class Aves; order Passeriformes; family Corvidae; genus Corvus; species Corvus hawaiiensis. The sequence continues at coordinate 73,816,680 of NC_063213.1, read as the reverse complement.
CAGATGACTGTTTTACTAATTTCAAATGTAACCAATGCCAGGCATAATTAACGTATTTCCCATATTTGTTAAGAGTGTCTCCCTAAAATTATATTTCAATACTTTCATATTTTAAAACACTGGTGGTTATGGCTAATGGCTAATATTCATGTTATTTAATAGAAAATTGGAAATTAATATAATCAAAAGGCATCTGCTTTTAAACCTACCTGTCCTAGACCACTAACAAAATCAGTAAATACTTCCTGTCCAAAACATGAAACATTTCTCTACAGTTTTTCTCCTTAAATGCAGTTTTCAGAAAGCAGTGGCATACAACAATATTCATATAGGATCACATATCAATCTGGGTTGGAAAAGATGCTTAAGATCACCGAGCCCAACCATTAACCCAATACTGCCAAGTCCACCACTTAATTATGTCCCTCTCTAAGTGCCACATCTACATGTCTTTTAAATACCTCCAGGAACGGCAGCCCAACCACTTCCCTGGGAAGCCCATTCCAATGTCTGACTACACTTTCCATGAAGAAATTTTTCCTAACATCCAATCTAAACCTCTCCTGGAGCAACTTGAGGCCATTTCCTCTTGTTCTATCACTTGCTACTTGGAAGAAGAAGCCACCCCACCCACCACCACCATTACCTACAACCGCTTTTCAGGTAGAGAGCAGTATGGTCTCCCCTCAGCCTCCTTTTCTCCAGGCTAAACAACCCCATCACACTCCGGTCCTCCTCATCAGACTTGTGCTCCAGACCCTTCACCAGCTCTGTTGCCCTTCTCTGGACACACTCCAGCATCTCAGTGTCCTTCCCTGTAGTGAGGGCCCAGAACTGGACACAGGATTCAAGTATGGCCTCACAAGTGCCAAGTACAGGGGGACAATCACTGCCCTGGTCCTTCTCAGCACACTGTTGCTGATACAGGCCATGATGCCATTGGCCTTCCTGGCCACCTGAGCACATGCTGGCTCATGTTCAAATGGCTGACAAACCACACCCCTAGATCCTTTTCTTCTGGACCACTTTCCAGCTACTCTTTTCCCCAGCCTGTAGGGCTGCATGGGGTTGTTGTGACCCAAATGCAGGTCCTTCACCTGGTACTTCACCTTGTTTAACCTCATACAGCTGGGCTTGGTCCATAGATCTATCCTGTCCATATCCCTCTGCAGACCCTTCCTACCCTACAGCAGATCAACATTCCTGCCCAATGTGGCGTTGACTGCAAACGGAGCGAGGGTGCTCTTGATCCCCTTGTTAAGCTCATTCGTAAAGATATTACAGAGGACTGGCACCAACACTGAGCCCTGGGGAACCCCACTAGTGACTGGCCACAAACTGGATTCCAGTCCATTCAACACCACTCTCTGGGCCTGGTCATCCAGACAGGCTTTTACCCAGGAAAAGTGTACAGCCATTCAAGCCTTCAGCAGCCAGTTTCTCCAGGAGAAAATATTGTCAAAAGCTTTACTAAAGTCCAGATCAACAATATCCACAGCCTGGATGCAAGCAGGACATGCCTTTCATAAATCCATGCTGGCTGGGCCTGATCTCCTATTTGTCCTGCACATGCTGTGTCATAGCACTCCAGGTGATCTGCTCCATGACATTACCCAGAGCCAAGGTCAGACTGAAAGACCTGTAGCTTCCCAAAACTTCCCTCCAGCCCTTCTTCTAGATGGGAATCACATTTTCCAGCCTCCAGTCAACTGGAACTTCTCCACTTAGACAGGACTGCTGATAAATTGTGGAAACCGGTTCATTGAGTACTTTTGCCAGCCCTCTGAGTACCCTTGTGTTTATTCCATCTGGCCCCATAGACTTGCATGTGTCTAACTGGTGTAGAAGGTTGCTGACCATTTTCCCTTGGATTGTGGGAGTTTTGTTCTACACCCTTTCTCTGTTCCCTAGGATGACTGGTAGCTCAGAGAGCTAGGTACCCTGACAACAACTTAAAGTCTGAGTCAAAAAATTAAGTACCTCAGCCTTTTCCTCATCCTTTGTCACTATATTTCCCTCTGTATCAAACAAAATATGACGATTCATCATGATGATAACTGTCCTTCCAAAGGCAAAAACTCTCCTTTTCCAGGCAGAGGTGTTAAGACATGCCAGTCTTCTTACCCACTGGCTTGTCTTGCAGTGCAGGAGGATGGACTGTTTATGTATCAAATGTAGTGGTTCATGCAATCTGGAAAATTATTTGATTTGTTGAGTGCAAAGTAGTCATCAGTTCCTGTTTTGCCCAGAACTGTCATAGTGACAGTCACAACCTAGAGCCTAAAATAGGTGCAAGAAATGAACACTAGGTGCTAAGCACATATTTAGCCTTACATGTCTCAGTTTTCCAGAAAGATGTGATGCTGTCATGGTTTGATGGCAGATGCAGAGAAATAGTCTCTTTTTTCCCCACTCTCTGTAAAAAGAGGGCTTTATTAGACTTCACAATATTTAAAAATTTTTGAAACCAAAAATAATGCAAAGATTCTCCAGAATTCTAGCATAGAGTCCAACCTATAGAAACTCATCTACTAAAATGAAAGAAGTTCTTTCAGGAATTTATTATACTCTCTTTAAATTAAACAGAAGAGAAATTAGACCCTTAGCCTTTGATATTTGACTTGTATACTCCCCCTGCAGTGCTAAAAGTAAGAGGAGGTAAATAACATTTTCACAATCATAGTTTTTCATTTGATTCTCTGATAAAGAAACCACCAAAAATTAAATTTTTAGGTCAAAATTTTCAAGCCATCTAAAATAATAATTCTCATTTTTATTCTGTGGGTGGATTTTTGGGGTTTCTTTTGCATATTTTTTAAAGTTATCTAGCCAACTTGCAATACTAGTTTTTGGGTGGTTATGTGTTTGTGAGGTGAATACCATTCCAACTACATATATTTTCAAAAAATAAATTTGAGAACCACTTCATTAGGTTTTCAAAAGCCTAACTACTTCAGAAAGTTCTAGCTGAAAAGCTGCTCATATGAAGGAAGTATTTCAATGTTAAGAATTTGGCATTTGAAATAAAACTACTTGGTATGTCAAAGATAGAGATGGATCATATTTTCAATGGTTATGCTGTAGCTGTTTAATTTTCAGTAGCATTATAAAAATTAATATCTGCTGGGCAATTAATCTATAATTTTTCCAACAAATACTCTCTTTCAGTCATGGGTAATACATACTGTAATTCTACAGCACTAATATAAAATATGTTGAAAACTATTTTTTGCATCATAGACATTATTTTATTAATGACTTCAAATAAAAATTCCTAAATCTGTCAGACCATGACACTCCAGTGTGATGGAATTATTACATGTGTATGTATGTTACAGGCATTTTTGGTCTGAAGGATTTAGCATTACACAATGGTTTTATCTGTTATCTTCATATTGTATTCAAATAACTAAATGAAACATCTTTGATGTTGAAATATACTCTAGGATTGTGGCACTCAGTGTTTTTACTTTAATCAATCCCAGCAGACATATCTTACTATACTAGATGAAACAAATGGTACTTTTGATTTAGTTGGAATCTAGTGAGGATGAATAAACTACATTTATTCTACCTTAATTTATGGATTGTAAGGAGCTTTGGGGTTCAGTCTGGACTGGGTGTAGACGGACGGTGACGAGAGATCTCTATAGTCAGATCTTGGAACATGCGGTTTATTGCAAAGGGCGTGGGTATAGGGGCACTGCTCAGAGCTGCAGCTGGCAGCTCTGAGCAGGCCCAAGAGAGCAAGAGAGTAAGCGGGTAAGAGAGAGAGAGAGCGAGAGGAATGAGAGTGAAGAAGAAGTAGTAAGAGTGTGTAAGAGTGGAATACTGAAGTCCTGGTTACAATACAATAAATCATCTTCTGTACTGAATATTCTAATTGTCACTAACCAATCTAATACAAGATACAAATCCTATAGCATTTACATACAGCCTATAAGAGTTCTTATATTACCATAGAGTGTTACATCTTAACTTCTAAAAACTACTCTTTGGACCCCTTCTGCTGAGCTAGTAGGGTCTGCTCTGACCCTTGGACCTGCCTGCAAGCAGAGGGTATTGTTCAATCAAGAGGGGATTACCTTCAGTCGGCCATACCATTGTTTTCCAGTTGTTCAGTAACTAAGACTTGGTATTTCAAAAGTGGCTTTCATTTCGATGTTGCCTGTAGTTTTCATATTCCCAAAATCTTTTGTCAGGCAATCATATTTATAAGGCTTTCCTGTTTCATCTTCCCCAACAACGGATGATAATGGGCAAATGGATAACCAGATAGCATAATTTTTGCAAAATTTTCAAGACACATCCTGCAGCATAAAAAGAAAAAAGTTCATAAAGTTTCCTATCCTCTGGCATGTATGTCAATTTATTCAAGTAAAAATTGGCACAGAAGCTACTGTTTTTCCACATAACTATTGACTGTTAAAATGTATTAATGGCAAATCTCATAATAAGAAATGGCACCTCTTATGTATAAATGCAATTAATTCTGTCTTTTTTTTTCTTTATTCTTTCTAATTTTTTTATAGCAGAAGGTACTGGAGAAGGCCTAACAAAAATCATACACCTTAAGATGCATAAATTTACATATGGATTTTGTGTACTTCAGATGAAATAAATTAATTATAAATAGCATATGTTCTAAATGACACTTTTTTCCTCAAAAAATTGAAGCTGCCACAGTAAGCCAGGAAGGCATCTGCATGACTGAAATCCTCCTTAAGAGAAGGCAGTAATCAGCCTCCAGCAGACCCTTGTCTACACAGGTGAAATTCTAATTTTCGTTATATACCTGTATGGTAAACTCTGTGTGTAGAGATGCATAGGGGGATCTCTGGGATGGGAAGATTTTCCACCTAGGCTGGTAATCGAGGCATACACTGAAACGCCTAAGTAATGCCTGGCAGTTGGTTCTAACAGGGGAATCCCTGGGACTCTCTGAAATTTCCATCAGGAGAGATTTTCCAAAAATTTGTCAAATGATTTTTCTGCAGCATTCTGGCTGAAGGCAGCTGACAGTTCAATCAGCCACTCAAGTATTAATGACTAAGTATTCTGCACATGTGCAAAGGCTCAACCTGAGTTAAACATCCAGTAAGAATTAGATGTACTCATTTGCCTCTGCGTCCTTTTTGGAGCAGTTCCCACTTTGCCCGGTCAGCTCTGGACGCAGCAGGCTGCGGGGGCCAGCCTCCGGAATCCGGGAGACCAGAGGTCTGGCTCGTGGGTCCTTCCACAGGACTGCGGCAATAGAGGCAGGTGGTGGAAGAAGGAAGCAGGCTCAATTGTGGATGAAGTCCAGAAGGTTTATTGTATCTCCGAACAGGGGACCTCGCCCCCCGGGGGTCTCCAGCAATGAGCAACCCTGAGCCCGCCTGCCAGGGGTTTTATGGGGGAGTGGTGACAGGGGAGGGATGACAACGGCATCGAATCAGGGAAGGAGAAGGACGGGTCTGCGGGATGAGGGACACACAAGGGAACCTATCTTGGGAAAGGAAGGGAGGGATCCTCCCCCCAAGATCAATCGCTCGACGCCCCTGCCAGAACTTTCTAGAAGCTTGGGAGGGGTGCCGGAGCGATTGGCAGGGATCTGGGAGCAGACGAATAGAGAAAGCAGGGTTATGAACATGAAACCAGGAGGGTATAAACTGGGATGGTACAGTAACACAAAACCTAAAGGGGAGACCCGGACTGAACCAAACAAGACACACTCCCACACTCATTGTACCCAGAAGTCCAGGACAGGGCAGGTCTCAGGACATTTTCAGGCATTTGCAATTTCTCCTCAGTTTATGGTGATATTGTAAAAGGACAGAGGAGAGGTGAAGTGATAATACTCCTTCTCCTTGAATTTTTCATTCTTGAACTTTGATCTTCAGCTGGATGCCTGTTCCATAGCTAGGCTCTCACATCAGCAGAAGCCCCATTGTCAGATAATGGTACAAATATCAAGACCTGTAGTTAACAAAGGGATATCTCTTTCTCTGCTTCAGCATCAGCTGAGCAGCAGGCTCTAGGAAGCAGAACCAAGGAACAGGGAGAAAATGAGCTATTTTATAAGCCAGAGCATTCAATAAGCATGTGAAAGTCCTCTCTCACTATGGCCCACGCTGCAGGATTACAACTGCAGGAGAAGCAGTGAGGCAAGCACACTGAATCTGTCTCTGGCAATAAAGTCTTGTATGTAAGCTGAATTTCTAGATAGCAAGTTTGGAGCAGCTCATTATGATTATGTTTCAATAGGGTGCAGACAGACATCTGCTTTTCTGTTCACGTTAGAAGGCAGGTGGACAACAGTCTGTGCCACTGTGTATGAACTCATCTTTCCTGCTCCTTATCAGGGCCTGTGCCTGCAAACACAATTATGTTTCTACACTGCAGTTTGAATGATCCATGGAGGAACCTGGAGGAAAATATGTCAATCTTCAGTTGTCCCTGTACACAAACACTGACTACACTTATAAGGTAGGATTCAGCTCCCCAAGAGCACACTTAGTTCCTAAATGTAGGAAACAAAGCACCCATGACAGCCATTGGGGATTTAGTCAATAGTACCAGGGGGGCTTGGGGAGATATTTAGCTCATCTCAAAGATATTTTTCAAGCCATATCTACAAAAAAAAAAACAAAAAAAAACCAACTCAATTGTTTAGGTGGTCTTCTTCTCAGTATTCCCTAGAAGAAATTTAGATATTTGACCAATGACAAAAGAAGACAATTCTGTATTGCTTCCTTTACCAATCAGGTTTTTTTATAAAGTAGAGAAAAACTGTTACAAAGATATTTTACCTTCTTTTTCAGTTGCTCCTGGAGTGTGATACCTTTTCTTTTTCCCTGCAGAGAAAGGGAAAAGAAAATATTAAGAACTCCTCATGGTCATTTTCCATTTAAACTGCGCACTTTTCATTAAAAAAAAAAAAATCTTTTCTGTTATAGAAAGGTCAGCAAAATTCAGAAGCTATGAACTATAAAGTTCCAGGTGTATGTAAAGGCTAAAAATATATTTTGAGTTTTGCTTGAATTACTGATAATTGTTCTTCAGTTTTTGAATCAATTTTGTACAGGTCTGATGCTCCAAGTCTCTGTGAAAACTTCTTTATGAGCCAGCTTTCTGCAAAATGAGACAATGGCTTGGTCACATTTATAGAAATTGGAAATCCAGAAGGATGTCCAAGGTTTCTTGGAAGTAATGCTCTGAACACAACCACAGTCTCAGTGTGCAAAAACATAAAACATTTTCTAACTATAACAAATCTTGTTGAAGCAAGTTTTAAGATAATTTAAATTACGTTAGCCTAAGTCTCTATTTACTTTTGCAATCTATACTTTCACATTTTTTGGTAAATTTTCTCTGACCTGCATTATTGTTAGTGAACAGGGCATTTCCTTGCACCCCAAAGATGACTTCTTCAGAATGCAAATACCAAAACTATTCGGTAGCATAGACTGGAAAAACAGAAGATACAAGGGGGTTTTTTTGTTTTTTTGGGGGGGGTTTTGTTTGTTTGTTTGTGGGTTTGGTTTGGTTTGGTTTGGTTTGGTTTGGTTTTTTGCCAATGCCTACAGAGACTTATTTTCATATCTGTCTAACTCTCAGCATTATGTACAATTCACATATCTGTGTTTCTCTGATATTGCTGAGCTTCAGGGTTTGCAGGTAATGCTTTTCCAGTTCAGTTACAATTCCTCTTCTATTCCAAACATAGAAGGTTGACCTACTGAGAAATTTTGTGTAATGCATGAAAGAGAAGCAGTGTGTAGCAGCTAGCAGAGAATGTAATCTCCAGAGAGAACATCGGCTCGTGCCATGTCATGTTTCATGTTTGCCACCACATGTCCTATTATGCAGGAACCTCCCTGTACCATACAGTCTGACCTGTGAATTCCTCTTGTCACATGATCCAACATGCACTGTTGTTCGCACTTGATTAGAATGTTAAACTGATTGATTCACTATACTGTTATCTTCAACTTAGCCTGAATTCAAGTTTTTCTATACTGTCTTGAAGTATAAGGGGTACAAAAATTTTCTTCACCCATGATAATATTTTTTCTTTTCACTGTAGGTGATTGATGTCTCAGAGGCTGAGAACTTTGTTCTACCAGAAAGTAAAACTGCAATGTAGTCTTTGAATGTGACTTTCACATATCTGCATCTGGTATTGCCAGAACCCAAATTCCTTATCTGGTGAAAACAGAAGCAATTTAGAAGACTAACAATTATAATATTGTAAATATTTTTATTTCTTATTTGATGTTCACACTCTTTCCTTTGTAGTCTAATTTACTTTCTGGCACAATGAAGTGAGGCCATCAAATGCAGACAGATTTCTTCATGAAGCAGGTAATGCCTATACCTAATTCCTCATACCCGTGGGATGCAATTTCACATTTCTTAACTTTCTATTTGAAGAAGTGTGTAAACTCTAATTTTTCAACTTCTTATGTTAGCACACTCTTTCTTCTCTCTTGGCTCCTTCTTGAGCATTTTCTGTTTTTAAAATGGCTCAGTTTTGAATACCAAATCCATCTAGACATGTCTTGCAGTGAGATGTGAATGTAATGGGCAATATGTTACTTTTAGTTGATTGCCATCACATGTATTTCCAAAGATTCATGTCAGTGCAGATATCCATGACAGCATCCTCAGCAACCCATTTGTTATGACAAAGCTCTCACTGTGGATGTTTTTAAATTGAGTCTCTTGAATCCCACACTGTCAAACTTGTGAGAGAAATCAGCATATGTTTCAGGACTGGTTTTGGCCTCTGTGGCCAAATATATATCCTACAAGGAGAAAATGTTTCTCTTACCCCATCAAGACAAATCAGACCTTGTGGCCTAAGCAATCTAGTGGTTTCTTTTTTTGTTTTATGCCTCACATTCTTTCCCTTACACTAGGAAGCTGGTCACTGGGAATATGCAAAAAATATGCAAAAATGAAAGCAAATATCCATGCTCTTTTAAAGTCTTTGTACAGCCCAAATGTCACCTTTGGCATAGCTCAAATATACAGAGTAATAAATGCCATGTACATTTTCTTGCTTCACTGCTCTTCGTGCTTCACAGGATCCTCTTGGCTCAGGCGAATTTCCCTAGGAGCCCAGAGCCTTAGGTCCCCACACAGAGATGATTTGCTGGGACGTCTCCTTCTATGCCTCTGCAAACATCTTCCTCCTATTTTTCTGCATCAGTGCCCCCTTAGCCTTCAGCAAAAACCCCTCAATTTACCACAAAACTTCTGTTTGGTTTTATCTTATGATTCATCACTTGTAGGAGTGGAACTAGTCAACAGGTGAACTGGTGTGTACATATCAAAGCATCCCCAGTAGGAATTTTCTTCCTTGATCCATACAGAAAATGTACAGACTTTTTCTGGCACTAAAATCCGGCTTAAGATATCCCTGCCATTCTGGGTCACTCATCTTTGCTCTTATCACTTTTATATTTTATTCAACCTTGTTGCATTTCACCCCTTATGAATAGTGAGCTAGTAGTAGCACGGTAAAGTTCTATGGTAAAATTACACTTTTCTAAAAATTAAGACAATGTAGTAGGGTAGGAGATTTCAAATTTTATTTCAACTTGCTATAGTTTGAGAAAATCACGTGGAACTATATACTTTTTTGAGGTCTTGTTTAGTAAAGTCTAAGCAGTTATCACTAATTTTTGATCGTTTGTGCTGACCCAAACACGCCAGAATAACATATGCACTGGTATCCATTGCCTGTCTATTCCACACTGAAAAAATAACTTTTCAGAAGAAGAGGAAACAAATCATTAAGCTTTATTAAAAAGATGAATCTTAAAATTTAACAGAAGTAATGTAGTAATCTCCCACTGTCCTGCTGATGTTTCCCGACTGCTCAAAGCTATCTGACCAAGGAATGCCACTTTTCTTTGTATCTCCTAAATGTATTTGTTGCCATAAATGCTAAAATAATTTTGAATGAATAAAGGTTTCCTGTCAGTCTGTTCATGTAATGAGGAATTAACATTTAATTTCCAATAATAACTTTGATATCAGTACAGCATGGCTGAATTTATTTTCTGATTTCTAAGAACAGTATTTCAGGTCTGTTCTCCATCTGCCATCCACTATGTGTAACTAATTTCCTGTCAAAGACAAGAATTACTCAACTAGAGTAACAATAGTTTACAGTAGCAGGACTAGCAAAATTTTGAATAGTCATATATTTTTGATTTTTAATTTGGTTGTTAGTTAAAACCATTGTGTATTCTCTGCACATCTGTGCTATTGTTATGCTTTACTTTTAAATGTGATGATATTTCTCTGTTAAGGCTTGAAGTATTTTTGTTAAAAGGAAATCAGTGAGGTATCTCGAGTTGAACAAAATTATATTATCTCCTTTTTTCTTTACACAGACCTAAATGGGCTTTGGTTAAATATTCTAGTATTGAGCACTCACTTGCATTTGATTAGGTTTGCATTCAGAATATAAGGGTGTTCTAGTTGTCCTGTATTTGGAGAATTGTATTATTTGGATAAATTGAATTAGATTGCCTCAGTTCTACTCGTTCCTTCAGAATAAAAGTTGTACCTACCTTATCAGTTCGTAATGATCCCTTTGGCTACATACAGCCGAGGAATGATCATAGCTTATTACCGCAGGCCTGGTTCCTACGGTATATCACCGTGTCCCGCAGCCATAGGGAGGAGGAGGAGGAGAAGATCCAGCAGGCAGGAATTGTGCAGCAAGATTGATTTATTTAATTATTTTACAAACTCTTTTATAGACTTTTTTCTTCATAGTCTAATTGGACAAAGGACCAGCCACCCCTTGGGGGTGATTGGCCAAAATCCTAAAACATCCATTATCAAAATATTTTCTACTATACCATAAACAAGATTTCCAAGGTTGCAGGTGGCTTGGTTGTTTACATTTCCTGCAACCTCTTCTGTGAGAGAGAAAAAGTCTCTCACAGACTTAGAAAAATAACAAGAAGATGCTCACTAACAGCATTTTTGTACCTACAACAGCTGTAGTGTGAAGATTTTATTCTGGCCAGGAAAGAGTTCTGCCTCCTCAGTGTAACAATATAGTACAGAGATCAAATCAGATCTTTAAACATTCATTTACAATTTTCACATAATGGAACTCTGGTTCATGCCTGTTTAAGTAAATTTACAGCACCAACTGTGATCAGATGCAGGGGATCAGTTCTGGACACAAATTGAGTTACTATATGCAAATATGTATTTACTGAACTACTTTTATTGGTACACTGAACAGTTATTTTTCAAAACATGTCTTTTTAAGAAAGTATTTATTAGAAAACTTCCACAATTCCACGGCAGATCTTAACTAGTTCAGCATATACTAGAATGCCCGTAATTATGTGCTGGCTGAGATTTTTAAAACTGTTAGTTAAATCGCAGAAGGAAACCCAATCTGATTTTTTTTTTTTCCTACAGTACTAATAATATTTTCACTGTTACTTTTAAAAATATTTATCTATTATGTTAAACCTAAGCAATACTTACACCACAACTTGAAATGAAATGCACAGATTTATTAGCAGTGTTTACATATTGATGCTCATGACAGTTTGAATATGAAATACTAATCTGACTTTGACATTCTTGATTTCTAAGAGATATATTTGTGAGTCAGTAATTTCATTTCTCTAGGCTTCTTCTCTTTATTGCAGTGTAAATTTTGTATTACGAACAGTCACATTTGGGTGGACGTTAAATAACTATGACCATCAATTTGTAGGCACTGGTAGCAAAATTGTTAGAACCTTATGCAGTGGACTGCTGAATATTTTACCTAAGTTGAGGAAGCAATAATTAACTCCTGACTGAAAGGACAAGGCTATACCAATGAGCAAGTTGTGCATTCATGACAAGGTTTTTTGTATCATCCCTGGGGAATCTCTTATTCTAGTGCATCAGAGTGTGATACTGGCCTGATTCACTATTAGCACATAAGTTCTTATTACAAAATAGATTAATTAAAAAAAAAAATTAAATCATTTCTAGCCTAGCCAAACACAGTTTCTTATACCACTGAGCGTATTTCTAGGTTTTTAATACTATGGGGCAACTTTGAAACTGCAAGTTTCTTGGTAAGTGTTCTGTTCCATACTTACTACTGTTTTTTCTTTTTGTGGTGGGCGGTGAGCCTGTGGTACAAGGGACAAAGAAAGTCCTCGGGTGAAACAGTCCCTACTATCAGAGAACCTCCCCACGTTAGGGTGAGAAAAGAATCTTCCCCTAGGATGCTTTGCCCTGCTATGTTAATGTACCCCAGTTCTGCTCCCCTGGCCTCTCCACCCCTTTTTTACCTTATATGTCCCATGCCCTAGAAGGTTCTCCACTCCAAGTTACCCCCATTGGCCCTTGCCCATCGCCACTCTCCCAGAGTTTTCCTATTGGCTCCCATTCCCTAGTCCTGCCTTTGTACTGCACTCATGCCCTCAGATCGTTGGTCTCTGATGCTCGATTCGCTCCCATACTTAAAAAACCTGGACCCTCTATTGTTCCTTGTCTTTGTCCGTGGAACCCTTCATGGTGTGACTGCAATAAACCTCCATCCGAGGAACCCCATACGAGGCTCTTTGTCGTCGACCCATCTACTGGAGCTATCTGTGCGTTTGTGCTTGCATGCATGTGTGAGCGTGTGGTGGTCCTGTCGAGCGGCTTCACTAAGGAGACGCCTTTAAGAAGGTCGTGGCATCGCGCTCCGGCACTGCAAAGCCGCAGCAGACAGCTCGTGACACCTCTTCTTACGTAACCTAACAATTTAATAGATCTTGGAGCCTTGAGTTTCTGACTAAATTGCGTGGAGTAGACCTTTTGCTTTTTTTAAGGTGTTTCATAAAGCCGTACATATTCAGTGTAGCTTTGAAAATCATGCTGCAAGAAAACGGTGCTCAATTGACAACACAGTATGTGCTGCCCTGGTTAATTTCCAATACTGGCAGCTGAGGCCAGGTCTGCATGGCCTTTGTTGGCTATTTGACTGTTATGCAGGGACCACAGAATGACAGAATGGGTAAGGTTGGAGGGGACAACTAGAGGTCATTTCTGCTCGAGCAGCGTTTCCTAGAGCATGTTATTCAGGATTGTGTCCAGATGCCTTTTGAGTATCTCCAGTGAAGGACACAATCTCTCTGGGCACCATGGTCTGGTGCTGTCACCCACAAAGTAAAGAAGTTATTCCTCATGTTCAGGTGGAACTTCCTTTGTTCCACTTTGTGCCCGTTGCCTCTTGTCCTGTTGCTTGGCACCACTGAGAAGAGCCTGGCTCCATCCTCTTGACACTCCTCCTTCATACACTTACAGACATTGATGAGGTTCCCTCTCAGTTGTCTCTTCTCAAGGCTGAACAGGACCAGTTCCCTCATCCTTTCCTCATAAGAGAGGTGCTCCAATTCACTTAATTTCATCAGCAAATTCCTTTGCTGGACCTGCTCCAAGAGCTCCACATCTCTCCTGTCCTGAGGAGCCCAGAACTGCACACAGCTCTCCAGATGAGGCCTCACCAGGGCTGAGCAGAGGGCAGGATCACCTCCCTCGACCTTCTGGCAATGCCCTTCATAATGCACCCCAGGATACCTTTGCCCTTCTTGGCCACAAGGACACACTGATGGCTCACAGACAGCTTGTTGTCCACCAGGACCCCCAGGTCCTTCTCTGCACAGCTGCTTTCCAGCAGGTCAGCCCCCAGCCTGTCCTGGTGTGGTTATTCCTCCCCAGGGGCAGGACCCCGCATTTGCCCTTGAGTTTCAGACAGTTTTTTTTTGCCCATCTCTCCAGTCTGTCCTTCTGAAGGGCTGCACAGCCCTCTGGGGTATTGGCCACTTCTCCCAGCTCTGTGCCATCAGTGAACTTGCTGAGGAGGCCTCTGCCCCTTCATGCAAGTCACTGATGAGTAAGTTAAACAATACTGGGCCCAGTACTGAACCTTAGGTAACACCACTAGTCACAAGCTTCCAACCAGACTCTTCCACTGATCACAACTCTCTGAGCTTTGCCATTCAGCCAGTTCTCAATGCACTTCACCATCCACTTGTCCAGCCCACACTTCCAGAGCTTGCCTATGAGAATATCATGGGAGACAGTGTCACATATGAGAACATCAGGATTTAAACAAGGGGACTCCTGAAATAAAATCTATTATAAATATCGTTGGGAGCAGAGCAGCCTGTCATAGTCACTGCTAGACAAAGTGAAGTGCAACTTCATAAAATGCCATGTGCTGAATCTCTAGTTCAAAGTAGTGTAAATCTGACAAAAGAGGCTGTAGTTACAAGACATACAATGGCTCAGCAGCTCTATATTAAACTTTTAAAATGTTGCCTACACTCCTCCTAGAATTAACATTGCAAATTATGTTACCAAGCTATTCTGAGAACATATATTTCTGAGCTTTGTATAGATATTCGCAGCAGTACAACCTCCCCCAGAGAATTTACTATATAGCCCCACAGATGTGCAACAAACAAAACAGAGACAGAATCAAGAGGGTCATGATTGGTTGAGAGTTACACTGGCTTACATCCCTTCAACCAGTAGCATCACCAGTGGACTAGCTACAGCCTGATGGTGGTACCCATATGACAAATTTTCCATTCACCACCTCTTTATCAAAACCAATGTATAATGTAAAATCATGGTTGTGCAAATAGAAGGGTAAGGTGTTTCTTGCAAAATTCAAATAATCACTTGCCTTGCAGTCTCCTGGAGAAGTCTGTGTCATTTCTCTATTTTTAATTCTGAAGTCTGTTTTTTATCAGTCCTTACTCAGTAAAGCGATTTTTCAAACTCAGTTTCCCTTTGAATGAAGCTAAATAAAAGTCTCTAGCTTGTACAGGCAAAATCACTTTAATTTAGCTAGCCTAGGTGTCAGGAGCAGCCAAGATGTGGCTCACAGATTCCTTCATGTAACATTTAAAACCATTGGTTTGTACTCAGAGACACGGGCAAACCAAACATTTCTATTCTTACTGTTATTTAAGCAGTAAGCTTTCATAGAGAAATCTTTCAACTTAAATCAGCAGGACTTGAACAGATGCTGATTGTCAAATATACGCCTAACCATTTTGCTAGTCTAGGTTGTGGAAATAAGGACACTGAGCTGATCTGTGTCAGAATAATCTCCATAGCTCAGAACAACTGCTGAGGAGAGCAGCTGGTACAGGCATCATTTGTCATTATGTTCCAGTATTAGCGTATTACAACAAGACTTCAACTTAGAAATGTTTAAAAATCCACCCCAAAACTCCACTGACATACATTAAAAATATTAAGGTACTGTTCTCTAGGGTCTATAAATGTTAAATTTCATTCAGTTTGAACTACCATTACATTTCTGTATGAGCTGGGGCCTCTGGAGCTGCTGGAACTGGCTATACACTATTCACCAACACACTAGCAAAAGTTTTGTATTCATAAGCATATTTTATAGATTTTCTTTGAATGTAACAACACCTAAATGTTGCCCAAATTAAAGTGCAAACACACAATACAAAATCTGCACAGAACATATTTGCCCAGCTAGCTACATTCAAATCCGTGTCTGTGAATACAGAAATAATCATCATCTTTAGAACAGAGGCTTTATGCTGTTTTCATGCTCTCCAGACATTCTGAATTAGGTTGCCAAGACCTCATCTTCCTTTGCTATGCTGCGTCTTGTCACATGAGGGATCATAAACACGGTAATGTTACTGAAAAAGCCATCTACGTGATAAAGCACACCAAAACAAGTATTCCAAATTACAGTTCTGTAGATAAGTGCAGGTCCCTTTTCACAAAGGTCTAATACTTCCTGGCTCACTGACTTCTGGGGAGCTGATATTTTGGACTTCCCTTGGATATTTTCTGTTTTCTTTAGGTAGGTTTTTTCTAAATCATTTCTCACATAGCCATAGTTTTAAGAGTCTGCAGAGGTGTTATTAAGTCTTTCTATTTCATATAGTACTCTGTGGGGGTTGGTTACCTCTTATTCAGAGTTTGTGGATTGCTGGGGTGGAAGAGTCGAAAGTCTTGACTGCTGATGGATAGGCTTCCTTAGCAGCCTATATACACAAAATGTAGAAGTCACACTGGAACTTCTGCTCTCCCCATTATCACAATGATCATTGTTACAAAAATAAAATAAACACTCTACTGTGAAAGCCATTGGAAGTTGATCATAATATATAGAAAGAAGTAATCCCCTGCAACTACCTCCAATAAATAAGTAGTTGTTTTTGTGTAAAACTTTTTAAAATGCTGTCATTTTCCATGTTTTACTATGATGAAAATAATATTTACAAATCATGAGTTATAATACTAAAAATTTTAAAAATAAAGAAATATTTTCCCTGGAAGAACCCAGGTCTGTGTACCTACTTCATTTGAAGGACAGTTGTGCTAATTTTTAATATCGAAGTAAAAATGTGCTCGTTTGCAGGCTGCTAATGTTGGCCCAAAAAATGACCCTTGATGCTAAAACTTAGAAGTACCAAAAAATATTTTAAAATATACTTGGTTATAGAAGTATGGTGAAATATTTCTTGAAAATAATTAAAAATTGAAATTACAAAATTCCATTCTTACTCACAAAAACCATGGCTACTTTATGTATTTAGTCCACCAACGTTTTTTAAAATTTTACAATATATCTTAAAATGCTAAAAATTATACGATTGCTAGATGTCAATAAAATACATCCTGTTAATACACAGTAATTGAAAATACTTTGTTCATGTGCATGAATTATAACATTTCTCTCCTACAGCCAAGGAGTTACCTAGTTGTGGCGGTTTGACTCTGGTTAAGCGCCAAGCTCGGTGAAAGACTCTTCACTTATTTGCCTCTGCTATAGCTGAGCAGAGGAGGGGAACTTCATTTTCATGGGGTGAAATAAGAATTATTGAGGAAAAAGGAAACTTCAAGGCAAAACAGCTCCAAACTTAAACAGTATGAAGAAGATTTATTATTAAGAGGATTAAAAGTAAAAAGAGTAATGAAAAACCAAAGCAAACTTTCAGAGCAGCTTTCTTCCCCAATCCTCCCTCTTTCCACTAACCGCACAAGGAAACAAACATGGGGTTTTGGTCAGTATTTCATTTCTTAAGAGTCTTTCTTTATGTTTAAGGGAAAGAGTTTCTTTTGCTGTGCCATGGTAACCTTCCCACAGGAGAGAATTCTCTGTGAACTTTTCTAGTGCGGTTTCAACTTTCACAAGCAACAGTCCGCCCAAAATGCTGCAGTGAAAATCCCTCCCATGAATCTCGCTGTCTTCTCACAACTGCCATCATGGGTCATAATAGTTCATGGAGTTTAGTCTTTTAAGGATGAGCTGTTCTAGCCTGGAAGCAAAGGTTCTCTTCTTCAATCTCTAAAAGCCTCTTAGCATCTGTGCGCTCTAGTGTGAACATTCCTCTTCACGGGCTGCATGTAGATCTCTGCACCCCGCCATGTACCTCAATGAATTATAGGGAAAAGAATTTGCTGTATTATAGTCCTCACCACAACTTGCAGGACAATTTTAGCTCCGGTGCTGGGAGCGCCTTCATCCTCTCCCTTTCCTCACTGACTTTGGTGCCGCCATGTTGGTTTTCCTCACGTGATCTCACTTTTCCTTTTTCTCTGACTTGGAAGAAATTTAGTGTCTGTAAGTTGCAGCTGAGAAGTTGATCTTTTCCAGGCTCTGCATCAGGGAAAGACTCGCCCTGTGTCTCGCTGTCAGCTGCGTGGTGTTTCTTACTCAGCTTGGCATGAGCTGCTCTGGCCTCAGGGGCCCACGGGCACCGCGCGGGCTGCAGCGGCTTCAGAAGAATCTTGGCCGTGTGGTCCCAGCCTCAATGTGGGGGTGATGTTTCCGGCCACGCAGCTGCTCGAGGCACCGGGGTGGCTCTGTGTGGTGGCCCGGCTCTGACCACCATTCCGGGAGGACCTGGGGGCTGTCTCCAGGAAGGGGCCCGGGGGCCCCTCCCCCTTGCCACCCCTCACAGGGGAACAAGGAGAAAAGGAACTTCTCGCAGACTCTTCTTTCTTTAATATGTACATTACAGAGTCGTTTCCAGCTTGTCCAATTGGTCTAGCAACCTGCCCATCAGCAGTTGGCTCTGTGCCAGTCACAGAAGTTTTGAGCAGCTTTTTTCCTCTTTTTTCCTTTGCCTCCACAAAAATTGCCAATCAAGTTTTGCTAAACCACCACACTAGTGATAATGTAACATCTACACATCTAGTAAAAATATTGCTATCTGTCACTCCAGGATGCAGTTGTTTCACCTCAAACATTGGTTTGCTGTTGTAGTGCATTTGATAGGGATGAGAAAGGTGATATTACTTCACTAAAGGCTTTTGTCTTCACACTTGTAACTAAAATTTTTGTTCATACCATTCCTTCTGATTGTGTCTTGGTTTTTTTACATGTTTCCTACAGCCATAGCAAATAAAACTTTCTCCATGCTCGTTCACTCAGAATGCTGTTGCAAACATTTTTTTTCTTGATCTTTTACTCTGGGCATGTTAAAACTTCTACTGGAACCATTCACTGATATATCTTCTATAGTCAGTAAAGCTTCAACTTAATTCTTCCTAGCTTAGTGTCATCTTTTTTGCTCATCTCTCAGTCTCCTTTCATCCATAGGAAGGAACCCTTATTCCAGTATGCCTATATCTCAACCATGAAAATTCTTTCCTTTTACTGTGAATGCCACCCTCCACTTTGAAGAGACCTCCCCATCTATGCATTTTTTGTATTATTGTCTTTCAAATTTTTTCTCATAACTCTTCTAAAATCACACAAAGAAACAAAGAGTTTCCAATGTTTCAAGCTGCTCTGTGTGCCGTGATCAGCCTGTATTATGGTGAAGAATTGTCCTGTATTTTTTCTTTATATTTTCCCATCTATCTTTAGTGATATTTTCTTCTCTTAAACTAGTCTTTCAGCTTTGAACTTTTCATATGCACTGACTAACACAATATCCACAACTGGAGTTCACATACATTTTCTTAATATGTTATAATAATGATAAATGTTTTGTTGCTCATCCATGGGAACACCATAAGGAAGACCTTGATTGGATCATAGGCATGGGGAGGGATGTGCCACAATGAAAGGTATTAGGTTCCAGGTGGTGTTTTCCATATGGGAAAGGCTCAAGAAGGAAGGGATGCATCCTGCACATCAATATCTGCCTGATATTGGAAGCTCTGCTACTGGATCATATTTGGAACCTTCTGGCAAAGTGGAGTGAGAACATCTTCAAAAAGTAGTCTGCTTATCAGCTGAGGGAGATGGGCACATTCCCATAATTCCTCCTACAATTTATGGATGGAGTTATATCTCGAACGTCAGTGCACAAAATATACAGCATGGGAAGTAAAGAGAAAATAGCTGTTGGTGCAGAGCCATACAGCTACAATCGGAGAAATCTGGTAGCACAGCTCATGTAATCTCAAATGCTGCACTGATTCTGACTGGGATAGAGTATTTTTGTTCATAAGAGCCTGCCTGGTGCTATATTTTAGATTTGTGACTAAAGCAATGTTGATAACCTGCCACTGTCTTAGCTGTTTCTAAAAAGCATTTGCACAGCACTAAGGCTTTTCCCCACTCTGTCCCAGTAGGTAGACTGGGAATGCATGAGAATTTTGAGGCAGATACAGCCAGCACAAACTACCTGAACTGTGTATAAGGATATTCCATACTATACATTGTCATGCTCAACAATAAAAGCTCAGGGAACAGAGACAGAAAGTGAGACATTTATGGTTATGTCCTTGGTCTTCCCAACTAGGAAATAGCTGGACATCTGTCTGCCAATGGGAAGTGGTGAATAAATTCCTTGTGATGTTTTGCTTGCATGTGCAGCTTTGCCTTTTATCTTGATCCACCAGTTTTTCTTGCTTTTACCCTTCTGATCCTCTCTCCTATCCTACTGATGGTGAGTGAGTGAGCGACTGGGTGGGGACTTACCTGCTGGCCAGAGTCAACCCAGCATAAATGTAGAAAACCCTTCTGTGGAACAGGCAACAGATAATTTGGGATCTTACGTAATGTGATCAGAGTGCAGGCCAAAAAAGGGTAATTGCTGTGAACATTTGCAACAGACTGACATTTGAGAACAGGGGAACAAAGCCCCCTTTAAAACACCCTCACAATAACAGGTCCTGGATCTCGTGGAAGACTTTACCTGACATTTGCTGAAAGGAAAACTTGGAGAGGCTCAGATTTCTAGAGTGTGTCAGGATCAATTTCTGATTCAGGTTTTGGATGGCCAAACTAGAGAAAGTGCCCTGCTGCATCTACTGTTCATGCAAAAGAAGAATGGTCATGGATTTTAAGATCGATTACAGCCTTTGCTTCTGTGACCATGCCATTGTACAATTTTAAATTCTGAGGTAAACAGAAAAGGTAGATAGCAGAAAACAGACCCTTCAGGGCAGCAGACTTGGGAACTGGCCAGCAGCTTCCCCTGAATGGCCTTGTCTTCCCAGGGATCTCATTCTTAAGGGCATGATAGCCCATGACAGCTTGCTGATCTTCAAGGACAATCTCCTCAAAGCATAAGAGTGATCTACTGTCACAGGCAGGAATTTGTAGAAACACAGAGTGAAAGGAGTTTGGAGTTTTGTCAAGGCTAAGTGAATAAAGTGCATACTAGAAGCTCCTTTATTTGAGATGTGTGAAGGTACAGACAGCTATTAGCTGGAATAATATTACACTGGCACAAGATAATGTTCAGGAGAAGAAAAAAGAGGCAGTGATAAATTTAATCACTAAGTAGGCCTGAAGGAGGATAAATATACTTTTACTAGTTACTGTGGGAAATTTATGAATTGACCTATATTAGAAGTGAGCAGCCTGTATTGTAAATAAATTATTAATTGAATTTCAATAAAATTTAAAAAATAAGTATTTTGATAAAGTAATGAATTGAGATAATCTGAGAAAGGTGCCAAAAACCTGTGAGCTAACCTGAAGAATGATATATAGCATGCAGGGAGAAAAGGTTGCAGAACACTTCAGAAGATTAATAATGTAACGTGTCTGACCCAGATGAAATGCCAAAAAACACATTTAAATCATAGAAATTAAAGGAATCAAATAGTTTGCTAGGCTACTTAGTAGTACTCTTTGGCCATATATTGTATTAGCATAAAAGGTTTATTTTTCTTATTTTAAATATAAAGGAAATATTAATTCTTTTATCAATTATTCTACAGGTACACTAACTTAATCCAGAATCTGAATGACAAAATGACCATAAATCTTAAGAATAAATGAGTCTGTTATACGAAAGCAATGACAAATATTAAACTGCATCTGGAATTAGACTTGAATCCATTTATATCTGCAAATGTTACCTGTGAGGCAAACAAGAATAGATGAAAGGAAACACCTTGAAACATTATGTTCTCTCGTGGTTCTATTTTCTGCACAGAATAGTCATTCCTCAAGACAGCTATGACAGTGCAACTTGAGCAGGCTGGACTTGGAGTGCTAGTAAAACCAAGGACATGAGCAGTGAAGAAAAAATCAGAACACTTTGCTTCAAAATAGAAATTAAAAGTTTAGCACAGCTGAATGGCTGGATGATGAAGAAATGAGAAGGGAGAGGGAGAGGAAGAGGGAGAGGGAGAGGAAGAGGGAGAGGGAGAGGAGAGGCATGAGGATTTTGGTGGTACTCTAAAGACCTCTGGTGGTATTTGTAGAACCATTCATTGAAATGAAGGATAGATAATTTGTGAGGACAGGAATACTCATGATACATAAACGCAATATTTAGGAACTTCAAAGAATTCAGCCTATATAATGTGGGGCTTAAAGCAGCAGGCTATGGTTTGAATTGCATATACGAAAAAAAGGAAAAAGCCTTTGGAAAGGAGGCTTTGTTATGTAAGGCTTTTACTGTTCATGGTTATTGCTGACTTCTTCCAGTGAAAATATAATGGTTTTAGGATGGGCCCTCTGTTTAATGCCTAAATATAATAAATATCAATTAACCTTTTGGCAAAGAACAAGTATGAGATAGGGAGAAAAAGACTGACAAGATTAAAAGCACAGGCAGCTGAAGGAGTCACAATCTTGACAAAACTAACATGCTTTTTTTCATCTTTTATGGTTAGAGTGTGGATTTAAGCATGACTCAAGTGTCATATTCATCTTATAAGTGTATGGCATGAACAAGCCAAAGGTACTTTTGGCACCATTGAATATTTAAGCAATAAAAAGGGTTTACAATAGTCTTTGAATATGTTATTAACTCTGTGGAAGGATGAGACTGTAAAAGGATATATGGCACTAAGAACCCACTAAATGGTGTCAATCATAAGTATTTGAAGACTCACTGTACACTTTTTGAAGTGTCTTTCCTGCTCTAATAAAGCAGTTATATGTTCTATGTTCAGCTATATTCTTCCCCATGTGAGAAAAGTCTCACAAGAAGTGCTTCAGATTAATGTAATTTAGATAATAACTTCTGTTTAAATGATCAGTGTTAACAGCTGACACAAGAATAGTTCACCAACATTCTGAAGCTCTCTGTAAATGTAACATATAAATTAATATGAAGAATTAAAAAAACCTATATAATTTCCTGCAAAATGCAAAGTGAAGGAAAAGCACTTTCATCTCCCACTGTAGTACTGAGCTCTCAAGCCACCCAGGCAATTAGATACCTTCCAAATTAACCCAAAGACAAATATCATTTAGCCAAAGTGTAAGCGTGCTCTCTAAGCTAATCAGAAAATGAAAAAAAAATATATAATAAGACTAAGTTATATTGTATTTCCTGAATTACTCATTGTAGTCCTTCATTCTTGAAACATATGGCCTGTTTCTCTAAAATTTATGAGCATGCCTAATGTAATAGAGTAAAAATTCCTGTGTCCCTAAATGTATGCAGACTTCCTGGCAGAAAAGTTATTAGTTCACAATTGGTACTGCATGGGAAAAGTCTCATTCAGACTTTTTTTCTAGCATAGTATAGTTAAGCTATAACTGATCTTACAAGTGGGAGGAGAAAGCTTGTATTTTCTCATTCCCTTTGAAATTACTTTTTTTTACTTTGCAAATGCAGCTGCAATGACTGAGAAGAAGAAAAAAATTAACCATATAAAAAAATAAATGTTTTGTATACTCTGTACAAATTCAGATAATGACCCTTGCTGAACACTTCATGGGAAAATTAAGGGCCTGATTTATATGTCCTTGAACAAAAGGAGGAAGCCTCTGTTGATTTTTAAAATCTGGGGTTTTGTTTAGGTGAGAGAAAAAGAAAGTTTCAGCCTATTTCTTCCATGGAACATGTAGTATGTGAGGAGGACCCTATTATCTCTATTTCTCTTTATTATTTTCCCTTTGATTTCCAGGGACATCACTACTGTGTACTGCCCACTATTCACACTAACTCACAGGTTAATAACTTAGTTTGTGATAATATATTTGATGCATCTGGTTTTCAGCCTGAATGTCACTACTGCCATTTCTTTGCACATAAAGGATTTAGACAATAGATCTATAGCATTATTAAAGTAATCTTGTATTACTTTATACAGGATTCTTCTATGGCTTTATTGGACTATCTAGTTAAACAGCAAGTACAGCAAGGTAAATAACCAAATAATTTGGCCACAAAATATGTAAATAAGTTTTCAGAAGCCACAGGTGGCTAATACCCAGATTAAGGCCTACCTCAACTGAAAATTTCAACTGAAAAGAATATGAAAATTTAAAATAGGAATACTTACAAAGATTTTTCTTACCCTTTAAATGTATATATTTTAGCACCATGCACAGATTATTTCTGTAAATAGATGAAGCTGAAATTAACTTTCTAATTTCAAGAATTACTCCAGTTCTAAGATTGCAGAAACATTCTATGTAATCTTGATTTATTTGTGTGAAAAGGAAAACTCCAGTACTTTCCTGTATTCAAACTATTTTTCCTGTATTTAAACTATTATTTTATTAATATACGAGTTATATATATACCTATAGAGTTATTAGTCTTAGAGCTACATGAATTTTGTGTTTAAAGTAGTATAGATTTTATGGTGTTTTTCTCAAAACAGTATCTTTTGAATATTTGGAGATTATTCTAAGAATTATAAAGTGCATAAAATCAAGATACTGTCCATTGTACTTGTGTCCTATGGAGAATGGATAACCTGTGCTGGGTTAAGTTTTAGCAAGGATGCTGAGTGCCTCCATAAAGGAGGTCAAGACAGTGTGTTCATTCTCTACATCATAAATTGTACAGTCAAAAGAGCCCTGCAAATGATTACTAGGCTGTTGATTTTAGACGAGGTAGGATGCAATGTCCATTAGCACCTTCTGAGCACCCAGTAAAGTAGCTAGAGGATGAAAAATACTTGTTGACTTAGAGTGAACATTTTGGTTTTTGTAGCATAATGGATAAAGCAGCACTTACTCTTAAAAAAACCTAAGTCCAGAACCTAGTGAAATTAGGTGAAATTAACTGGGGCAAGATTGTCCCCAGCCCTTCGTCATTAGTTCAGGAGGCCACCTGAGATGCCAGGCCAGCAGTGGCAGATAAAGCAGAGGCATGGCAGAAATGCACCTGTCAAGAGCAGGCAGCGACAGAATTGAGGGGTTGAACCTGGAAATGCAGGCTCTGAGTTATGGAAACCCAGACTGAGGGTTAAATTATTGGTGTTAAACAATTAGATGATGCAATGTTGATAACATCTGCTTTGAAAATTATGTGTGCCTGGGCTATATTTTTGGTCTGAAGTAATGCCAGGTGTCTGAAGAGCCATCCAAGGCCCTGGGGAATGCTGATGCTATAGATATTCAGTGGGTTGTTAGGGTAATTAGTCTAAACATAATGGAAACAATTTGATCAAGTGATTCCTGCTTTAATCCTGGTAGTTCTGAATTAAAATATTATTTGGTGGTAAAAAATAATTCACTTATGCCTAAATTATGCTGAAGAAGCTATTGTATCATCAGGTAAATTGCATTCATTTCTTAATTTCTTTTTATGAACTCCAGGCTAAAAAATGTTTGATGGTAGATTTAAGGAAAAGTCTGTGAGAAACAAACAGTTACAGCTGTAAAACCACTGATGCATATCAATACAGAAATAATTTTTGAATTTGTTCTTCTTAATGGATTGCATAGGCTGTACTTGAGCAATCCTTTTATGACCATCGCTTTTTTATTTATTAAATTGTTTTTGCCTTTGATTATGCTTACCTTCCCATCCCTAAACTAGTTTCTTACAACTCCTTTATAGTTTTATTAATTTTGACCAGTTCTGACCACTAAGCTTTCATTCTGTATGTATTTTACATTGATTTATATGCTTTTACTGATGACAACAGTATCTAATAATATGACTTCAACATTGTTATTTAAAGCTATGTGATACTCAGGAATGAATAATGAAGCTGGGATGGAAGGATGTATTGTTGGTTAATGAAATGATAAATTGTAAAGAAATAAAATCAGACAGCACAGAGCAAAGAGAAACTTATTTTTATCAAAGCCACTTTGGGGAAAGATTAGAGAAGCAATTTTATTTTGTTGGTCTTATGAGAGTTCTCCACAAGCCTCAAGGGTTGAAGATATATACAGGCTTCTGTATTTTACTAGAGAGATTAATGCTACTAGAAATTGCAACAATATTGGTAATTATTTCTCCACTGTATATAGCTGACAAAAAAGTGCTGGAAAGAGTGGTGTCTGAATATTCTTGGTCATCAAAACTAATGCAGTTCTTTGAGAAAACTTTAATAAAACAATGGGTGGTGGTAATGTATCTAATATGGGGAAAATATAAAATAACTTTACAAGCAGATCAAGTAGAAGAATAAGTGGGTTGTAACTCCTTTATTTTTTTTTCCATAAAGTAAGATAACCATTTATATTATTCCTACCCTGTCCTACAGATTAAATTTTACCCTGGTAGCATTATGTGTGTATAGCTATGGTGAAATCATCTTGACTGGAAGACTAATAACTTAACTGTAAAAGATGTCTGAATTTCTCTGAATCAGAACTACTAAAACTCATAGGAAGTTATATTTCAAGGGAAGGGAAAACATCTGACACAGCTGTTGAGTGAGCCATCTACGGAAGGTATCTTAGCATACTGGTGATTTGAGAACAGGAAAAGACTTGTGAGATGTGATGGTCGGAGGCTGTCTTGGGCATAGCAAGCATGAAATGATAGAGTTTTTTGGTTCTTTGAGAAGTAAGGAGAGGAGTCATCAGAACTGTCACCTTGGATTTCCTGAGGGTAGACTTTGGCCTTTTTAGGAGCCTGGTTGACAGAGTTCCTTGGAAAGCAGTCCTGAAGGGGAAAGGAATTCAGACAGGCTGGATGTTTTTCAAGAAGCAAATCTTAAAGACACACAGGCCAGAAAACAAGCTGGTGGGGAAAAAGACAAGCTGAGCTTAACAGACAGCTTTGTCTTGAATTCAAGAAAAAAAGGAAGGTGAGTTTATGACTTTTGAAGAAAGGGGTCTTTCATTCAGGAAGACTGTAAGGATCTTGAGAGGTTAGGTAGAGAGAAAATTAGAAGGATGAAAGCCAAACTAGAACCTGATCTGGCCACTGCTATAATAGAAAAAAAGTTTTTCTAAAAATACATCAGTGTGGTAGCCTGTTAAGCCCCTGATTCTGCGATGCCATGTTCCCCCTGTTCCCTGCCCTAGCCTTGGCCACTCCCTTGGTTTCTCCCTATTGGCTCCTGTACCCCAATCCCGCCCAGGGACCACCCCTGGGCCCCTGACAAAAACCACCCGGCACCCAGACCACGAGGTCCCTCTCTTTGCCTCCGAGGGCGGTGGGACAGGATGTGAATAAAGCCATCTTACCACCCTCATGGGAGACCCTTCTCTACCTCCTTCATCACCACTGTGTTTTAACGCTGCTAGATGCCGGAGCCAGATCGCGGGGCTGTCCGAAATGGACTCCGGGATGTGACTGGTCACACGGCCCTAGGAAACCCCCCTGAGCTGAGCTCACAGGGAACTGCAGCCTGCTAGGCAGAGTCAAGCGGTTCCAACACATTAGCAACCAAAGAAGGGCCAAGGAAAATCCTCATCCTTTAGTGGATGGAGGGGGAAACATAGTGACAAAAGATGAAGAAAAGTCTGAGGTACTTAGTGCCTTGTCTCAGTCTTTAACAGTCAGACAAATTTTTCTCGGGTTATCCAGCCCCCTGAGCTAGAAGACAGAGACAGGGAGTACAATGAAGCCCCTATAATCCAAGCGGAAATGGTCAGGAACCTGCTGCACCATGTAGACATGCACAAATTTAAGAGGATGAATGGGATCCATCCAAGGGAACAGAGGGAGCTGACAGAAGTGGTCACCGAGCCACTTTCAATAATTTGCCAGAAGTCCTGGCTAACTGGGGAGATTCCAGTTGACTGAAAGCTGGCAAATGTGATGCCCATCTAGAAGAAGTCTGTCAGCCTTGACCTTGATGCTGAGGAAGGTTATGGAGCAGTTCATCTTGAGTGTCATCATAGTCGGCTGAACATGAGCCAGCATGTGCCCAGGCAGCCAAGGCCAATGGCTTTTTGACTTGGATCAGATACAGTGTGGGCAGCAGGACAAGGGCAGCTATTGTCCCCCTGTACTCAGCACTTGTGAGGCCATACTCAAATCCTGTGTCGGCTTCTGGGCCTCTCACTTCAAGAAGGACATTGAAGTGCTTGAGTGTGTCCAGAGAAGGGCAATGGAGCTGGTGAAGGGTCTGGAGCACCAGTCTGATGAAGAGTGGCTGAGGGAGCTGGAGGTGTTTAGCCCGGAGAAAAGGAGGCTGAGGGGGCACTTTAGTGCTCTCTACAGCTGCGTGAATGGAGGTTGTAGCCAGGTGGGGGTTGGCCTTGTCTCCCAAGTAGCAAGTGACAGAACAAGAGGAAACAGCCTCATGTTGCTCCAGGAGAGGTTTAGTTTAGATATTAGGAAAAATTTCTTCATGGAAAGGGTGGTCAGACATTGGAACAGGCTGCTCAGGGGAGTGGTGGAGTCACCAGCCCTGGAGGTGTTAAAAGAAGTGTAGATGTGGCATGTAGAGACACAGTTCAGTGGCAGACTTGGCAGTGCTGGATTAATGATTTAGCTCAATGGTCTAAGGGGTATTTTTCAAACTAATTTTTTTTTTTTATTCTATTCTATTCTACTCTATTCTATTACATTCTATTCTATTCCATTCTGTCTTCTAGAGAGTAGTGATATTTTTTTTTTCCTTTGGACAAGCCAGTATGGAACAAATAAAGGCTTGAAGAAAAAAATAAATGTATCAATATTCAGTAGTCATATTGCTTGAATGGAAAGGAAAGAAAATTACTTAGGCAGCTACAGGACTTTAAAAATGACCTTGGCTATTTAATTAAAATAAATCTTAAAGGAAATAATTATTATAGGAATTGAATCAAATGAAAAAATCTTGACGTGTGTATGATACGCATTAGCGAAATAGTATTAGATTGACCTTACATCTTTCTTAGAGAAGATGGACTCTTTCACGGTCATCTTAACTGTTAGAATTTCCATAAAGTCTTCAACACAATGATGAATAAAAAATTTTTAAACAAAGAAAGGGATAGGTGAAGCTTATAGAGCAGACAGAAAAAACAGAAGATTGCAACAGGTTTTACTGAATGTAAGTGTCAACTCAGAATGATGTTGTTAACAGAGCATCTCAAAGAGGTGGATTATAGAAAAGAGATCAAATTCAACTGTATAAATGAAACATAATGTACTTAAAAACTAGGGAAAATTGTTCCTATTAAAATATAGTTATTCTCAATTAATGTGGATATATTAATTCTGCCTAGGATGGTTATAAAAAAATGCCATGAAAATGTAAGATATAATTCAAGAAAATCTGAGTGTACTTGTTCCTTTAGAACAAGAAAATATATCTCTACTTCAGAAGTCACTAAGCCGATTTAGTATATAATGTGTGTGATTCTTGTCACATGTGTGTTTCTACAACAGAGTGATATACATAGGCTAATCCCAGGACCCCACAAACAGAGAGGACACATTACCCAGCAGGTTTTCAAGGAGCAGGCTTTAGTATAACACAGTATGAGTAAAATGGCTCTGACTGTTCTTAATTAAAATAGCTTATTTTCCTACTTCATGCTTATCATTTCATCTTATTTACCAGTATACAATGTTGGGCAAGAGATCAAATGGGTAAAAACTGGCTTTGAATCAAACAAGGATCAGAAATGTAAAACAAATTATAACAAAAAGGTCTGTGATGGTTTTGAGTAAAATAGCAATATCAGGATCAAGAGGCCTAAATACTTTTTAAATGACTTGATTAAGTTTCTGAAAGGGATTATATGACATGGTTGTCTGTGATGGCAGGTGCTGCATCCAGGCGGTTCATCATAGGAACAAAGGAAATAGGATTAGGAAGAAATTTTTACCATAATCTTATCTGCAGTTCTCAGATATGTGTCCTATGGTTAGGAGGTGTGGATCAATGAGAGTCTTCTCAGTCTAGCAGCAAGAAGAAACCAGCTGGAGTCAGCTGCATTCCCTTTGTTATTATCCATACCTCTGATCACTGGATTTGATGATTTGTTTGGATTTTGTGTGCCTTTAAGGACAGGTTTGACAAAACAGTTATTCAGAGAGTATTTAAGGAAAATGTCAATAGATTAGCAAATACAGAAAGCTAGGGGTCAATATAACTACAGCAGAAATTGTAAGGTCCTGATTATGTTTGCCTGCAGGTAGAAAAAAGGACAGTGTCAGAGAAATTAAAAACTAAGAAAGTAACTCTACAGAGGTCTCATGTACCCTTAGGTTTAAACTGAATTTTCCATGACTTAAAGGAGGAATAGTCTCTGTTATCCCATGCTGTCAGAATTTTATGTTTGAGTACTGCTACTGTTGATGTGTACCCTTTGCTCTAGTGTTTTAAAGATGCTTCTGGGCTGCAATATCAATCAGCAGTATTCTTTAGAAATGTCAATAGCTGGCATATTAGCACTTCAAATCTATACCCCTTATAAATGGGGACTACTTGACATTCATTCTGTACCACACAGCAATACTTAGATGGTGACACTATAGGAGAGAGTGGAGAGAGAACAAATATAAACTTTGAATTTTAGAAAGTGCACAAGGACTTCTGGAGCTGATAGTTTCCAAAAGGAACAGTGTCTGAACAAAGTTCTGGATCCGCTGAAATCTAGGGGGGCTTTGCTACTGAATTCAAAGGAATATGGGTTTCATAATTAACAGATATTTAAGAAAGTGCTTGTCTTAGATTATATACTTAAGGAATATGAATTTTCCTGTAGCCTTAGTATTTAATGTAGAAATGTGTCAAAACATATAAGGATAACATTTTTTCTTAACTATTAGACCAAATTATTTGGATTAAAGATCTGTTACTGTGTTTGTGCTCTGAAACAACAGATTTCATCTTCTATTAGTTGTACTAGTGTTATTGTATGCTTTAAACTCTTGACTCAGAGTGTTAATGATACCAGTAATTATAGACTTGTTACTTATAATTAGTTTCACATGGATATTAGAAAAGGCAATGTAGGTCCAACCCAGTAATAACACTGATATTAATATAATAAAACACAGTTTCTTGCCTCAAACCAAGCAAATTGCTTAAAACAGAATATTCCCTGGCCTCTGTCCATCACAGCAATGTAACTTTTTGGCAAGCTAATACCTAACATCCATTCCACATCTTCTACCTATGATAAAGCCACATTCTTAAAGAAAAACCCATCAATAAACAGTGGAGTGAAAAGAAAAAAAAAAAAACAAAACACCAAAAAAGCCACTTCACAATTCTCATAACAAAAATTTCTACAGTAGTGGGATTATGCGAGGAGCTTTATAAACATAAAACATCTGTTCCTACTGTCACCACTGAATAAATTATGGTATATCCACAGTACAGTCAAAGATTAAATCTGTATGGAAATAACTAAACTACATTTATGATATTGAGATTATATATTGGTTTGTTTGCCCATATCAGTACCCTGATAGTGCTGGAAGCAGTTCTGTCGGATTTGGAAGACTTTAGTTAATCAAGTAGCACCTCCAGTAAGTGCTTTCCAACTAGTGCAGTGTCACTCTCAGGAGCTGTGCCCTCTGTGCTCACCTCATGAAGTGACCATGCCTTTCTGCCACTA
The DNA here is from genome assembly GCF_020740725.1 of Corvus hawaiiensis. Classification (NCBI taxonomy): domain Eukaryota; kingdom Metazoa; phylum Chordata; class Aves; order Passeriformes; family Corvidae; genus Corvus; species Corvus hawaiiensis. Next base: position 73,785,539 of record NC_063213.1, on the reverse strand, counting down.
AGGCTCACCTATAAGGAAAGAAGGAGACATTGCTCAGTGACTGTGCTGCCATCCCAAACTCCAGTCTCTCTGGTTCTGTTCAGTGTGGCTGCATGCACTTGATATCATCATGGTTTAGCTACACCATTTTTAGACAGTTTATGCAATGGCTTTGTGCTCCATTCTAAGCTGAGATAAAGATGTATTTTGATTGGTATCCAAGCTACCTGAAGGCAATTTTCCCAATGTCTGCACAAACTAGAGGCCAGACTGCAACATGCTGAAAAACAGTTATTAGATTATTTTAGCACAGTGGATTTACGCAACCATTTTAAACCAATGGACTTAAAGCAGTCTCACTGCTTAAATTAACCTTTCATGTCAACTTTTATCTTACTCTGATTTTTTCAGCAGGTTTTATAATCAGTTTTGATTTGCCTATATCACATTTTTTCACCTATTTGACATCCTTGCAAGATATTTGAATGAACTGCATTTTAATGAACCATGCTGGAAAATCCATTTGTCCTCAGTACTGCCATTTTTGTTCACATCTATAATCAGCTAATATAATTAAAGAGACTGGCCCAAGAATGAAGTGTGGCTTAACATAATGGTTGCTCTGATGGTCCCTAACAGATGAAGCCAAAACTACACAGTGATTCCACAACATGGGCAGGACCAGAGTTCAGGGAACCCCACTCTCTATCTGATTCAAACAAACAGACTTGGCTGTAGGACAAGCTGGAATGGGTGGATTCAGCAATGGTTTCACTGGTGCATTGATGAAAATAAAGAGTTTACTCTTGACTTTTTGTTAAAGGATTTGGATACAGGCATCATTCTTAAAACATCATTATCAATTTGACAGACGCCCTCTCATGACTTCGTTTATAGTTTCTGTTCTCAAATGTTACCCTTTAATCTACAAGGACAAAGCATTAATGTGCAGTGCTCCTGAATGTATTTTTAAGTTTTTCTAAACTCTCTTTATCAGCTTGTGCATACAGATCATGCACAATGTGAAATGAAGATTGACAGGAGAGAAGGAGCAGCAAATATGGGGAGAGACTCAGACAGTCTAAGGAAAAGAAAGCAAAATGTTAACGGAATGGAACTCAGTAGGTCATGAAAGTAGATCAAGAATAATTATCTATGAAATGCTGCAAGGAACACAGCGGACTCATGAGGATGGAATTTCATGTCAGTAAAATGAAATTTTGAGGATTAATTCCTGTGACTGTTAGTGGAAATATGTACTAATTTTCTCACAACATGAATATGAACTACTGTAGATCATTTCAAAGCGCAAGTTCAGATAAATATTGCTAGTACCTTGAAGAAGAGAGAGCTGTTAAATCAGAAACTGAGCATCCTTCTAATAAAGCATGGCTGATATTGAAACTTATTAGGAGATTATATTTTGAAAATTTAGTTTAGGGTTAATGAATCAGACAAATGAAATATGCATGTTTAAAATGGCCCAATTCACTAAATTAACATTAAGCAAAAATCACGTATTCATAATTTTGTTTTAGTGGTGTGATTTATTCTTCTGGGTTTCACTAATATAAGTGCATTGGTGGATCTGGGCATAGATTGTAGATTCTCAGGAGTATTGCATCTGTCTGGCATGGTGTGCTGCTTTAAACCTCCTGCTCTTTTAGCTTTGCTGGAGGGCTGAAACTAGTATCTCAAATTATCAAAACTTCTTTACTTTCCTGAGTGTGGTTTCTGCCATTTGCAGCACTCTTCAAATGGAAGGGATTACAGAGTTCTTTTGAACCTCTTGAATTTCTTCTGTAGCATAGCAGTTTTCATGGATTCCAGATAAAGGAACTGGCTTTCACCAGTTCAGGAGTGGTATCTGACTTGGTTGCTTGTTGAACTATCCCCCTGGTGACTAGGCAGAAATTCAGCCAGCCAGCATATCAAAATCAGATTAAGGTATCTTCTGTCATAGGGGGTGGTGATGTGTCTGGTTTACAGCTAAGTGGGGTAAGGAAGTGTTCATGTGATGAGGTTTCTATGTCGGGTTCAGACCTGGAAGTAAGAATGGGCTTAATGAGAATCTACAGACATCACAAACACGAATATATGGTATCTATATTCTCAACTGAGAAAAAACAGAGGCTGGATCCTGTTATCAAACACACCCTAAATTTAATTATGGAAGTTCTACCAATTAAGTACTGTCAAGGGCATAACCTGTTTAAAATAACCAGACACCTTTGAATCCTGCCTAAGGTGACATATATTGTTCTGCTTTTGAAATCTTACAATCATATAAACATTTAGGTTGGAAAAGGCCTCTAAGGTCATCGAGTCAACCATTAATCCAATACTGCCAAGTCCACTACTAAACCATGTCCTTAAGTGCCACATTTACATCTTTTAAATACCTTCAGAGATGGTAACTCAACCGCTTCCATTGTAGCCTGTTCCAGTGCTTGGCCAGCCTTTAAACACTGAACAAAAGCATTTCCATTGCTGAGAAATACATTTCTTCCAGTATTTCTCTGAACTTTACATAAATAATTGTCCTAGGTAAACAAAGCACAAACAACTCACCTCCAAGTAAAATAGCCTTCCCCTGCTTTTTAACCACCTCCATTGTGTACATCAACACATCACTATTGACTGTTAGCTACAGTCAATAACCAGCCCATCTCCTTGGATTTTTCCAAAGAAGTGTTAGGAGGAAAGAATGGCAGTGAGGACCTGCTATGGACTGACCTCAAGCCCCCCTTCTCTGTCCCTCTGCTCCAGTTCTCTCAGGAAAATAAGTAGAGGAATCAGGGATGGAAGAGTGAAGTTGAACCTGTGAAGAAAAGGGGGATGGGGTGGAAGGTGTTTTAGTTTTAGTCATTCTTTTCTGATCATCCAACTCTGTTTTACTCAGCGATGTGTCAAATTAATTTTCCCTGTGTTAAGTCTGTTTTGCCCATGACAGTACTTGATAAGTGCCCTTGTCTTTATCATGACCCATGAACTTTTCCATACTGTTTTCTCCCTTTGTCTTGTTGAGGAGTGGGATTGAGAGAGCAGCTGGAGAGGGATCTGGCAGCCAGCCAAGATCAACCCACCATAAGGAATTACTTTATCTGGCCTTATTGCATTGTGTAAGATTCAAGTTCATGGAACATTTTTAGGTGTAAAGTTTTTGTGTTCATTTTTCCACAGCAGTACCTTTATTTTTCCTCATTCCCTTCCTCTCAGATCAGCACTGACATATTAGTCACAATTGAAACATGTGACTTAACGTGTATGTTTGATGTTACACTAATGTCATGGAGTAAGGTACAGGTTTTCCATGCAAAAGAAGTAGCTGTAGGAGGCACTGTTATTGTGTGCCGTCAGGTTGGAACACGGTCTTCCTCAGTCAGATTTACAGTCTACCTGTATGAATGGATATTTCATACAAAATCACAGAATCACTGATCAGTTAGGTTTGGAAGGGAGCTCTGGGGAATCACCTAGTCCAATCCACATGCCAAGGCAGGGTCGCCTTGAGCAGATTACACAAGAATGTGTCCAGGTTGGTTTTGAATATCTCCAGAAAGGGAGACTCCATCACCTCTGTGGGCAGTCTATTGCAGTGCTCTGCCACCCTCAATGTGAGTAAGTTCTTCCTCATGTTGGGGTGGAACTTCTTGTGTTTTTCTTTATGGCCATTGTTCCTCTTCCTGTCACTGGGCACCCTAAGAAGAGTCTGGCACCATCCTCTTGACAAATGCCTTTGAGATATTCATTGATGAGATCCCCTCTCATTCTTCTCTTCTCAGATAAAACAGACTAAGCTCCTGCAGTCTCTCCTCATAAGAGAGATGCTCCAGACCCCAACAGAGTCAGTTGTTTAAATTGTTGTGAACTGCTAACTATGACCTTGCAAACAGAGAGCTGGCCTTGCCATGGCCAAAGAAGAAAAAATTTGAGGACCTTGAATATTTTACGTCTCTTCAAGGATGCCAGGAATCTTTCAAAGAATACTTTAAAGATATCAGAATTTATTTTGTGAACTGGTGTCATTTTAGGCGACCTAAAAGTGAATCTGTAAGCTATGCCAAAACTAAACTTAATTGACCTTAGACATTGTACTGCCTTTTGTGAGAGGCAAGTTCTGTGATCCAGCAACTAATTTCCTACTGAGCTGAAAGGAACTTTACTGTGCAGGTACTTAAGCACTCTATAAGGACAAGGTAATAAACCGTGCTGCTGGAATTAATTGAAGGTGGGCATCTGGATATGCGCACATTTGTGAAAAAGGTTTCTGATTTTATCTGTCAGGAATTACCCAGCTCATCTCAGAGCAGAATAACAATTTCCTCTTGGCTGGTGAATAAATACCCTATAAAATGACTAATGGACTATTTAATTGTCATATCAAAAAGAGCATGGTTGTGACTAATGTGCAAAATAAACCAACTTTGGAAACCTCATACAGTACTTACCAGCCTTAAAGTAATGAAGCATGATGATGAGATCTATACTTGATCCTAACTACTCTGTCATTCATGTCAAAGTTTTCTTCTCAAGAAATTAAATGCTCTTGAAAGAATGTTCAGAACATGAATGAGCTTGACTCTTGCATTATAAATCACCAAATTTGCCCTGAATCATTAAGTTATTTGTTTGAGTCTTAGATACTATCTTGTCCTAATGTGTCATCAGTGAGGGAAATATATTTGAAGAATGACATTTAATTCCAACATTAGAAAGCCTAAAGTAAATAATAATTCTTTATTTGTGTTTCAATGGAGCATAAAATTGAAGAGTTCCTATGTTTTTAGCTTTCTTTACTTGTACATGTATCTGCTAAAATCAGCCTCAGCTAATGGAGAAATATATAGCATAGCTGTCAGTTCAAGTCCAGCCTTTTGATTCGAGACTGTTTAATACACAACTGTAAGCACCTTGCTGGTAGTCTATGTGAGTGCAGAATCAGGCTACAGGGCAAAAAAACCTGAAAATTATTGCTGTCTGCTCTGTCTGGTATTCTTCAAGAGTGTGAATTATGAAGCAGTTTTCAGGGACTGCATTGCTGAAGTTAACACTAACTGATCCTTTTATTAACGGACTTAATAGTAAGACATTTAGGTCCTAATTTAGCAAAACTTTAAAGGGTATGTTTAAATTCTATACAAGACAATTTATAATTGAGTAAGATGTTAACATTTAGTTGACTTCTCATTGCTTTTCACTTTATCTGCTAAATTCAGAAACAAGACCTGTGGTCCAGGGAAGACTTAGGATGCTGAAATCCATGTTTTCTGTTCTGTGTGGGCAAAAGTTTATGTGCAGGATTTTAGAGCTCTTCTGGAGTCTGAATTGCCCATGGCAGAAGGATTAGAACTAGATAATCTTTAAGGTCCCTTCTTACCAAAACAATTCTATAATTCTATGAATTCAAATGAAACACTTGAAAGGAAAAGAAAAAAAAAACATCAAACAGCAAGATACGTGGTCAGTGAACATAAGTTCTTATAATGTTTAAACCTACTAATGTCTTACAGTACATTTTTACATATTGGAAAACACCAAGTCAAAACAATTTTTATTTAAACATCTTAGTGAACCATTTTCAACACATATTTAAATTGTTTGAACTATTGTGACAAACTGCTGTGTTCTCTAATAATCAGCAAACAGAAAAATGGACAGAAATTGCTTCTAATAAAATTGTTGTTGTCTATTTTATCAGGTGTTATATTCTCAATATATACACTTCCTAACATCTTCTCCAGGTATCATAGTACTTAAGCAATTTAGATACTATCTCATCACCCCCAAGGAATGTGGCTTAAGTTCACACCTGTGGCAGCTGACAGGCACATATCTGTTGTGTGCAGTAATAGCAGATTGATAGTCCTGATGACATTAATCTGTCACTATTCAAAGGTATGAAGCTGACTGAAAATAATTTTCAAAAGAGCAGCAACTAGAAATAAATTTCATTTTAAACAAAATTCAAATATTTTCAGGTTTCTTTTTCTATGCACTGCCATCGTCACTGCTACCTCCAGAATATCCATCACTCCCCTTCATAAAGTGCCATATACATAATAGTTCAGAATATTTTGCTCATGGTTTGTAGTGTTTGAAGAAAAAACTAAATTATAAAGGAGAACAAATCACAACTTTCATGGAAGGGCTCCAGTAATGCAATTCAACTTAGGTAATGATACATAATTTCTTGCTTTCTGGTTTGGATACTTCAGGCTTCTGACATTGGTTCCAGCAGTTTTCTTTTCTGCCTGCCTGTTCTATGATATAAAGAAGCCTTCGTTCAAATAGGTGACACACACTTTTCAATTTCTTTCCCTCCCACCTCCACCTACCTGCAGCCATCATCCCCATCAGATTTACAGGTCAAACCTTTAAACTTTCATGTGACATTTTTCCAGTACTGACAGCCTTGTGTAAAAGCTCACAGAATATCAGCATCCAGGCACAGCAGTCAGAGATCCAACGCAAGCATCACACAAGAGTTTCTTTCTTGACACTGCTACCAAAATGCATGATTCAACAGTGGGGATCATAAATCTCATTCAGACAGTGTGACCACTCACCTCCCTTCAAACCAGAAAAAATAGGTCACACGTCAGATACCTTGTCTCAATCAAGGAGATGAGAGCACGGGAGAACCCAAAAGACTTTGGACCGTACAGGGAAGAGCTTAGAGATGCTTTGCTTGGTAAGGTAGGGCACATTTCTGGATTAATGGTCATAGGAAAATCTCTGCAGCAGGAATATCTCATATCTGTCCTATTTCTTTTTGCCAGATGTATTTCCTCAAGGCTTCCAAATGCATTACAGTTGCACAGAAAGCTTGACCAGTGCATTCATCATCATTGATCAAGCTGACTTTAGGGGTGTCCTTCAGGTGCTTCTAACAGTGATTTGAAACAGATCCTGGCTGTCCTGTGTTTTTTATGGCTCCTAGTGAAGACCAATAATATGAATTTCGTTTTAATTCTTCTGTAAGGGATCTTATTTATAGAGCAATTTCTCGTGCAGTGTCTTGTCTCTATGAAATGATTGCCAACTCAGGCAGCAGTTAAACTTTACTGCTTAGGCCTTCCTTCAAGGTACCATATGGATATTACTCTCTAAAAGTAATTTAGACTTCAAAGTCCTAAGAACATATTAACCCCTTGCAAGCTGCCCAAATGGAATGTTGACTGATTTTATGAATTGATTTAACTTAATTCAACAAGTCAACAACATTTTCATTCTCTTTCATCTTCAAATGTGGCTGATGATTAACTCTGATCATTAAAACAGTGTCAAGTGCTATTTAGCATTAACATTTTTGTAACTTAAATTATGATGCATTGCTTTTCTAGTATGTTATTCTTTATGCGTATTTGAGCAATGACCAGCTTTTTATTAAGTGCTTCCATCTCCCAAGTAAGATGTCAGTAAATAAAGAAGAAAACTATCAAAGAAACTCAATTTTTGAAACTTCAGGAGAAATCCAAACTCCAGGAGAAATAAATAATCATGTAGGAAGTAGGTTACCATACTGGATATTTCAGTAAAGAAAAGGAAGAACTATACTAAAACACAGCATCTCAGTTGATCTTAGTATTTTGTGGTAGAAGAAGTTTTTTTCCCCAAAGCTACAAGTCAGTAGTATGTTCATGTAAAAAGTTATGGGCCTTTGTTGTGCTTTATCCCCAGCCAGCCACTCTTTCACTCCCCCACCTGTGGGATCAGGGAGGGAATCAGAAGGGTAAAAGAGAACTTGTGGATTGAGATAAAGACAGTGTAATACAGAAAAGCAAAACAAGGCATTTATTTACCACTTCCCATGAGCAGGCAGGTGTTCAGCCATCTCCAGGAGAGCAGGGGCCCATCATTTGTAACAGTGACTCAGGAAGACAAACACTGTAACTCCAAACATGCTCCCCTACCTCTTTCTTCCTCCCACTTTATATACTGAGCATGATGGCATATGGTCTGGACTATCCCTTTGGTCATTTGGGATCATCTGTCCTGTCTTCTCTCAACCTCCCAAGCACCCCAACTTCCACTCCAGGATGACAATACAAAAAGCAGACAAGGCTTTGGCTCTGTGCAAGCCATGTTCAACAACAACAAAAACATCTCTGTATTATCAACCCTGTGTTCAACAAAAATCCAAACCACAGCCCTGTACCAACCACTGTGAAGAAAATTAACTCTACCCCATAATCAGCACAGCCCTATAGAGTTTCTATCTGTTTTGCCTTTACCAACCTTTTTCTGGAACATTAAAAATCAGAATTTAGAATATAATTGATAGTATTTATTCAGGCATTCAAACAAGTAAAGGATTCTCTTTGTCTCATTATCCTTGTGTTTCCTTGTGAGACTGAAGTGTTATGGTTCATGGCTTAAACATTGTTATGAAGGACTTTTTGCCCTTTATGGCAAAACTGTATAAAGAAGCTGTGACCACCTAAGCCCACCCCTCCCTGAATATGCTTCCTGACTGGAACTTTGCACTGTGAGTTAAGCCACCTAAAGGAACCTGAGACAAGATAAAGGTGATTCTATTGTCCAGTTATCTCAGGTCTAGGGAAAACAAGGCTGAGGGAGAAGAATGCATCCACAAGAAAGCTAAACTCAGCAGCTGTGCTGAGAATCATCTCTGGCTGGGTTCAGAGTGGAGGAGGCCACAGCCCACAGACTCATCTGCTAGGCTGGGTTTCCCTCTCAGCTGAGGGGGGAGAAGGAGAAGTTTGAGTGTGTGGTGTAACCTGTGGTCAGAGGCAGTGAACACTCGTCCTCCCTTCACAAACTCAGTTGTAAACCCCCCCACCCCGGGAAGGCCACATCCATGGGACATTCAGGTGAGAGGCAGCTGAGGGGGTGTCTTAATCCATCAAAGACCCCCCAAAGTGCTCCCCAGGCTCATTCCTGAGGCTTTGCACCACAGGATTGCATGTGATGCAAAGTGATGCAACAGATCCAGAGTCTGTTGCAAGAGACAGTGTCAAACTTGCCCCCCCCCCACCTCCAGGAGAAGTACCTGGGCATTCCCACCTGGCCTGAATGTATATTAATCGAACAGACTCTATGTTTTTGAGGGACCCTCACCACAAAGAAGACTGGAAGAAGAGGATCAATGGGATGCCATCAGGATCCATGGAGTAGTGGTATTTTCTACTTAGTTTGTGTCTCTGTCACCCTCTTTCTCTCCCTCCATTTTTTTTTTTTCTGTTTCTTTCTATCTCTCTCTCTGCCTCACATTTACTGTTCAATAAAATTCATATTCTTGACTTCGGCATATGGTCTCGTTTGAACCTTAATTGGGGCAGAGGCATCTCTCAATAATTTTAATAACCAGATCATAACATACCTTTTGGTGTGATTTGAAAAAAAAAAAAAAGATGGGTAATGGATCCTGAGTTTTCATGATTCTTGACTAGTGGCTTATGAGCTCTCTTGTACCTGTTATAGACCTGCAGGTAAATTACTTTCATTTTAAATCCCCTATGTGCTGCCAGTGTGGTGTAAAGGAAGATGTGTAAACAGCTTCTTGAAAAACTAACATGCTGGAGGGAAACTTCTGATCAACTGTATAAAACAGTTTTCAAAAAATGAAGGTGTCTCAAAGCCAGCAGGGTTTAAGTCACAAATAGTTCTAAAACTAAAATGTCAAGTTCAGTCCCCAGATAAACTCAAAGAAATCTGTAATATTCTGTTAATTTCTTTCCTTTTTTTTAGATATGAAAGCCAAAGGAAAAAAAAATCCCCTTTGTTTTCTTCCAGTGTAAATAAATCAATCAATTAAATAAAAAAGAGGTGTAAAGGATTTTAGATACATTATATTCAGTACCTAGTATCAACAAAATGCACTTAGGAAATATCTAAGACTTTCCATGGTGACTCTCTTGCGATGGAATAGATCAGTCACCTTAACATTTCTTATTGCTATTGTTCTGGGTAAAAGCCAAGATTATAGATATTTTTTATTATTATTATTTCTATTATCAAGTAGCTTATTTTGCAGTTGCTACCAGTCCACCATTTTGTGGCTTTCTTCCCTGCTGCTGCCTGAAAAATGAGATTTTCATAGTTTTTACTGTGCATGCAAACAAGTGGTTTACATAATTTTACATATATTTTCTATGTTTGTAAAGATTACGAAAAAATGCAGAAATTAATCCCTAAAGATTGCTTTTTCATTTTTAAAAAATAATAAAAAAAGAAAAAAACTACCTAAACAGGCTAGGAAGGGCACTGATTATTGCAAATACTCCAGGTTCAGCAGGGCAAAGCTAAGATATTATAATGGAGTTTTCCGCAGAACATCAAAATGCTACCCTAGTCTGGTCCAAGCTCTTACTTGCACTGGAAAAGGACCAGATTTTGCCACCTTCATCTTGGAAAGAACATTACTCTGCACAAAGTGGTTGAAACTGCCTGTTGACAAAATACTGCTAAATGTGAACTCCAAAATTAGGAAAATATGTTTATTTCCATACAGACTATGATGTTTAAACACCAGTCATAGAGATGTGCATACAAGAACTTCATGTCATTTGGGCATTGAATTTAGCAAGGCTTTAAATCAAGTAGTGAATAGACCCATTCACATTCTTTTTTGTTGGGAATGTAATACATGATTTCTGATTGGGGCACCTTCAGAGTACCTTGGGCAGGCTTTATAGTAGATATGAAAGATATGAAGTAGATATGAATAGTAGATATGAATAGATATGAAACCACAGTGTAGCATTTTTCCTCACCCTGCCATCAAAAGAATCTGACGTGCAGTTTTCTGCAAGAAATTTAGTGGGAGTTTTGCCATTTGCTGTGTTCTTTGGCAAGTTAAGTTTGCCTTTAAAAGAAGACCTATGTTCTTCAACAGATAGTTGAGTTCAGTTGTCAGGTTATCCAGAAACAAATATCTGCCTGAAAACATACTCAAAATGCTTCTCCTGAAATTCCATGTTTAACTATTAAATAGAATAATACTAGTTTGTGTAAGCATCTAGGATATGAGAGAATTTTTTTATTAAACAAGAATTATTGGTTAAAAAATACTAAATTAGGTAATGATTAATTCACAGGAATATAATTTCTGATGCACATGACTAATTGCTGTGATGCTATTCATATGCTCTTTTCTCCTTCTCTCATCTAGGCTTGACTAATTTTTCTGGCTATTGACTACCATAGCAAATTTTTCCTTTGCAACATCTTTTTTTCTCATATCACTGTCACTGGCCAGCAAAGCATCAATTTCAATCTCATTTGTCATAAAAATCAAACAAATATTGAACACATATCGAGTGGTGTTTCATGTTGTATGCCCCTAGCCTTCAAACTTCAGTCTCATTCCTTTGTCTGTTTTATCTTTACCTAGTTCTTATTAAATCAGGTATCTGGGAACATTCTGGCCAACCATATTGCAATTGACACCCTAAAGGTATAAGTTGAGTTTATCTCCACTGCAATAAATGCCTAAAACTAGACACCACTATAAACCTTCCCAAAACTCATTGTCATGTTGCTGCTTTCAACTATTTGTGCCTTGTCTATTCCTCACTAACTCTTTGAAAATCCATACAATAGTATGGGCTTTTTTTTTCTGTAGCATGAATTATTACATTGGAAAATAAGGTTCAAATACTTTTTTTTTCCAAAATATAGTGGAATGTACTTCCTTTTCTCACTGAGTGAATGTTTTATTTATGCATACAAAAATTCTGCATATGTGAAATTATATAATATATTGAACATACAGCCATTTTTGCATTTCTGAACCCTACGTGGCAGACCAAAATTATATGCAGATATTTCACATATGGCCTGAAATATAAATAAGGAAGGACTACTGACTCTATTTTAATTCAAAAGGAGAAAACTTGCAATTTTTTAATAAAACTGTCCTGTGATCTATATTTAATGAAAATCTTCCTTTATTGATGTTTTAGTGAACATTTAAAATAAATGAACTCTGGTTCTTACTAGATTATGTTCCTATTTTAAATTAGCCTTTTTTTCTTTCCTTTACATTTAGTGTAAGTTAGTTAGTAAGACACACTCCAACTTTTAGTTAGGTAAGTGAAAGCCAGTGTGTTGACCAGCTGTAACATTTCAATTCCCAGTAAATACACAGACCATTGTGTCTGTGAGTATCATATCTTTAACTGGTTAGTCCTAATCCTACTTAGCAAATTATTGGCATAAAAATGATAGTCTGTTTTTCTGTTTAGTACATGCTTTAATATGAAGCCTAGAATATATTTCGAAGTACATGGACTAAGGATCTAAACCCATGGGAGCAAAACTTTATATGGCTTACTAAAAGCCCTGAGTTATCTCTGGTGAATTGCTTGCTTCTCAACAAAAGAGAATTGTCATCAGATCAATAGAAGTCTCCCAAAATACTTAGCAGTGACCTTCCTTCACTTCCATTGCCTATCTCTGCACCAGGTAAACTCAGAGTTTTCATTATGTCCTGAGTTTATAGCTCAGCAATATTTTCCCTCTTAGACTAAAGCTGCTGTTCTGAATGTACAAACCCATTTTCCCCATGATCCTCAGTTGTTTGATGAAGTCAATATAAACAAAACAGTTTAATGATCACAGCTTTATCTCTTTGGGGCTTGTCATACAGCCCGGTTACACATGCAACTCACCTTTGCTAACAGGGAAAGCTGTGTGCTGGGGGGATCTCACAAGTTCCATCCTTTCATGTCCTCCCTTTTACCTTGCTCCTTTCTTTGTCTGTTCAGTTCGATAGGCAATAGCCTTCTCTCTGTGGGCTGAGATCCTACGTTTAGTAACTCCAAGCTATTTTTCTCTGTGTATCTTCAAATCCCATTGTCTGCCCTGATTCAGTTGATCCTTATTATCCTAGCCATTCTCTCTGTGTTAAATTCAGATCTAAAGGGTTTTACAACCTCTCAGTGGCAAGAGGATTTTCTTTGTAAGTAGTTTTATATACCAGTTGTTTAATGTAAGCATGCAGAAACATAACTTAGAAGTCCAAACTGTGCTTGAGACTCGGTCTTCCTTCGCAGACAAAATTTATTATGAGTAAGAAGTGAGTGGATTTCTCCTGTATACAGAGGTGACTTACTCTGGGGCAGAAAAGGACTAACCTGTAGTGTAGAGAAAGTTTGTAGCTCCCAAGCAGGAATTACGAAGCTCTTTAATAAATATCACTTTGGTACCACTATGAAACAAGTGCCAGTTCTCAGATGAGAAGTGTTATGAGACTGACATGGCAGCAGAGAGATAATTGTCATTTATTCATGGCTATTATTTTTTTTACAAGAAGAAATGAAGGCTTATATCATTACTGCACTAAGAGTCTCCATCCACCAGCTGAGCATCTTGGAACTTAAAATGAATAAATAAAGAAGCTGGCAATGTCAAAGGATGAAGCAAAGGAGAAGAAAGAAAGGCTGCTTAACCTTTAAAGTTAGCATCAGGGCTTTTCTTTTTGTTTGTTTGTTTTAAAGGATCAGGTTTTTTTATCTCTTAAACCTCCACCACTATGAATTGCAGAAGATGTAGGTAAGGATAATGTCTGCTCCATTTCTCAGTTTGAGACAGTTTTATACATGTTCAGCATTCAGTGAAATACTATGAGGGCACAATCTTCACAAGTCCATCCAAGGTGAATCTTCAGTTGGTCTATCCTGCTCTAAAATACTTTCAAATTTCTCTGAAAATTTTAAATATGATTTTAAGAAATCTGAGTTGCGTTCTAAACACCCTTTCAAAATAGTCCCACCATTAAGCTCTGTTTCTAAGGTGGAGTTGTAAAAAAAAAAAAAAAACAAACCAGGAGGAAGAAATCATACCTTTAGTTTATGCACTAATTTGTAAGGTGTTGATACACCAGGTTTACAAGAGGTACTTCTTCTCATATGTGGAATAAATAATGGCAATAAAAATAATTATTGCATCCGCAGATTCTGAAATTCCACATAAGATTTTTTAAAAAGTTGCAAGGTCGTAATATACTTAGAATTCCATTTTACGAATGTGAAGAGAATAAAAATGAAAACTCTTGACAGTCTGGAGAAAAATATTATCTTCTGATTACTGGATGCAGCACTTCTTCAAGGCTTTTCATCTCAGGGTATTTATACAATAAATTTGGGTCATTTCAAGTTGCAGCTCTGACAATTTTCTAGCGAGAAGCACAGGTTTGGATAAACGAACTAAACATAAAAAGTTATATCACAAAGGTAATTTGGCACTGGTATAGTGGGAAACTTATGTTGAAGTTCTTCCCAGAATCATACTGTCAGAAAAATTACTAGCAAAATCTAGCAAACAAATGCCTAGATAAAATAATCTGACCAAAATAAACAGTTCTAGCAGTATCTTTATGTAAAATTTATAGTAGGTGAACTGAAAATTATGCTAATGAAGGTTGGAAGATCTCTCTATCACACTGTTAGAGTTTCAATAATCCTATATTAGCACTGTAATTAGAAAATTCATAGCACAACTAGCTTTCTGTATTTTCTATCATACTTCCTCTCTATACTATAGTTTCCTTTCACCTTTTCTTCTGAAAATATGGAACTTACGAACAAATAAGCATAAGCTATAAATTTAGATCATAAACACCAGAAAATATTGTAAAAATGTTATAAAATTAGATTCTCCTAAATGACGAAAATGGAATCACCTTCTTTGAATAACCTCTCTAGTTCACTGGTATGCTACAAATAGGAACATGAAGGAATTAATTTATTATAACTCTTTTTCTTTTTCTGAAGCAGTACAATGACTATTTTTCACTTTGATTGTATTCAGCATTAATTAAAATGTTTTGCATAGTTTCTTTTAGTAGTGACATTTAGAAAATTGGACAAAAGGCTCTGTGTCTGATAGTGAATAATGTCTTTGCAACCATCAAGGTGAGACAAAAGCAATATCAACTATAAATCACTATAATGAAATAAATTAACATGGAGAGATAATGTTGTGTTGAACAACTCCTAATTCCTAACCAAGGAGCTTTTTCTGAGGCTGAAGCAGGCTCAGTCTTCACAGCTATGCTGCAATCCATTTTAGTGTTGATAGAAACACAGAATATGAGTTTAATTTGATCATCCAGTCTTTCTTCTCTTAGGATCAGACTAAACCCTTTCTCTGACATTACTGCCCACAATGCCATTGTAAACTATATGTGAAATAATACAATTTTTAATGTGAATTGCAGCTCCTCCCAGAAGCAGAACCAGTGAAATAATGCCATAATAGTGCTGAACCAAAGCACAAATTGGAAACAACCCATTGAGTGGCTGTTGTATGAGGCGCTTGTTTGCCTGGCTTCTCATTCTTGTGGTGTGCCAGTTTGGGCAAATTTGGAAATATATCCTCTGAGAGAAGGCAGGTTACAACCACCTTCCCCCACCAGGTTCAGGAAAAAAAAAAAATTCCTCGAAGGAAAGTAAAAGAGATAAAAACTATTTCTTTAACAAACACACAGGAAAAGGATAATGGTGCTAAATAATAAAACCTCTCTCTGTGGAGAGAAACCTGGGAAAATTTTAGAGTCCTCCCATAGGTCTCTCTCTCCTCCTCCTCGGAGCTGGGACGGGGTGGGCCCCTCCTCTGGGGCCTTGATGAAAAAAATCCTCCCAGTGTGTTCTGATGTTGAAACCATCCAGCAGAGAAGAAGGGAAAAATCAGAGTCCCAGGAAAACAAAGTTCAACTGTCCGGAGGAAAAGGAGCTGAAACACTGGCTGAAAGCTGGCTGAAAAAAAACCAAGCAGGGTGCTTCCTCCCGCTCCCGTCGCTGCTGTTAGAAGCAAGAGGAGTCTGTGTGTATATCTGTGTGTCCTTGAAACATGAAAACAAACTGCAAACTGCTTTGAAAGTTTTGCTCGGTTTTTTGTCTCTCCCCTCTCAGGCTTAGTTTAAAGGCACAGAAAGGCACAAAATTAATTTCTGGGCATAGAACAGCGATAGGGGATACACATCATAAAGCCACCCCAAGACAGTGGGAGTAGACATGACTCTGAATTCAGTTCACAAACTTGACAGCATGTTAGGCTGCAGAGTGTGGGATTTTTTTGCTGCACTGGGGTACAACAGATGTATTGTTCCGCACAAAACCAAATTTCATTTATTTTTCCTTTCAAAATGCAAGCTCTTAAAATGCTCATGAAAGGAAAGAATCAGAATCCAAATATAATGTGTATTTCTGTATGCATAGTAAAGTGAGAAATGCAGTTCTCCTTTTTTGCTGTTTGTATATCAAACATGCCTGGGGTTTGAGAATAAAGAAAATTATATGTAACAAAATATAAGTTGTTTATTCATCTCCAACTCCAAATCAGAATATGGAGTCTAGAGCCAACCTTTATTTTTATTTGTTCCATGACAAAAACAAAACTCTAGGTATAATAAAATATGTTTGTACTCATTAACTTTAGGAAGGTATTTGTGCCTAACAAGTAATAGAAAAAATTCAGAGACTCATATACATTCACATCAAAAGACATTTCATTTTGGCTATGCATTTTTACAGCATATGTTTCTGCTCAAGAATAAAAAGGTGAAATATTTATTAGATATTATAAAAAGAGATTATAACAAATTGATTCTACTCCACTTTGCAAGAAAACTTCCAAATGCTGTAATTCTTTGTGAGGGAGAATTAATCACGCTGTATCGCTCTTTCCCAGGAGCCAGAGTTTCTCGTAATCTCTGGAAAACCAGACAGCTGAGAAACTGCAAGAAGGAAGGGAAGCAGGCAACTGAGGCTTCAGGCTCCCAGGTCAATGGGCCTCCTGAGTAGCTCACAGCAGAGCCAGCAAGCCAGGACCTTGCCCAGCCACACTGACAGGCAGCCGTGCAGATGCCCAGTGGAACCTGTTTTATCATGGTCTGTTTTCCAGCAGAGGGCTGCTAAGGGATGTGTGACCCCACAGAAGGCTTTCATTTTCACAGATTGGAAAATTCAGGAAAAGAACTGTTTCATACAATGTATTCCTTTCTTCTTAGTTTCTGATCTGTCCAGTATCTTGGCATACATATGTGCATACTCACACCTTCAGATTTTCCACTAAATCTAGAAATTTAAGTTAAAATTTGAGATAATAATACAATTTTGGGCACTGGAACAGGCTGCCCAGGGAAGTGGTCACAGCACCAAGCCTGAGAGAGTTCAAGAAGTTTTTGGGCTGTACTCTCAGGTACATGGTGTGATTCTTGGAGATAGTGCTGTGCTGGGCAGGAGTTGCATTCAGTGTTCCTGATGGGTCCCTTCCAACTCAACTTATTCCGTGGTTTTGTAATTAGAAATATAACAAATTATATAATATAATAAATAATAATATAATAAATATATAATACCTCATAAAAATCTACTAAGATAGGTCAGAGATTTAATAATTTGATTTCAAATTGTGCAACACACCAGGATTTGGCCTTGTGTTGTTTAATTATGCTTGAAATATCAAATAAAATTAAGTCATTAAGTATTTCCTCGCATTTTAGTAACACAAATATTGCTTTGAATCCTTAATGTTGCTATAAGCTTTTATTAATAATAATTGAAAATAGAGAAAATGATGATTTCTGTGGTTTCAATCATAACATGAGATCCAGTCTTGAGCTGAAGGCCTCCATCTGCTCTGCTTTCTTGCATACTGGGAAAAAGTTGCCTATTAAAGTTTGTACAATGTGAAAACAATACTCTTGTCTTGAGAGAAAGGAGAGAGTTTGGGAAGCAGTTAGCTTTCTCATGGCAAGCATAGAGGAAAGAGTGGGAATTACCTCTGCCTCTGGATGCTACCTCTGCTGCAGGTGGGAGGGTGGTGCCCTTGCCTTCCTGCATCAAAGATCTTGGATCAAAATATGAGTTGCAGTTGACTTGGAGTTCTGGAGAGAAGGTCACTGAGCAACCCGCATGACAGAAATGGACTAACCTGACATTCTGCAGGACTACTATGGTCAGATTACTGTTCCACATTTGCAACTGGTGTCATTGCCATAATAATCCCACAGAATTGCAAATAAGGAGCAAATTCCACATGGCATGAATAAGGAAAAAGATCAGTTCATGAAGTTATTTCCTGTATAATGTGGTCCACCACCCCAAAATGTCATAGATTTTTTATGCAGAATTTTTATAAAGCAAGTTATGTTGTTAAGGTGTTTTACTGAGCTCTTGTGGCAAATGATTTCTGCTTGAAATGATTTTACCTGAGTTCTTGCTTTGCAAAGAAGTTTGGAAAGGCCAGTAAGCAGAACATCGATCTCAGAAGTATGTCAAAGGCAGGTGTTTAAATTAATGTACAATTCATTTTACTGCATATCTAATTTCTTACAAATCATGAAAAATTTCCTTCTCTATGTAGGCATTTATACAGACTATTAGATCTAGTTCTAAATCATTAACCCCTCCAAGTTGCAGTTATTCATAATGTATAATGTAGCTTCCCTCTACATTTCCCTTTCTTGGTGGGTTCATAAATGTTCGTTTTACTTTTTAAAAACTCAGTAAAATAAAACAGAAGTCATTAATACACACAAAACCTGAGTTCATTCATTTATACAGGCAGGGAAACTTGTCACTTAGTTTTTCTGCTTCTTATAATGGTATTTTCAGAGTACTTTTCATTGAAAGCTGAAAATAAGGAAATTCTAATTTTGTAAGTAAACCAGTGCCCTCCTGCAGAGCAATCTGCAGTCAACTCAGGAATTTTCCTATGGATGTATATGCTCTATTACAGGGAAACTCCAACTTGCATTTTGCCTGAAAGGTAAAAGTAAAAAAGTACTTTGTGCTGTTGCCACCAGCTGTGAAGCATTGTGCAGTACAGGGCTGAAGATATACTGCATATATTTTGTGCATGTGCATTTACATGTAGTCAGTATTTGTCATGTGGCCAGCCATGTTCATCTAATTATTTTTCTTTTCTTAATTGTAGAAGAACCTCATTTCTTTCTTTAAGAAAGGCAATCACGGAAGCACATCCTACAACCTCTCTCCTCCACGAAATGTACTAGTATGCATTCCTGTTGCAAGCCAATCCATTGATTCCACAGCCCTTCTATAAAAATCTCCTGCATTTCCCATCATGAGAGAGACAGAACCCCATTTTGAGAACTTCATAAGGGCAAAAGCTTTGTAGACAGTATGACTGCAGCCTTAAGCACAACCCCAAGGATAAGGCACATTGCAACACTGTATCTGGGAGAACCCTGTCACTCATTTGCTTCAGATCTTTGTGATAAAGAGCAAGTTAGAGTGTGATCTTCAAGCTCAGCTCCTCACTGTTTTCCTTGTTTATTCCTGTACGAAGTTAGAAAAAAAAGAAACTTTTTCAGAAATCCTGCTGTGATTCGGGAGACTGTCAGGCACATAAACCTGCCGTTCATGTCAGGGAAGCACCAGATGTACAGCTTCAGCTGTATGTCATGGTTTTTCTGAGCTGTTAGCATGTAGAGGGAGACAAAAATGACTGCACTGTGTATAGGATGGCCTTACAGGTCAATGCAAATATCACTGCAGGTTAGTACAATAGCATATTGTGACTGCAATGAACGCAAGAAAATGTTTCTTTTTGTTTTACCTCTGCAATTAACAATATTATTGAATATTCACAAAACTAGAGTGCTTTAAGAAACTTGCCAGTGAAACTCCACACTTTGTGTTACTAACATT
Organism: Corvus hawaiiensis; assembly: GCF_020740725.1. NCBI lineage: Eukaryota > Metazoa > Chordata > Aves > Passeriformes > Corvidae > Corvus > Corvus hawaiiensis. The sequence continues at coordinate 73,765,914 of NC_063213.1, read as the reverse complement.
TTTCAGCCTATAATTTTTATAACATGTTTCTATAAAGGAGGAAGATGAGGAACTCTTGAGTTGCATTTTACAGACAACAAGGTTGTAGCAATTTTCCTCACCAAAATGGAGTGGTCTGAGAAAGTAAAACTGAAAGATTCACTTTGTTCAAAGGACAAAAATATGAGAATGATCTCATTATTACATCAAACCTCCAAACAAAGAGAAACCTTGGCTCAGTGTTACAGCTATAGCCTACATTTTTTTTTTTAAGAATTTGGATTTAATGTTCTTTAGGGCACTGCCTGAATCACAAACCTTCCTAGCAATTCTTTGTTTTCTTTCTCAGTAAAATTATCCATAAACCATGTTTTTCTCTTATTTTATAAGTTTTCATACGCTCTTTCCAGATCTGCTGAAGGTAGTCCCTATTTTCATTATTTCCCTCTACCTCTCTTTCATCTGCACTGGTTGAAATTTCAGAACAGATGCTTATAATCATCCTGAAATCTTTTCATAGTAAAGAGATTTTTCTAAGTACATAACAGGCCTCACCAGCCAGGACTGTCCCAGTGCCTCCACCAGGAGCAGGGCAGCCAGGGGTCAGCAAGGCAGACCTAGGCCCAGGCATCAGGCCCCTCCCTGGGGATGGGTCCAGCCAGGCTGGGACATCGCCCTGCAGGTGGGTGTGGGACATAGTCTGGTGTTAGGAGCATGTCCTACAGAGACAGCCCCATGGCTCACAGAGGGGAGGAGGAGTCTTCCTAGGCAGGATGAAGAATAGTTAGTAGGTTAAGAGCACTCACCCTTGTAGTTGTTAAGCCAGAGGTGGCTGTGGGATCCCCCTTTTTGGTTATCACCAAACTGTGAATTAGGCTTAGCTATAAATAATATGAAATGGCACCCTCAGGCTACAGTTCCTCACTATGGGCTGAGGGAAACTAGGGCTGCATGCCCCACTGCATACCTTCAGCAGCAGTGTTCGGGAACTGCAGCTTTTACTCACTCTTTCAGCAAGAAAGCCTTCTGTGACCAGGGAGAGATCTCCTTGCCTTCTCTCACAGGGGCCTGTTATGCTGCTTATGAGACCATAGGACAAGGTCTCAGCTTACTAGGACAGGCTATCGGGTATTTTTGGATTGCAGGAACACTATAACCATGCTTTAGTGAAGTGTCATTCCTAAAGAAACTGGAAAGCAATACAACATTCCCTCTACAAAAAAGCAATATATTCATACAACTTTCAGGACAAAAGAATGACTATCATAAGGACCCTTGCTGTCATGTGCATTCCCTGAGTGCTCAAAGGGTGAAAGACTGTGGCCTCTTGCTATCTGTATAAAGCAAGCAAACATTTCTGCCTCTCTGAGTGATTCTGGCTTTTCATCTGGCTTATGTTACTTAAATTGAGCTACATTTGAATGCTTTAGGGAAAATATAGACATGTTTTTGTGGTTAAGGGCTTTTTTAGGGCTGAGTGTTAATGCAATCTCTTTACAGCACAATGAATTGTTCACTGAAGTAGGACTGTAGAATCCCAAATACTGTTTTTATTTATTTTCTCTGTGATCATGGAAATTTCTCTTAAGAATGGATGGACTGAAAGAAAAACAAGCTGGGTAGACAACAGGTAAGTTTTACTACAGTGTAGTAAGAATGCTCATGGAAACCATACAAAACTTTGAATTTAATCTTGTGTACAGGGATATACACAAAACCAGTGGCATTGTACAATCTGTTATTCAGATTGTTAAGTCTGTTTAACAACAGTGAAGATTGCCAAAGTCACAAAGTCCAAGTACTGTCTGAACAAACCTGTAACCTATCAGCTGAATCAAACCACAATGGGAATTGTATCTCAAGGTAAATAACGTGTACACCTTAAATAAGCTGTAATTGGCTAATTAAATAATTTGAAAAACATTGCAAAGGCTAGGACTACATTATTTAATTTTAACTACTGAATCTAAAGTCTCCCTGCAGTATCAAATAATGTCATATTCTAATTAAATTCCCTCCCTGAACTAATAGAAATCCTTAAAAATTATGACGATAAAAGCAGCTAATTAGGACTAGCAAATATAATTCAAAAATTTAATAAAATAAAAATGCTTCTGGTTAATGTTAACGATGGCATCTTTCTTTGATACTTAAATGTCTGTTCAAAATACATAAATAAAAAAGGTTCCATTATCAGCTTTCTTGAGTAAAATATTACAATAATTGACTCCATGCAGATGATTGCTGCATTACAATCCTAACTTCGAATCCATACAGAGAGTCAGACAAATGGTTATCATTCGAATGCTCAATGGACAGTCAAAAAAGCAGACACTGACATTTTGTGTGTGGAGAAAGGTGTGAGGCTCCTGGTGAGTGAGGAAAAATAACACAAATAAAAGACCATTGAAAATGTATTTGAGTCACTGATAAATTCACTGCTTTGCAATAAGGAAGGGTTTTCGATCATTTTCTGCCTTCTTCTTTTCAAAATTAGACTTGTACATTCTCTGTGTGGAGGGAGGGATCCTCACCAATCAGAAATGATACAAACATAAACCCATAATGCTCTGTTGAATCTCTACCTGGAGTTTTCAAAAGGAGACAGTGCACAGGCTGTTTTACACAAGGCACGAGCCAAGGCAAGGCATGAAACTCAGAGACAAAATATCTTTTTGCTGAAAAATAAATGAGAACTTTCCTAATATCAGTGGATAGGACTGATAGAGAGTTGTCAAATCCAAGTATATGACCTATTTCTTCCTCCCAACTGAGTCAATTATTCCAGACTCAAAAGAGCCAAGCACAGCCTCACCTTTCGCTCCTCACCTGTTCCAAGGAGGGGTTAAGACAGTATGTTGTCAAATCTGTCTCAAGATGTCTTTTTCGTTAAAAGCAAATTAAGTTGTCACTACCACAGCTATGAAGGATGCAGACTTGGTTGTCCTGATACAAGATAGATGTAGAAATAAAAGGGGATAAAAGTGAGTCGGGGAGAATTTTGAAGTAATAGATCTGTCTTAACCCATCATAGCATCTGCTGCTTCTGGCTGATATCAAATTTTCTTTTACCCTCTAAAATCAGATTTTTCTATTTTTTTCCACTATGCTCCCTGGTTTCTGCCTGTGTGGTAAGTCTGGCTTTATATACATACAAACCAGAAAGCAGGATCATAGCTATCAGGTCACTTGGTTCAATCTACTGCTTGGAAACCTTAAGTGGAAAAGCTCATAACCCTCTTCCCTCCCTCCTGGCTGTTTCATCTGATGTGACAGCTACTCTGCCAGAACTGACCTGAAGGTGGTTCTGCCTGTGTTTGTAATCTGTGACCCAGGTAGTCCAACTAAAACCTGTGTCCGTGTGCTTAAGTATTTAGTCCAAACTACATGTTGATTTTTGCCATATCATGTTTGGTTACCTTGAAAGCAGGAAAGGGTTTTTCTAATACCTGTTGGTAGACTGAATAGCTTTGATGAACTCAAAGACACAGAATTTATTTTTGGTCTGTGTATAATATAGAATCAATGAGAATTTTTTAGCAGATTTTGTGTTGTGCGTTTACCTGCACTTATCCCTCAGTTTCAATCTGTATTGTATCAGCATATTTCAGTGTTACGGGATAAAATCAAATTAGTTCTGAGCAGGAAGTGCCTCTGTTTATTGAATCCATCCATATATGCAGTTTTCCATTCAGATGTTAAATATCTGTAGCCGTGCATTTAAAATATGAGAATGTCAGAATGTAACAGGTCACTGAAACATAAAATATTTATAGGAATGGACCAATTCAAACAAAACTCCTTTTTCACAGAGAGAGGAAAAAAATGAAAGTAATTATTTAGGATATTTTAGGGGTGTTTGTTTTAGTGGGAGGTAGATGACTTTGTTTTGTTTTTGTTTTTAGTTTGAAGGACCAGTACAGAAGAATTTAAAAAAAAAAAGTAATTGCAGGCCAATGTTGGAAAATTTTGATGGACCAAGCTTAGCATGTTAATGGAAACAAAGATTGTTTTAAAATGGAAAGATATTTTCTCAACTGGTTATATTTTTTTTCATGTTATGCACCATCACAACAGAATGTTAGTCGTGAACCAACTTTTCTGTTAACCGTGTATGTTAAAAACTGCCATCTCTTACTGTACTATTTCTAAATCTATATGATAGGACTGATGAATCTAGTAAACAATTTTTATCCTCTACCACATAAAACATAACCTTAGGTGCAGAGTGAATTGTGTTCACTGTGCAGTGAGGAGAAATAAAATACAGTTAGGAAAAGGGCACATAACTCCACATGCACAAAAGGAATACATGTGTTTTGAGCAAGAAGCAATTTTCTGCAGAAGACTTATCCTTTACAAGGTAATAAATAATTTTAGGTGATTATATAAAGCAATTTTTCACAAACAATAAAATTCCAAGGCAAAGTATCATGGAGAAACTCGATGATGATAACATTTTTCAGACCTGACAAGACAAACTTTTTGTACAATGACAAAAATATGATTGTTCCAGACCAATGTCTGGATTTAGTATTTTAGCACTTTAAAGGTGACTGTCTTAAAGGGGTATGTATTTTTTCACAATTAGTAAAATTATGTAACAGTTTGTCTATGTCAGTTCAAATTAACATTATCAAATAATCCTGCACTGGAGGCCAAATTCTGAAATATATGTTCATCTTTTTTCAGAGTTTATTATTGCAGTTTATGTGAATTGAGCAAGAACACAAGTCAGTCAAAAACATAATAAATGCTTTTGTTATTAGTTTCAAGATAAAAACCAGACTGATAGAACATTATTTTTACATTTTTAAGAAACTGAAATCAGATTGGAAACAAACAAACAAAAAACAATAAACACAATTGTTTGTTTAATGAACATAACAAAAAACTATTATAAGGAATAAACATAAAAAATCAACAGATATTAGAATGGCTTAAGTCTCCAAGCCAGAAATAGCCAGTGGAGGCCATGGATTTATGCCAATTTGCTGGACTTGGTGTTCTGCTAAAAGGTTTTTTAATGCAGTTGCCCCCACAAGATAGTTTTGCAAAATACTACAATTCAAAACTGCTGATTTGCCTTGCTTACTGCTATAATTTGTCTTTTCAGTTTAGAACAAATCCTTTAAAAATGTTCATATGAAAATTATGGGTTCTACAAGTATTTTTTCTCAGCTTGGAATCTATTTCCTGTTTCCCTCAAGAAAACCAGCTGCTGGAATTTGAATATAGCTGAAAAAATAAGTATTACCGCAGGCCTGGTTCCTACGGTATATCACCGTGTCCCGCAGCTATAGGGAGGAGGAGGAGGAGAAGATCCAGCAGGCAGGAATTGTGCAGCAAGATTGATTTATTTAATTATTTTACAAACTCTTTTATAGACTTTTTTCTTCATAGTCTAATTGGACAAAGGATCAGCCACCCCTTGGGGGCAATTGGCCAAAATTCTAAAACATCCATTGTCAAAATATTTTCTACTATACCATAAACAAGACTTTCTAAGGTTGCAGGTGGCTTGGTTGTTTACATTCCCTGCTACCTCTTCTGTGAGAGAGAAAAGTCTCTCACGGACTTAGAAAAATAACAAGAAGATCCTCACTAACAGCATTTTTGTACCTACAAATAAGGATAAAAATACTGATTTTCTTAAGGCCAGAAAGAACCATCTTACCTAATTTTATAGTAGGAAAGGTTGATTGTGTGAATGTCCCTGCTTAGTTAACAGGCAGTAATTTGCACGTGATGAGCAACACTTAAAACCTCACTATGCATTTTTAATGTTTCCATCCCATCTGCTTGTCCTATTTCTCTCTCATTTTTTTCTTTCCATTCTTTTAATATTTATTTTTATTTTCTTCCTAGAATAATTCAAATAATGATAAAATTTTTTGTTGTAATTCTCAGTAGGAAGAACATTTTAAAGCAAAGTTAATTTTAAACTACTAAACTAATAAAGACTATTATAATCTATCTAGCTGGGTCACCTGGTCATAAAAGGAGATCAGGTTGGTTAAGTAGGACTTAATTTTTCTAAATCCATGACAGCTGGACCTGATCCCCTAGTTGTCCTATACTTGCCACGTGTTCATACTAAAGATAATCTGTTCATAACCTTCCTGGGCACTGAGGTCAAGCTGACAGGCTGTAGTTCTTCAGATCTCGCTTCCAACCCTTCCTGTGGAAAGCCATCACATTGGCCAACTGGTCATCCTGGTCCTCCCTGGTTAGCCAGGACTGATGATAAATGGTGGAGAGTGGCTTGATGAGCTCTTTCATAAGCTCTGTCAGTACCATGGGATGAACCCCATCCAATCCCGCAGACTTGTGAGTGTCTAAGGGGCTCAGCAGATCACCAACTACTTCCTCCTGGATTGCAGGGGTTCAGTTCTGCTCCCTGTCTACCAGATCAAGGGGCTGGCTGCCCAGAGGAAAACTGGGCTTTCTGTTGAAGAGTGAGGTAAAAAAGGCATTAAGCACCTCAGCCTTTTCCTCATTCTTGGTGACAAGGTTCTCCCCATCATCCAATTAAGAAAGGGTGGACATTTTCCTTGATCTTCCATTTTGTTGTTGATATGTTTATAAAGCCACTTATGATTATCTTTCATATCAGAGGCCAGATTGAGTTCTAGCTTAATTTTAAACTTTCTATCTTCCTCTTTAAATGACCTAATGGCATCCTTGTAGTCTTCTAGAGCTGCCTGTCACTTTGTCCAAAGGTCATAAACTCTCTTTTTGTCCCCTGAGTTTTAGTGAAAGCTCCCTGTTCAGCCAGGCCAGTCTTCTTCCCTGCAGGCTCATCTTTTGTCACACAGGGACAGCCTGTTCCTTCACCTTTAAGATTTCCCTCTTAATGTCCAGCGTTGCTAGACCCTTCTGTTATTAGGGATTATTTCCCAAGGGACTCTCTGAACCAGTGCCCCAAACAGGTAAAAGTTGAACCTCCAGAAGTCCAAGGTAGAAGTTTTGTTGGCCCCCTTCCTTACTTCACCAAGGATTGAAAACTCATTTCTCTCTGCTCAAGAAGGCCTCTTACCACCACGTTTCCCACCAGCCCTTTTCTGTTTGTAACCAGAAGCTCTAGCAGGGCACTGTCCCTGGCAGGCTCTCTTACCAGCTGTGTCAGGAAGCTCTACACAGTCCAGGAACCTCCTAGAACTGCCTCCTCTCCACTGTGTTGAGTTTCCAACAGACATCTGGCAAGTTAAATTCTCCTCAAGAACAAGGGCTGGCAATTGTGAAACCGCAGACAGGCACCTCTAGAATACTTCTTCTTCATCCTGCTTGGGTTGTCTATGTCTGCCTTGATGGCCTTCCCTCTGATTCTAATCCATAGGCACTCAACCTTATTTTCACTATCCTTGAGCTCCCTCAAACCACTCCCCAATGTACAGAGCCACCCCACCACCTCTCCTTCCTCACCTCTCTCTTCTGAAGAGCCTGTAGCCATCCATTGCAGCACTCCAGTCATGTGAGTCATCCCACCACATTTCCATGATGGTCACTATGTTATATCTTTCCTGCTGCACCATGGCTTCCAGCTCCTCCTGTTTGTTACCCATGCTGGGTGCATTGGTGTAGACACACTTCAGCTGGGCTGCCGATTTCACCCCCAACACTGAAATGCCACCCATTTCTAGTGATCGCAGTCTTATCGCCTTCCTCCTTCAAACCTAGTTTAAAGCCTTCTCAATCAGCCCTAGAAATTCATGGGATAGAATCCTTTCACCCCTTTTAGACAGGTGAACCCCATCCATTTATACAGCAGACCTGGTGCTGTATTAACCACCCCATGAGCAAAAAAGCCAAAATTCCATTGATGACACCAGTCTTTAAGCCACATGTTCCTCATGTGGGTTCTTCTGTTCCTTTCATCATCCTTCCCTGCTACTGAAGGGATTGAGGAAAAACACCAGCTGTGCTCCTGTCCCTTCAACAAGTTGTCACAGTGCCCTGAAGTCCTTTTTGGTTGCCCTAGGACTTCTCTCTTCCACATTGTCACTGCTGACCTAGGCAACCAGAAGTGGTTAATAATCAGAGAGCCAAATCAGCCCAAGGAGTCTCCTACGAATATCCCTTACTTCCCTTTGGAATGGGTCTGGTTGGCATATAGGGCCCTCAGTTCCTCTCAGAAGAGAGTCACCTGCAATTAAAAAGATTTTTCCTTATTTCTTAATAACTTTTTAACTGGATTTAGAAGTGCAAGTTTTCTCATGCTTCAGTGTTCCTTCTTCTAAACCTCCAGAATAGCATTATGTGGACATAATTCATCATTATCGCTGTCTTACTTCTGGACACAGTAAGTTAATTTACAGATAAACATTATATATTTTTTGTCTTTCTTTGTTATTTTATGTTAATCCTTCAACAGTGTTGGCCAAAGTACATAGCTGGCAATGGCAATGTGTTGTGTTGAAAGGGGAGATTCAACTTCTATACAAACACGTGACATTTTTCTCAATTGATTGTTGTAGGAGAAAAATGTTGTAGACTTGATTGCAATTCAATTCCTTTGTAAAATCTTTATTTTGCAATTAAGTGAATTGTAATCTGTTTGCAATTATGATTGTTCTAGTAGTGATGTGATGGTCTTCTTGTTAAGAGATTGTGCTGACACTCCAGAGGCTTTAGTTCTGTCGCAGACATCCTCTGTGACTTTGGAAAAACAATTTTAGTCAGTGTTTTCAAACGTATCTACATTCTTTCCCCAAAGTCAGTGGAAATTCAGACTCCTAAAGGGCCTAGATAATTTTGTACCTAATTTCTGTGGTAATTTTGTACATAATATTTCCTTGTGCTAAGAATAAAATAATAAGAATAAAAAGTTTCTTTCAGAAATTTCAGGATGTTTAAGTTGGCTGAAATAAATGCTGCAGTAGCCCCTATATAAGGAAATCAATTTTAATAACATTTGAATGCTTTTGTGAATAACTAGAAGTTGGAGAATTATTGTCATTATTTTCTGATTTTGGAAAGTTCCTTTTTTATTGTAGCACCCCATTCATTTATTTTGGAGTTATCAGGTAGTTTGCATGGTTGGTAGTAATGTGGATTGCCACATATGGCACTACTAATTGTAGTAAACATTACAAGACAGAGATAGATGAAAGTAATTGACTTGGATCCTAGGAAATAAACTCAAATATAAACCTGGAATATTCTATATTAAGAGGATCAAAAGGAGATGAAAATTTCTCTGGCGTCCCTGTCCAAAATTGCAAGTTTGCTAGATCCTGCTTTTTTCACCCATCCTCTTGTGCCTGTTTTCAGCAGATGAATGTCTGCCACTGAATTAAGTGCATGCCTCCTGTGGCAATAAGGGATGTCCCCCTCTAACCTCTTTCCCAGAGGGATTTTGCTTTGAAGGCAAGTTGGCAGGTAGAAGATTTACTGTTCCTCGTCCTCACAGAACAGCAATGTGACACAGTGCCTTGTCCCTCCAAACCAGTCTTTTACCTTGTAAACATTCAGGTATTGTGGAAACAGCCCCATAGCTGAGATCATGAAACATGCAGGGTCATAATAGAAATGTTTACAAATATGAACTCTGACTTGTTTATTCTAAAGCATCATTTAATTCTGAGTTTAAAAAAAAATAATTTGAAAAACTAATGAAATTTAGAGTTCCTTATACTGGAGAAAGAAGTAATAATACATGCAGCATGGAAATACCTCAAGAGGAGCATGCATTCCCTACTTCTGTGTTAAAAGCAGGATTTTAGTCTTGGACAAGCACAGATCAGTGTTGCAGGTCATAATAAAGTGTAAAGTAAGGTTCGAGATAGTACAGGTCTATATACATTCGTTTCTGGTGGCTACTGGGATAGAAGGAAGAAAATTGCCACAGAAGTGATGTGTGCAATCCTAAGGTGAGATAGCACAAATCTGTCTATGCTTTTGCAATGGCTTTAGCAGTGATGTAATTCAGTTTGACTACAAATGTAGTCAAACAGAGTTTGCCTGTTTGTTATACACAAGCGACTTTACACATTATTCATTAAAGTAGCTCTGATTTTATGGTTTTACTCTATGAATGTATACAAGTGTTCTGAATATTTTTACCCCCTTTTCTCTCAGGGTGCTGCAGTCTAAATTTTCTACACATAGTATAGTACCTGTAAAAAGTTCATTAGGGAAATAGAGAAATAAAGGAAATTTTTTTTTCTCCTTTATAATGCCTAGTGCCATAGGGCCTTGATCCTTTACTCTTATTATGGGATTGATCAATTGATAATAAAAATTTTCAACATCTAAACCCACTATAGATTTAAGAAATAGTTAGTTCACAGTCCAGTGTATGTGATCTGCAATTCTAATAACCAGAAGGAAGTAAAATGCACAATTTGGAATGGGTATGATTTTTTAAACCGGAACAGCTATAACTACGATCCTGCTCCTGGAAATATGCCCTGATCGTGTGGTTATTTTGTGTGTCTGAAGAGTGGAGCTGTTGGGCCAGCGTCACAAAAATCATTTAGCCTCTTATTGTCAGTAGGAGGGCATGAGGAAAGACATGGTCACAGCTGAACTCTGCCTCCAAGCCAGACAGCCCAGTCAGTGTGTCCCACACACATTCACAGGCTACCAGGTCGACTGTATGGGGTTTTATATTCAGCAAAGACACTTGGTCTTAAAAAGAGAGAACCTTTCTAGCTCTAATTGCAATACAATCCTCCCTATTTCTCTGAGCTACGATAAAGTTCTGCAGCTTTGACAGGTTGAAAATGCAGTTCTGTTCTGTTTTTGTGACATACCACCTAAAATTACTAATTATCAGAGTTCATAGATCTAGGGCTAGAAATAGAAATAATTGTGGATAGAAAATCTGTATTCTATTGGATGTAATCTATAGATTTCAATGCCTAAATCTTGTTTTCTAGAGCTAAACATTGCTATTTGAAATTTCTGTTCTCTATCCTCCCAATATCACTTTTATTTTTTTTTAGAAATTGTAGCAGGGATGGAGAGACAATCTGTTCTCTGGGATCTCCAGTGATTCGTTTATATTCATACATCAGTCAAAAAAATTAGGTAACTTCATGCAATGATACCAAAGCAGCTGCATTAAAAATTCAGGAGAACTGTCTGCCCACACTCAGCTACCTTTTCACCTCAGGAGCACAGAAGCTGAATATCTATTGAACATCTGTGATCTAATGGGTACAAGAATGATAATTTACATACAAACACATTAATTGGTATGTGACAACTGGCAATGAGGATGCTCTCCAGAACACATCTGTTTCTCCTGTTATTCCCCAAATATTTTTATATTTTTATGTTAAATATTGTGATCTGCTTTAGTCAAACCCCAAATTAGGCATAATATAGAAAGTGTCAGAAAGAAGTATGAAATTACACTAGATGATCAAATTTGTTTCCTATATATGTTTTCTAAGCAGGTATTTAGATAACTCTACAGAAAAGAAAATACTTCTAGAATTTTTGTATGAAGCATTATTTAAAGCTGTGTTAAATACATAAATTATGTGCCTTTTAATTATATTTATATTTTATAAATACTAAGCTCCTGGTCCAATGTTACTGGAATATTTAAGCTCTGCTATTATTAATACCATTATTGAGAACAGAGCAATGAACTAACTTTCTTAATGGAACTCTTTGGAACTAGAGACTTATAGCAGTTTTTCTTTTCTTTGAAGGAAGAAGCTTATATTTCTCTATTTCCTAAGCTGTCTTTCAATAAAAATTTAACACCTTATTTTTAATGAATAAATTCTTCTTGTGGTTTTGTTTCTTCACGATTTTTTACTTTGGCTGAGGGAACTACTTAGGTATGGTTATGGGAATTGTAAGGTTACAGTCCCATGGTATTTTTACAGGCTTTGCATGCTGCACTTTCTGCTTGAGAGGATTTCAAGATAACATTTACACAACAATAAAATTGCAAACACATCAGAAACCAGAGAGGAATGAATGCTGAACTGAAGAAGACCCTAATATCCCAGAGAGCAATGGACTGTCTTGGTATAAGGAAAAAAGAGATTGCACTGTCAAAGACATCACGAAAAGAATATCAAATATATTTTCTTAGCTTGGCAAATGCTCATCGGGTGATTAAATTGTCTGAGTCAAAGGAGTTTACAAAAATGTGCTTACAACCTTCAGTTTTAGGCAGGTTTTCTATAGTTCCCAGAGAAAACACAATATTCTAAATGGTGTATTTGTTTTCTACTCTGTAATTTCTGCTCTGGACATCTTAGGTTGAATGCTTTCTTGTCACTGCCAGACAGATAAAAAATAATTTTGTGTGTTTCATATGAAACATTAGCTGAAGCCTGAGCAAAAAGCTTTCTGGAAACAGCAGGTGAAGTGAGTATCACTGAAATGACATGACGTTTTAGACCTTATGTTGCAACTGACTGAAATACGTTCTCAGAAGGAAAATCAGAATTTGTTGTTTTCCTTTTCTTCCTTTATTAAGTGTATTATTTGAGTCAGTTCAAAGATATTAAGCTTTCAGCCCTCACGGTTTTTCTAGAAGCTTCATGATTTTTCACACTTGTCTTAAATTCCCAAGTACTGTGATGTGGAATAATCTTAACCTTTTTTCACTTTGTTTTTTTCTTTAATTCTTAATGAAAGCTTTTAGGCCTCATATCTGCAGAGCAAATTTCAGCCTCTATGTGCACTGAATACTGAGAACAATAAACCACTAGGGAAAAGAAGAAGAAAAAAAAAAATAGAAGAAGAAAATCCAAAACTATATTAATGCATTAGAATCAAATGGCTTGGAAGATGATAAAATTACTTTTGAGGTGACTCCCAGTAATGGTGTTTGAATATCAGAGTCTGAATTCTTAAAATTTCAGCTTAATTTTATATATATAAAGTTCTGGATTTAAGAGACTAACATGGATCCTGCATGTACACTGCTGTCATTTCATAATGCCCCTGTAATGGAAGTGGTCAGCTTTTCACACACTGTGCTTATCATGTGAGTCCATAAGTATTCTGCTCCACACAGTATTCCTGTTTGAGCACAGAAATTGCATTTGCATATTGATTGCAAGCAGTTGTATTGTTGATCCTAATATATCTATTGTTTTTGTTTCTGGCTGCATCCATTTAATCTTCAAGAAGGGATATTTTACCCACAACATTGTTTTATTTACAGAGTTTGTGATGAGCCTCTTTATTGATTTCGTCTTTCATGTCGTCACTTCATTGCCTTTGTTATTTTACAGAGGAAATACTGTAATACAATGAAAGAAGAGTAATAAGTAATAAGAAAATTATTATCTTTAAAAGAAAGAAAAACTAAATATAGCTTTACAATTCTGAATGCAGAAAATTGTTTTACAGATTTTTCAATGGGTCGAAGAAGTTTCCTCTTCTGAGAATGTGTATACAGGAATATTTTGTCTACCCATCTAGAAAAATACCTGCCTCCTGCAGAAGAGGACAATAAATGTGCCTTTATTTGCATCTGTACGGGCCGAGGTGCCCCGGTGGCGGCGGCAGCGCTGGGGCAGTGCCGGGGCTGCCCGGGCCGGGCCCAGGCGGTGCCAGCGGCTGCAGCGGCCCCAGCGCAGGGCACGGCTGAGCCCCTCAGCCACGGGCGGGCGGGCGAGAGCCCCGGAAAAAGCCTGGCCAAGGGAGGGCAAAACGCTGCCCAGCAGCCAGGGCAACCTCTTATCCCTGGAATGTCGACTGTGTAGATACCAATCTCCTCCTAGGGCTTAGAGAAGTAAATTTGTGAGGAAAGCATTACAAATCGTTTATGTTGCTCTGTATTCACATAACTGCTATGTCCTTTCTTAATTTGTTTCTTAATTAGCAGGGGGTGAACTGGGCCTGTTTTGAGGATTCATTTCAAAACAACAAGAACGGAGGATTCCTTGATTTAAAAAGAAAATAAAAACAACGTACAAAACACCTTTCTGTATTAGTTGCGGGAAATCATTATAATAAACAATACCCTTACAGTATCACAACAACTAAAATCAAAGCTTCTAAAGGAAAATGATCATGATTTTGTTTGAATATAAATGGTGCGGAAATTTTCATGTAAATTATTTCTACTTAGCATCTCATACTGACTTTTTTGGTCTTTTGGTTTGGGGTTATTTCGGTATTGTTTTTGTTTTCTTTCTTTCTTTAAGAAAAAGAGTATAAAGACTTTTCTTAGTCCTTCTGCAGGGGGAAATGACCACTGTGGGTCAGCTGTTGCCAGAAGTTTAAGTCAGGTTACTGTTTAAGCCACTTACTAAGACTTTTCACAGTTAAAATGGAAATTCTGTTGAACATGATCACTAATACTCTCCATTCCTAAAGTCTTTTAACGGTGAGAAATTTGCTGCATTGGTTTTGTGTTACAAGTCCTGTTCCTTCTTTCTCACATGTGATCTATTTCTAAAGAAAAAAAAATCTTCTTCCTATCTTCCTTGTTTATATTTTAACACAAAATATCAGTTGTTGAGGAACAAACTCAGTCCTATAGCTATGGAAGCATTTCCTCTTTAACTGGAGTTTTAAAAATTAAATAGGAAAAATGATAACTTTTACGTTTTGATGATAACTTTTTGTTAGAGTCTTGGAATTGTTAGGCACTGTAGTAGCAATCTGAGGAGATTAAAAACAATCATCTGCTTTCTGTATCCACTATCTTTAATAAAGACTGTCATGCACATCACATTGAAAGACTCAGTTCTTTGAGCATCACTGTGAAGGATAAAGGTTCTTTTTTTTTCCAGTACTGCTCACAGAATCTCAGGTTCATCTAAGTCTGAGAACAGGCATTGAGGTTCTTTTCTTGATTCTTAATATTTTCTATCTGGATAATCATATATTAAAAATCTACTACAAGGTCGAATTTTAATGATGATAGGAAAAAAATCAGAGGTACATTTAGCAACATATCTTTTGGAATTATAATAGCAATAAACAGGACGTCCAAAATTAAAAGTGAAAGTAATTCTAATGAAACTCTGTGATCTATCTCATAAGTTATACATAGACTCTCTTTAATATTATATCCACAGGAATTTACACAGGAATACTAAAGAGAGTTCCTTTAAAATCTGGGCAAGATGTTTCATATTAACTGCATTTCACTATCACATTTTGTTGAAGCCAAATAATGGCAAATATATTAGGTAGAATAAATGAATATTTAATTCCAATTATTACTATTATTATTATTATTAATCAAAAATTTGCCCATGGATCTTATTTTCCTCATGAGTTAAGGCATGCTCTCTCTTTTCTTTTCTTCAGTGGTAAGAAGGACATATGTGATACAGGCGGGTATTGCTAGAATTTTTTTTTATTGCTGGCCCATCATAAGTGGTAGATGTAACAGTGGCAGAGAAGTACCACTGCTAAAGTTTCAATTTCCATATTTCAGTACTATGGATGTGTACACTTGAGTTTCATCACATGCTTTATCTTTTAGCCAATCTCCTACACCTACTTTTTTAAATAAACAAAGTTGTTGTGGTTGATTATGTTGCTTAGGTTCTCTACAGCTAAACATCCTTTCTGGTTTATAGCTGGATTGTATTGAAGAGATGATATAATACTTGTTGATTTGTTTGACATAAGATTTCGGGCTATAATCACCGGAAAGCACCATTATTAGGTATCTGTGTCAATCGAAGTTGTTTCCTTTTAGTGGTACCTACTGTGTATACTGGCTTTGGAGAATCATCTAAAGGGGGCCTCAGGGATCATCTTCTCTACTACTAACCATTGTGGAATAGCTTCAAAATCAAAGTTTGTGCTGCATCCGTCTTCATTATCCTTTTATGTTAACATCATTTCACAACTAGCTGTCCCTAATCTGCTCTGATATGCTTGAAGAAAAATGGATCCATTATTTCATGTATGTTTTTGTTTACTTAAAAAGGTATCTGGTAAGCCAAGGATAATCATGTTTGTTTTTTATTTCTGACTGTAAGGTGATCTTCATATGCAGTGTACAAACACATATAAACAAAACCAATCTTTAACTTGTACACAACTATAAAAATGGCAGGTGCTAGGAAACTGCACTAAAAGGTGTGGAAAGAGGCCAGTTGTTTTTAAAATGCATTTGTAGGAAGATGTCAACATGAATAAAATATATCTACGGTTCAGCTTAAGAAGGGATGTCAAGGCATTCTCAAAAAGACGTGTGAAGGAGGTTACTGAAATGATGGATTTTTTATTAAAAATAGGTTGGCAGAAAGGAGTAGTCTTAAAGTCACAGAAAACATGACTTCACTGAGGTTTAAAATTGCCCTGATAGACAATTTACAGCACATGATTAATAATATCAAATCTGATTCAAAGAGCTGTTTCCTGGTGTCATAGAATACCAGGTGGGAAGGGGCCCTCAAGGGTCATCTGCTCAAAACTTTCTTGTCAAAAGCATGGTCTAGACAAGATAACCGCTCCATCTGGACCTTAGAAGTGTCCAGCACTAGGGAATCAATCCTCCATTTCCCTGGGGAGATTATTCCAATGGCTGATTGATCTCATTGTGAAAAATTTTCCTCTTGTGTCTAATTGGAATCTCCCCAGGTGTAACTGAAACCCATTACCCCTCGCCTGTTCCATGTGAGTCCTTGTAAAAATGGAGTCTCCATCTTGTTTGTAGTCACCCTTTAAACCGTGGCACATAGTGATATGGTCTACCTAAAGCCTTCTGTTCTAAAGGCTGAACAAACCCAGTTCTCTCAGCCTTTCCGCACATCAGGCTTCCCAGTCCTTTCATCATCTTTGAGGTCCTTCTCTGGACCCTTTCCAATCTGTCCACTTATTTTTTTTGCCCAACAGGGACCAAAAGTGAGCACATTATTCCAGGTGTAGCATAAAAAGTGCTGAGTAGAGTTGGATAATGGCTTCTCTGTCTCTGCCCTTGTTGATGCATCCCAGCATCCCACTGGAATGATTTGCTGCAGCAGCACACTATTCGCTCGTATTGAGCTTTTTGGCCACACCAGGTCACTTTCCAGGGAGCTGTTTCCCCTTTTTGGTGACTAATTCACCTTGTCTAACAGCAGGCCAATATTTTCCTTCTGTTTGTGCTGAAGGACACTTGTGGGTTTTGAAATCACTTGAATCCCAAGGGCTTTACAGTCCTCCTTGATTTTGCCCAGGTTCTGGCTTGGAGTGTTAGTTGTGCCCCAATAATGTTCTCTTTTCAGTGTAGATTATCATGCAGTACAAACATATGTCACCTAAAATGGATTTAACTGCTAAACTCCTGTTGGATGAACATCTTAATGAAATCTTGTTGACCCATTGTCTCTTCAGTGTTTCATGGCCCAAGTCAGCCACTTACAAAACAGGAGACATGAGAATGATATTATGAAATGTATGTAAGAACAGGTTGTTATTATTGCTATTTTCCATAAGGTCCTGGATCACACAAAATGAGTTGTGATCGTATTCCGGTAACACTGTCCTCATGTCTGTTCCTTTTATTTTTTGCTCACTGTATCCCATTTAACATAAACTGTGCAAGACCAGGATGACACACCATGGCATAATATTTATTGGAAAATAGGCAGTGACTGATGTTACTTTACCACTTCCATCGCTCAGCATCTGCCACCATGCTCTTTATATGACTTGAGAGAGCAAATACGTTAAATTCATGGTATGATGAACACATGCAACAGTTTTGTTCATTGCTTATATACACTGAATACAAGCTGTATGCCACTGATAAAGGTTTTTTGCTAACACTCTGGAGTCCTCCTTTATTTGTACTACTTGAGCTGCTTAGTAGACTTTTAACCAGCTAGCAGATGGAGAGAAGACCAATGAAGTCATACAATGTCTCTGCATACAAAGAGTTTGCTGATTTACAGGCTCAATTGACTTCATCTCAGTCAGGTGCAAGAACAGCTGAAATGCTTCTATTGCAAAAATTTCCATCTTGCATAATTTTATCTGGAAGAAATATTTTGGTTTTTGGATATGGGATTTTTTTGTTTTCAAAATAGAATTGTTGACAGCTTAATGTTGAAAGAACTTTATAGGGAGAAAAAAAGAACCCCAAAGCTCTCCACCCTTTTAACCCATGTTAATCTGATTATTTAAAACAAGTGTGATAAAATAAAGAAAATAAACAAGCAAACAAATAAACACACTGTCCCATTTTTCCTATATGTATGTACTCTTAGGCTTTTAAGAAACAAAGTAAGAACCTATTTGTCAGGGTCCCTTCCCCCTGCCATGTAGCCCTGGGAGAGGGGCCCTGAGACAGAGATGGGGTTTCCCGAGCCCCTGCTCAGCCTCTTTCCCATTGGTTTTCTGTGTTCCCCTGCACAGGCAAGGACCCTCAGGTCCCGTGACTGTGAGAGTTCCTCAGCAGAGCCCCGGCCATGCAGCTGGAGAAATAAACATCTCTAAAACACCTATCAAGAATCTGTCCATATATATTTCTTTTCCACGGCCTTCTTGTTTGATACATCGTGTTACAGAATCCCCACTGCAACATAATGGTGGTGAATTGAGAGCAGAACGATCCCCGATCCCTAAGCAACTGATTTGTGTGAGTAAACTCTAGAAACTTTGGATTCATCTTCTTGTTTTTCTATTCCATATCTAAACTATGGAGGAACCGTGGGAAGACTCTTGGCTCTCAGAGCCTCATATGGACATTTATCTTAAACTTAAAAAGATTCTTGAACAACAATTTGTAAATTTTAGCTTAATTCAAGCTCAAAAGGAACTGAAACACTTCCTGGCATGGTTGTTTAAGAACTTTTTCTATGTTTCTTGGGATTTAATTCTTACCAAAGACTTTTGGAACACTGTTTGGACACAGTTAATTTTTGAGTCAAAATATATGCCGATGGAAGAATATTTTCGTGAATGTTATTTAATTACTGAGACTGTTGAGCAATGTCGGCTGTGTCCTGGCGAAGGGAAGCCTGGCTCAGGGACCGTGCGACCCAGGCCACGTGCGCCGAGCGCTCTGCGAGCAGCAGCGAGGCAGTTCCTGTGTGTGGCCGGAGTGACATGAGCTGCAGTGTTGTCGGCGGAGTGAGGAGCGGCGGGAGCAGCGCATGGTGGAACGAGCCCTGTGAATGCCTGACCGAGAGGGGCGGTGCGCGGGCGGTGGCTGGTGAAATGCGCGCTGGAGCAGGGCACGGGGGGGTCATCGCTCGGGGGCCCGGCCGAGACGTGGATGCAGCGCCTGGCAGCGGCAGCGAAGCTGCGACCAGAGGAGGCGACGCACGGAGAACTGAGCAGCGCGGCCCGGTCCGGCCAGCGCAGCCCCGAATGCAACCCCGGGAAGAGCGCACAGGCACCAGCAGCTCCGGCAATTCCAACACGGGAGCGAGCGAAAGAGAAAGCAAGAACACAGCAAGACAGAAAACAGCAGCCACTCAGAAAAGGAAAAGATCATCATAGCTAAGGTTTTAGGAATAGTAAAATGGAATAATGTTAAATAAAATTATGGTTTTATAACGAGATGTGAAAACCAGCAAGACATATTCGTTCATAGAACTGCTGTTAAAAAGAATAGCCCTGAAAAATGCATCCCAAGCTTGGGAGATGGAGAGGTGGTGGAATTCAAAATTGTGGAAGGTAGAAAAGGGTTACAAGCATCGCAGGTCACTGGGCCTGATGGTGTTTCTGTGAAAGGCAGTATATATGCTAAAAATCGTAGTCGTGTTAGACAATATCTCCATTGTAAGCCCCCCCTACAGTCTCCCTTTCCTAATCCCACCTTTCCCTTTTACCCTATGTCCTATTACCCCCAGTGTATTCCCAGTCCGTTTTTTCACCCATGGTTTCCCTCACAAAACCATGCTTTTGCCAACTGTTTCCCCAAAAATCCCTTTCCAATGCCGAGTGGGGGATGAAAAGGGGGAGGGAAGAAGTTAAACCCTCTCCTGCCTCAGTTTCCCCACAAAGCATGCTCAGAGTTCTGTCTCCCTTCTGTCAGCCCTAAGATGTTCCACAGAATCTGATTGGACATTTAAAGACTCAGGAGGGTGGCTTGTTTTGTTTTAAAACTGTTCTTGTTATGTTTATCCAGTTGTTTTCAATGTTAAGTTTTAAATCTCTTTTTGTTAAAAATAAATGGGTGACATGTCGGGGTCCCTCCCCCCTGCCGTGTAGCTCTGGGAGAGGGGCCCTGGGACAGACGTGGGGTTTCCCTGCCCCTGGTCAGCCTCGTTCCCCATTGGTTGTTTTGTGTTCCCCTGCACAGGCAAGGACCCTCAGGTCCCATGACTGTGAGAGTTCCTCAGCAGAGCCCCAGCCAAGCAGCTGGAGAAATAAAGGTCTCTGAAACATCTATAAAGAATCTGTCCATATATATTTCTTTTCCACAGGACTCCTTGTTTGATACGTGTGTTACAGTATCCCCACTGTAACACCTACTGACTCAGTTTAGCAAGTGTCCCATTTATTCAGGTATTTTTCCTGGCAGGACTTATCACCTGCATCCCTCATCATCTAGAAATATAAGTGTTTGATTTGTCTATTATATCAGACTTCAATCCATCAAGAATCTTCATTTCTAACAGGAATTAGTACTGGGTAGTCCTGAAGGCTTTATCTCTCTTGGTCAATAATTTTTCTGTAAATCAGTAGTGCATGAATTAATAACCTAAGATAATTATTTGAGTAGAGCTAGGGCTGGAGTCTAACCTAACCCTTGAATGTGTAATATCGGGTTACATTTTGAAATGGGCAAACAGTCTTCATCTTTCCAGAATAACAATTATAAACCAATAAGAAAACCTTTATTGCAGTTGAAACTCAAATGAGTCTGTTGTCTATTTTAGTATAAATTTTAGCATAGAAATGAATCAGGTAACAAGGTATCTGTCAAAAGTATATCTGGTCACCCCTGTTCGCTAAAACAGAGACAAAAAATAATGCTTTACATTGGTGTAGCAGAATGGAAAAGTGCTCTGTGTTCCATAGTAGGCTGGCTGGTCTGGGGGCTGGAGACACATCAAGCCTAAGTGAGCATGGTACATGCTCACGGCCACAGCCTGTCAGGCTGGGGCTTACAAATGTGAGAGACTGGAAAGGTCCTTAGTCCTGCAGTGCCCTGAAAATGGCAGGTATTCATTGCCTGGTAATGAAGAAGAGCAGACAGGACCATTTAGCTCTTAAAACTGTTTTATTTATAGGGCAAGTGGAAAGCACAAGTTAAAACTGCCTCTCAACTCAGCTGTAAAGAGCACATCAGAGCTTACTAGCTGAGATGTCTGCTGAGCAGCCAGCAGCAATGGTGGCTTTTAATGAAACTGTAAAGCAATTTGAGTTACTGGCATCTGAAAATAAGTGACATTTCCACATAAAAGTGTTCCCTAAGACAACATACAGGAATGAATAATGGCAATAATAAATCTGCTTCAGAGGAGGAGAGGCAAAGGCAGAGGCAGTTATTTCTGGCAAAGTAAGCAGCACTTAATTTTCTTTCCGATACAAAACATCTTCCATTCATATGTATGACCAACCCTCTATTCTTAGTGATACATTATTGAAAATTATTAATTCAGGGAAGTATTTTTCAAGCAGAAGGAGAGGCCTTGCTATGAGACAGAAATGCTTGTGAAGCATTTGGAATTTGTTAGTATCAAAACAATTGATTTTTCTGCTTAGAATTCATTTTGCATCAGCTTATCATAAATACATGCTACTGGAAAATTTATGCCAAACCCCATTTTTTAAATGTTTGTTCAGTCACAACCTATGCAAAAGTTGTCTTAGAAAACTAGAAAATAAAAATACAAAAGATATTTTTCTTTCTCTTTTCCTTTTCAGAGCAGCAGTCTAGGTTGTTCCTAACTTCTAACTCTTCCACCAAACTATCTTTGCTGGTATGCTCTTCATCATGTGAATTCATTGTGTCCTGTGAAAGAAACAGGCAATTATTTTCCTAGATGCATTAGCTGAGGAAGAGGTTAGCCCTAGCTACAAGTCAAAATAAAAGACAATATTTCATGTAGAGAAAGGTATTTAATTTTTATTTTGTAATATTTTTTATTTATTAGGGAGAAGGTAACTCAATTCAAAGATATATGAAGATTGGACAACATCTATCAGAAGTATGTAACCATAGCTAGCACTGCTTTGGGGACACAGAGGAGTTAAGTGATGTTTTAGTCCCTCCCATTCTATTCTCTGTGATTTTAGGAACCTAGAATTGAGCTTCAAGGGCTATCTGAAGTATTGTGGAACTTTCTCCGTTATTTTTGAAATATATTGTTTTTCCCAAATACTGAAAAAACCTATTTTAATAATCCAAAACACTGAAGTTTGCAGGGAAATAACTGCAGCATTTTAAACTACTCTGGTAGAATGGTGTGTGCTTTTTAAATAAAGTCTTTCCCGAGGGTAAGTTTGCCAGCACTTTGCCCAATCTTGTTTCAATGACTAGTGTTAATGAGAATACCAAAGGGAAACAGTAAACTTGACAGGAAAGATTCATTAGACAGAATACAAGAAAGAATGACAACAGCTTACAGGAAACGACATTCTTGGTATATCACCATTATGCAAGCAATTCGAAAACTTCAGGTGAGTTTTCACCACAGCACAGGGACAAAGTACTTCCAAATTTCCTTTCCTGAGAATAACATTTGTAGGTAAATGGTTTGGGCTTTCTATAGGATTTTTTTTTTTTTCATTGGCAGGAAACTTCATCTTGTGTACATAAGAGGATTCAAAATCTGTGATTTTCAAGCTTTTTCTTTTTTAAAAAAAAAGAACAAAAAAAGAACAAACCAAGGTATGGCATCTAGCAAAAGAGAGACACGGGAAATGAGGATCAAATAATTGAAATATGGTAACACTTTTATTAAAGGAAGGGTGTTGCAGTGGGGATCCTGCAACACGCATATATCAAACCAGGAGTCCCGTGGAAAGGAAATATATATGGACAGACAGATTCTTGATAGCTGTTTCAGAGATGTTTATTTCTCCAGCCGCATGGCCGGGGCTCTGCTCAGGAACTGTTCCAGTCACGGGACCAAGGGTCCTTCTGCCCGCGCAGGGAACACAAACCAACCAATGGGAACGAGGCTGAGCAGGGGCAGGGAAACCCCGTGTCTGTGCCCTCAGGGCCCCTCTCCCAGGACTACATGGCGGGGGAGGGACCCCAACACCTCACCCGTTTTATTTTAATAAAAGGAGAATGAAAACAACTGGATAAACATAACAAGAACAGTTTCAAAACAAAACAAGCCACCCTCCTGAGTCTTTAAATGTCCAAACAGATTCTCTGGAACATCTTAGGGCTGACAGAAGGGAGACAGAACTCTGAGCATGCTTTGTGGGGAAACTGAGGCAGGAGAGGGTTTAACTTCTTCCCTCCCCCTTTTCATCCCCCACTCGGCATTGGAAAGGGATTTTTGGGGAAACAGTTGGCAAAAGCATGGTTTTGTGAGGGAAACCATGGGTGAAAAAACGGATTGGGAATACACTGGGGGTAATAGGACATAGGGTAAAAGGGAAAGGTGGGATTAGGAAAGGGAAACTGTAGGGGGGGCTTACAATGGAGATACTGTCTAACATGACTACGATTTTTTGCATATATACTGCCTTTTACAGGAACACCATCAGGCCCAGTGACCTGCGATGCTTGTAACCCTTTTCTCCCTAGTGCAATATTAAATTCCACCACCTCTCCATCTCCCAAGCTTGGGATGCATTTTTCAGGGTTATTCTTTTTAATAGCAGTTCTATGCACGAATATGTCTTGCTGGTTGTCACACCTTGTTATAAAACCATAATTTTGCTTAACATTATACCATTTTACTATCCCTAAGGTCTTAGTTACTATGATCTTTTCATTTTTCCGAGTGGCTGCTGTTTTCTGTCTCGCTGCGTCTTTGCTCTCTCCTTCGGTCGCTCCCGTGTTGGAATTGTCGGGGCTGCTGGTGCCTGCGCGCTCTTCCCGGGGTCGCGTTCGGGGCTGCGCGGGCCGGGCTGGGCCGTGCCGCTCAGTTCTCCGTGCGTCGCCTCCTCTGGTCGCAGCTTCGCTGCCGCTGCCGGGCGCTGCACCCACGTCTCGGCCGGGCCCCCGAGCGATGACCCCCCCGCGCTCCGCTCCAGCGCGCGTCTCGGCTGGGCACGGCTCCGTTCCATCGCCACCGCCGCCAGCCACTGCCCGCGTGCCGCCCCTCTCAGTCGGGCGTTCACGGGGCTCGCTCCACCACGCGCTGCACAGGACCGGGCAGGCACCGCCGGGTCCCGCCGCGCCTCGCTCCGCCACCGACACTGCGGCTCGCGTGGCTCCGCCCGCGCGCGGGAACTGCCTCGCTGCTGCTCTCAGAGCGCTCGGTGCACGTGGCCTGGGCCGCACGGTCCCTGCGCCAGGATTCCCTTCGCCAGGACACAGCTGACATTGCTCAACAGTCTCGGTAACTAAATAATATTCACGAAAATATTCTTCCATCGGCATATATTTTGACTCCAGTATTAATTGTGTCCAAACGGTTTTCCAAAAGCCCTTGGTAAGAATTAAATCCCAAGAAACATAGAAAAAGTTCTTAAACAACCATGCCAGGAAGTGTTTCAGTTCTTTTTGAGCTTGAATCAAGCTAAAATTCACAAATCGTTGTTCAAGAATCATTTTAAGATAAATGTCCATATGCGGCTCTGAGAGCCAAGAGTCTTCCCACGGTTCCTCCATAGTTTAGATACGGAATAGCAAAGCAAAACCAAGAAGATGAATCCAAAGTTTCCAGGGTTTACTCACACAAATCAGTCGCTTAGGGATCGGGGATCGTTCTGCTCTCAATTCACCACCATTTGTTGCAGTGGGGATCCTGCAACACGCATATATCAAACCAGGAGTCCCGTGGAAAGGAAATATATATGGACAGACAGATTCTTGATAGGTGTTTCAGAGATGTTTATTTCTCCAGCCGCATGGCCGGGGCTCTGCTCAGGAACTGTTCCAGTCACGGGACCAAGGGTCCTTCTGCCCGCGCAGGGAACACAAACCAACCAATGGGAACGAGGCTGAGCAGGGGCAGGGAACCCCGTGTCTGTGCCCTCAGGGCCCCTCTCCCAGGGCTACATGGCAGGGGAGGAGACCCCAACAGAAGGGTTTTTAACTGTGCCCATAATATGGCAATAAATGAAATAAAATGGTGTCAGCTGAGAAAATTGAATCTTGTAGGTCTAGTTTTATGTGTATTTTTGTTTGACTGAAAAGATGAAGCCACATTTCTAGGAGGAACTTAATAATTTCATGCTAATAAGTCACACTTCTGAGTCCTTATGTTTGTAATTGAAGCCAATAGTTTAATGGCCATATGTTGGCTTACACATCAAAACTAGTTGTTGCATGGTGTAGTGGTGGTGCTGGGATACAGCAGAAAACGGAAGCAAAAATTGATGCTAAGCAGCCAACATTTCCCTAGATAGGAGACCAAATGGCAGGGTTATGCAGAGGTAATTATAATAAATGAGCCCTACTCACACAAAGTTTCTTTGATCAGGGAGTGCAAGTCTTGTCCCTCCTTCTACTTTCTCATTTATTCAAGTGGAGATAGAGAAGTTAGCATACTGGGATGAAAATGTAAAGCCTACATGCAGAATTCTCCAGCTTCTCAAGTCTCCTTTACTTATTCAGCAGTCCTATAAATGTCTGAAAACAATGAATACCTCTTGGGTTTTTTGCATCAAATAACATCCATCATCAGCATTTCTGCTCCTATACGTGCCTCGATCTTGCCAGTATTATATAGCTTCCTACCTATTTTATTTCTAGGCAATAACAAGGCCCAAAACCAAAGTATTCTCCACCCTATCTCCCTTGAGGTATTTGATTTGGAACTTTCAAAAACACACGAAAACACCTGATATATATCTGAGTGTACTTGTCCCAAGTATCAGTGCAAGACAAAGTTCCAGACACCTGGTCATCTCCTTTAGTTAGTTAGAGAGGGACTTTTCAAGCCACATAAATGTTTCATGGAGCTGAGGAGCAAGACTGTGCTCAGTGGATATTCCCAGTACAACTGTCTGCCCACTTTTCAGCTCCTGTACTGTCTGCCTTTTAGGAGTCCAGATAGATGCTACCCCTGTTGAGATCCTATTTCTTACATATTGCTTCCTCAACATAAATGTACCCAGTCACCTGAGAGAAGGCATAAGGAAATACAGGAAATGTGAATGTTTTCTGTGTCCTTTCTTACCTTTTCTATGTCCCCTGAACACCTTCCAATAAATAGATTTCATTAATATTGTAATAAACAACACAAAACCCTATTTGACTAGAGTAAAATACTTAAATGAGAAAAAAACCCACAATTATTTTGAAACTATCATTTTATCTTATTTGTTTGTATAGAAACCTATGGCTGTAAATTGGCACAAAAAACCCCAAGCCAAACCCTAAAAAACTTCACTGAGGCATCTTCCTCAGGACTGTCCTTAAGGCATTTCCAGTACATGAAATAGTATAGTGTAGGATCTTGTCCCTGCAGTCAGTTTATGCTCTGTTCACCCTGTCTGTCTGAAATGTTTTGGTTTTGAAGCAGATATTTCATACAGCCAAGGCTTTGTTTCAGGAAAATACCCTCTCTCAATTTTACTATTTCCCTCAGCTTCCTCTGCCCACCCCATGTTTGCCCCTTAATGGGTCTAGCAGAAAACAAGGAAAAGAAGAGCTACAAGAAATTTTCTGCCTTCAATGATACATTTAGGTTTTGTAAAAAAATATTTCAGTCTGCACATGGTCCAGTTTTGTGTGCAAGCGCTCAGGGTCTCATTTTTATCCAGATGAGTTCCTATGTATAGTTTATATTCCAGCTGCATTTTCTATTGCTCAAGTGCATGAGTACTGAATTACGGAAAATCCTGACACAAGTGTTTGTCATGAGTACTTGGTCTTGTAATTGATATTGAGGTTACTGTTATGTTTCATGTTACCTCGTCTATCTTTTGCTATTAACAGGAGCAACCCAATGATAGAGTTGTCTAAGAATTGTTTGACAGCATCAATGAGGTTTTTTTTTTCCTTTTTAACAAGGTGTTTCAGCATAGGGTCATCAAAAGTCTGCATTATTTCTTCTCTGGTGGACTAAAACTATATCTGCTTTCTTAAAACCCTTTCACACCACCTAATGTGATGGATGGGTGAAAGAAGAAATTTGGTAACTTTCTGAGCAAAGTATAATGCTTTACTCAAGTCTTTAGAAACTAAAGTATGAATCTAATTGTTCTGTTATAGCCTTGCCCTTATGCTCTCCTGTGTGAATGCTTCAAAATATAATCTCATTGTCTGGAAACCCAAAATCAATATAAAAGGAAGTGAAGCAGCTAAGATGTGAAAGGAAGGATTTTTCAAGTTAGAAATTAGCATGTCATCTTTCCATTTGCCCTATTAGGACTAAATGATTTTTATGTAAAATGTATTTACCAAGTCTTTAGTCCATTAATATCCATTTAATAATAAATAAAAGTCATATTCATTGCAATAGTTCAGTAGGGCTTTTTAATCTCTCCTACCTGAGGGGTTTTTAATAATGTAACATTTAGAATGATACGCAGCTTATACATACAAATGTCTTTAAGTTATTTCTGTTTTAAAATTAGACTTAGCTTCACAAAGAGACAAAAGAGTAGTCTGCTATCTTGTTGACCAAAATGCTTCCAGTATTAGGGAATTCAATACAAGAAATCTCACAGTGGACTTTTAGCATGTAATCTCTTCCTAAAGGACATGATGAAAGTTGGTTTTTTTGCCTGTAAAGAAGATTTAAATTTCGTAAGTCGGAATGCTGAAGTGCCTGTCTTCTATTTAGTAAACCTGCACTTACATTCTTACTGTGACAGAGGTGTACGGACTTTGCACCAAAAAGACAGGTAAAAGGAGTCTGAACATAGTTTCCTCTGTTGATTAGGTGGATGCAACTACAGGAGAGGTTGCAGGAAGGGTGGTGTACTTTGTATGGGGTGGTACATAGGCAGATGGAAATGCCATACTGATGTGTTCTCATTCATTGTACCTTTCTCAGACTCTGGGGTCCTCATCCCACACAGGATATCTGTCCCTGAAATCTATCAGCCAGGGGCACACACACATTGCTTTTCACACAAAATATGCCCCATCCTTCTGCATTATGCCTCCATTCAATAGCTGAGCTTCTAATGGCCTTTGAGGTGGATAAGACAGCTGTTTTTCCTCTGTCTGATTAATTTGGTCATTAATCCATCTGATGAATGAATGCCTGCGATACCCACAGTGCTTCCTATCCCTTTAGCAGGAGGTGCACCCACTACCACTTTGTCTGTGTCTCCACTGCCTACCAGACCACAGAAGAAAGGGAGTGCTATATCACGTGTTCTTTATCCTGCAGTCCACGTGTCAACCATGTGCTGGTTCTAGGATGCCTGCGGCTCAGATGAGACATTCATGCTGTTTTCTAAGCACAGTCATATTCAGCAAGTACTGACACTGCACAATTACAGTGTTTGGAGTCTCAGTCTCTATGGCAGAGCTGCTTGCTCAGTTTTCGGATGCGTAACACTATTGGCATCCTGACAGATGCTTCTGGCTGTCCCTTGACCAAGTCTGCGGTCAGGAGAGGAAATCCTTGTGGTATCTGGTTTTGTGGCTCTTCTCACATGAGTCTCCACCTCCAGAATGGGAGATAATAACTCTGCCCTACCCTGAGAGCTGTTGTATGGATAAACCTGATGCTCCAGCTCCACAGTAACAGTAACATTTAGTCTATGTAAACTTGGTAATATAGAACTTTAAACATTTTAACCTCCCCCTTACTGAGAATCGAGATACACAAACCAGACAGAATACCTAATGCTTTTAAGCACTGTGGTCTCTTTCAATGGCAAGTCCTTTGCCTTTTTAATTTTTCTTTATTTAATAATTCTAATAAAAGAAATTATTTGTGGTTTTTCTCTTCAGTCCACTGCATACAACTTTTATTTTCATACCAAGAAAGAAGGGATGTAGTATAACTCAGATTGGGTTGTCTGTATCCCTAATTTATTTTCTTTTTTTATAACTGTATCATTTCTTGCTTGCAGTAATGAAAATCCTAAATCTATATCTTTAACTTGTATTGACATTTCTTAATGCATCTAATTATTAATGTCACTCTACCACAAACATTTTTTATGACAGCCTTTTGACACAGTGGCTTACTGACTGTTTTATTACAAATTAGGAAAGAACAATTTAATACTATGCAAAAGCTCCTTTATTGTCCACGGGAGACAACAGTTTTTTAAGCACAAGGAAAAGGGGGCAGTTGCTTCCTTCTATTGATTTACAGTTATATCAGCCTTAATTTATTATCAGCAACACTTTACAGCTGGCAAGTTTAAGTATGTGCTTCAAACTTCATGGTAGGAGACTAGTTTAAACACAGTCTTGCAACCCCAGTTTCTAAAAGTATTAATTTATAGGTGTTAGGATTGCCTGATTTGTGTTACATTTAAAGCTTTTTTTCATCACACTAGGAGTGTTGAAGACAATTAAATATGATTAGATTTCTTCATACTTGAAGGTATTTTTATCATGTTAGTGAGGCTATAAAGTGGACTAGTGCAAACTCAGATGGGAAAAACCTGATTCCAGTCAGTGACAAAATTCACATTGATTTTAATGGAACTAAATTTCACTCATCTTTTAGGACTGGAAGGGGCCATAATAACCAACTACTCAGAACTACAGCATAATACAAGGCAGAATTCCTTCGAGTGTTTCCTGCATAAAGTCTATAATTTCTGCTTGAGCTATTACATATCTTTCAGGAACATACAATTTTCATTTAAAGTTCTCAGTGATGAAGAACCAAGCACTTCCCTAGGTAAATAGTCCAAATAGTTGATTAGATTCACTGATAAAAATATGCACCTAGTCTAATATCAATCATCTAGCTTCCACCTTCAAATATTGGATCTCGTTATGCTTCATTTGTTAAATTAAAGGGCTATTTGCAATCAGAAATCTTCTCATTGTAAGTAATTGTAGGCTGTAATCAAGTCACCTCTTACCCTTTCCTCAGATATACCAGAAACTCTGCAAACCACCTTTTTCAAACCTCAAGTTTTCAAACCTCAAGTTCAAGTAGTATTTTTTTAGTGAAGTTTTCTGCTTGTCTGTAGTTTTTTAAAGTTGTGGACACCAAAAAAGATAATCTTTAATATCAGAATATTGGGGGTGGGGGACGGGGGGGGGGGGGGCGTGCGAGGAGGGGAGGGTGGAGAAAAATACAGTATCTATTTTATATTAATCCCACTGCCAGGAGTTAAACCGATGATGGTTGCTCAGAGATAATGAACAAACAATAGTAAAGACATGATGTATGGAGAGAACATCTGCAAACTAGTCAAGAGTGTTTATGCCCATAAAATGGAAAATAGTTACATACAACTTTGCATATTTTACATGTGGCTAATTATTTCAAGAGCTCTGTCTAGAATCAAAGAGGACGTAAGTGTTATATGGTTTGGTTAGGAAAGATGATGTGCTGTCAGCACAGTGTGAATAAATCACAAAGCGAGCAGGAGACCCAAGATCTGCAGCCATTAGTCTCGTTTCTAAAATGGAGAGAAGGAAACCCAGCCACAGCTGAGTTATAGAACATAAAGGTAAAAAACCATGCAGCTGGGACGCTGTGTTGCACTGCATATACAGAATGTAGTGTTGTGTCCCCTCTTTGAATTTAAGGCTAGTATCCAATATGCACTTTCTGTATCACTTATATCAGCTGTTTCTAAAGATATTTGTGGCACAAGGATGCTATGTGCCAAGCACAGTAGGTTCTGCTGGTTTGGCACAGGTGGTCAAAAAGAGAATTTTCTGACACTGTTTCTTGGAGTAGCCACAAGGACAGAAAAGGAGCTCTGTGACACACATGCAGCCAAAACATTCTCAAGAACCATAAAATGTGTCCTGTATGTTTGTCTTCTATGATCTTTGTGAAAAACCTAGTCCTCATTTTCATGGAGTATTTCCTCCTCTGTATATCTCCGTGTTTTCACAGCATTCCTTACTACCTTAGCATTATGTTGCACCAGCATTTCATCTTGACATATGAACATACATGTCATTTTTCCAAAGGCCTTTTCATACTTTCTGCTTTCCAAAATACAGGCTAACTTAGCTGGTGAGAGTAATTTTCATTCTTAGTTTTCAAACAGGTATTTAAATTTACCTGCATACGTAAGATCAGCTGAGGCTGTTACCAAGTAAGATATACCCTCTTCAAGCTTTGTAAGATTGATTTGTTCTTAGCATTATTTACTATAGATCTGAAAACTTTAATGGCATTGATGTTCTTTGTCATATTCATCCAGATATTAATATGTAATGGTACAAAATTTTTCCTCTTTTAAGAGTACCTATTCTTCTCTTTAACCTTGTAACTATCAATTCCTGTCACCTCTTTTTTTTTTTTTTTTAATTACAGAGCATTTTAAATATCCTGCTAGCTCCTTACTCAGTGGTACAACTGTATCCTCAATGTCAGATAAATTATGATCCAGTATTGTCATTCTCATGACTGATCTGCACAGTAAGCTCATTCTGTAGTTAGCCACATTAACTTTCCATTTTAGTGGTCTTCATATGGAAACATCAACTCTGTTAGTCTGAATTACCCTTTTAAAGAGATAAAGCTCATACACCTCTCATTTATCTGCAGAATCATGGTCAGTTGAATCTAAAGGATCCTTCTGTGAGGGCCTGCTGTGAGAGAAAGCATAGGGATGTGAGTAGTCTTTACACTACAAAATGGAGAAAATTAAAAAAAGAAAATGGAAAAACAACCTAAAAAATCAACTATTTATGAAGTAGATAGTTTTCCTGTGTCTGAGGTTTTCAAACTGGAATTAAATGCATATATTGAAAATTCCTGGCAGTTTCTGAGTAGAAAATAATGAAACTGTATATATGGCCTGAAATGTAACTATAGGTAGAGTTTCTATATACTCAGTAGGTGCTCTCACCTAGAGGGGTCCCTAACTCCTCTGAAGTTCTTTGTAATGATGTATAAAAGATCAAGTCTCGTGTTGGATCCTGTTCCTGACATAGTTAGCTCTTTCCAAAACATTAATCTCAAGTCAAATTAATAAGGTCTTTTACAGTTGTTCAAACAGGATCTACTTTATTATTCATGCATTAACTTAGCTGCATGATCTCCATCTCCTCTTGCATCCGTCCTGTTATACTTTTCAGAGCATGAGTGACTTTAATGTTTCTTCCAGCACTGTGCAGGAAAAAAAAATAAACATCAAGCCTAAATTTGCATGTGTGTGTGATGGTGCTGAGGCAAGAAGGACTTGAACAGAATTCTGGAAATCTAGAACTGCTGTAAGACCAGAGCTAGAGTTCAGAGTTACAGTGTTTTTTCTAAAACAGCTTATTCTATTTGCAAGGATGTAGGTTACTGACGGGATGGATGGGACGGTCGGTGACGGAGACGAGAGATCTCTATAGGCAGATCTTTGATCATGGGGGTTTATTGTAAAAGGCGTGGGTATAGGGGCACTGCTCAGAGCTGCCAGACTCAGCTCTGAGCAGGCCCAAGAGAGCAAGAGAGTAAACGGGTGAGAGAGAGAGAGAGAGAGTGTAAGAGCAAGAGTGGAAGTAAGAGCAGGAGTGGAAGTGGAAGTGTCTGAAGTCCTGGTTACAATACAATAAATCATCTTCTGTACTGAATATTCTAATTGTCACTAACCAATCTAATACAAGATACAAATCCTATAGCATTTACATACAGCCTATAAGAGTTCTTATATTACCATAGAGTGTTACATCTTAACTTCTAAAAACTACTCTTTGGACCCCTTCTGCTGAGCTAGTAGGGTCTGCTCTGACCCTTGGACCTGTTTGCAAGCAGAGGGTATTGTTCCATCAAGAGGGGATTACCTTCAGTCGGCCATACCATTGTTTTCTAGTTGTTCAGTAACTAAGACTTGGTATTTCAAAAGTGACTTTCATTTCGATGTTGCCTGTAGTTTTCATATTCCCAAAATCTTTTGTCAGGCAATCATATTTATAAGGCTTTCCTGTTTCATCTTCCCCAACACAAGGATATATAATTTGGGTTTAGAAAATATAATGTTATGAAGCATCAACTTATTACAGTGCATTTTTAAGGCATATTAGGTTTATATTAAGTTTAACTACTTCACATAGTTTGCATATATGCCACAAGATAACATATTATGTACAATAATATAGGTAGTTATTGTACATATATGTAATTACTTTACATATATGTAGTTAAAAGGTTTAAACTTCTATCATACGAACATTTCAAGAAAAAATGTTTTATAAGAAGCAAAGTTGTTAGGTTTTTCTCTGTAATTCTCTAGATTATTGCCTTATGGATGCTAGAAGAGAACATCCTATACCATAGACTGAACATTTAAATTACGACCTCCATTCCTGAGTGAAAGAAATGCAAGCCTGTATATACTGTTGGAAGTTTTGTGTCTCTGTCTTTTAATTTTCTGTGTCAGAGAACACAGACTTTTTCAGGTCGAGAAGGGATTTTGTGAGGCAGTCACTTTGTCTCCTGTTCAATGCTGCATCAACTTTTATTCAGTCCAGCTTTCTCAGGGTTTTATCCAGTTGAGTCTTATAAACCTTCAAGGATGGAGACTGCACAGTCACTCTGGGCAGCATGTTCCATTGCTGGACTTGTGTATATGGTGAATTTTTGTTTCTTTCACCCATCAGAACCTGTATATATTTCCAAACAGATATTTCTACTTAATAGATTTTTCTGGGAACATGGCAGCCCAGGTACTGTTACTGCATATTTGAAACACTCGTTATTTTTCTCTGTATCCAGATATAGCAGACTGCATTCAGTTCAAGAACACCTAACACTTCAGATGTAACAAAATATTGTGGGTTTTTGGTTTTTGGTTTTTTTCTTTGTTGGGTTGGTTGGTTGGTTTTGGTGTTTTCCCCCAAATGCTTATTCTCTGGGAAAATGAACACTTTAGAATGTTTTCTCTGGAAAAGACAAAATATTATTGTGCAAAGAGTCTGGGGTTTTGCCAACACTAATTCTCAGTTTGTATTTTCACTACTGGTTTGATATCCTTGAGTGAAAATGAGAGTTTTGCCCTGACTATTTTTCAGATATTCCACATATAAATATGGCGTCCTAGGAGACAGTAAAAATGTGACCTGTTTAGGGAGACGGAGTAGATTCCTTTCGGCAGGTGCTTGAAGAAGAAGAAATACTTGCATGGGTGTGATGTACCAAAAAATGTTGCTAGAAAAAAACATGAAATAAAATAAGGTAGTGTCAGGAAAGAAAGATCTTATATCCTGAGCATGTCTGCTGGATTATCATGTGTCATTCGAGATAATGTTAATAACATCATCACATGCAGCTGCACCATTCCCTCAATGTCACACATACCCCAACTAGCAAAGGTGCTTGTGTGTAGAAAGGAAAGAAAAAGAAAAGTGCAGTGCAGCCAGCCAGCTCAACATGAAATTTCAGACTCACTAATGTCTTGGGGATTATTCCCATACTCACAATGCAACATGTGCAAATAACTGGTAAAAGCAAGACAGACTTTTATGTAGAATGCTCTCAATAGTTTTGAATGAAATTTTAAAATAGCTTCATTTCACATAACTATAACAGTAGCACCTATACAGGAATGAGTAAGGAGGTGTTTTAAAATGAAAGCCAATCTTGTAGTCATCCACTAACAGGGACTGTTGCCAGCATATTCACTTTTATATTTGATTATACTGAAATATTCTGTCTGTCATATTTGATTATACTGAAATTCCCATAAGTCCTTTAGTTGAATTACAAATTATGTCTTTATTTGGAAACAAATATGCCCACAAGTTCATTGTGTACCTTCTTGTGTGCAGCGTGTGGTGTTAGTGACTGCAGAGAGAGAGCAAACTACTTTGGGCATTTTTCCTGCCAATCAAATAATTTCATGTGATCATTTCAAAACAGTTACCATTGGAAAAGAGTGAAATCCATTTTAGTTTGTCTTAAAGGAATAGAAGTAAAATTCCATCTGGGAGTTGAAAAGGCAGAGTGTATGCATGTATGTGTAATATATATTATGTATGCTACATAGAGTATTCAAATATTTCCAGTCCATAGTCAGTACAATATATTTCTACAAACTAATAAATAATTCACAGCATGCGAAATATTACAATACTTCTTATAATCCTTAATACTTTGGAACCCAGGCAAGGGTTGCAAACAAATGCCTTTTTTTCTCACATTTTCTAGTTTAAAATTTGCACTGGAAGATAAAGGTAATTCCTTTTTTTTTTTTTTTTTTTTAATTTCAAGTATGCTTTTATCTGTGACGTTAATTATAAAGCACAGTCAGGTGATGTACATCACTGTTTCATTGTGACTATGGGATACCTGCTGATTTTCATGCCATTAGATAGTTTTTTAAAAGAACTTTGAGATGGGAAAAATATGATTCACCTCATAGATCTTCATGTAATAGGAATCTGGGTCATAACCAATAAGTATCTATGATGACTGAGAGGTTTGTATAGTGGAACTGGAAAAAAGCTGCAAAAATATGTCACAGTAATTCTTTGAGTATCACACATGCACATCACTGCCATTGCTGAGATATTGTCATTAGAAAGCCAAGTAACTGATTTGTTCTGATTTGTACTGATTTGATCTTTGCTATTCATTTGCTGACTAGTTATGTTTTCTGGATTTTAATGACATTTCATAAAAATGCTAGATGGGAGTTCACAGTTTCATCAAGCATTCCTATCTGAACATATTCACAAAGAGAAATGTAATGAAACAGAAAGTAATTTCCATTAGAAGATAATCTTATTTGATCAACATTTTTGTCTAGCTCTACATATTAACTTAATAAACTTCTTCAAACTCCCTCCCTTGTTTCCCATTACAAAACTGAAGGGAAAAATCTTTCCTTAAAGTAATAACTTTTTGTCTTTATTTCAAAAAGTTACAATTCAAGACTAGGCATTACCATATATCACTGTAAAGTCTGCATTTGAGAACATGAGTAGTGAATATCTGTGTTTTGAGACTAAGGAGCAGACTGGATATGTTTTGAAACAGGCGGATAAAGCATGAACAGCACAAGCTTCCTTTTGGCAGCTGAGATTTCCTTCAAATCTTCAGCAGCAAACTATTTTTTCCAAATGGAGTTCAATTATTCCAGCCCATTCTGCCTTTAAATCATGCTCCTGTGACTTCACATTGTATCAAGCACAATATGCCGGCTTGCACTTCTCTCAGCCCTCAGAAACTCTTTTGACTCATTATTCTTCCTCTTGCTAAATAAAAATAATCTGCAATTTAATCACTTGCTTGCAAGTAATCACTTGCTAACTTGATATGCCTGGCAGATTTTCTATTTAGAGCTGTCAGGTATAGGCACAACAGGAATCTGCCATATCTTACTGCTAGTTCAAGTGCAGGGTCACTAGCCAGGACATGGCTAAGTGGCTGATGAGGTATGTGTTCATTGAAATTATTTCAGAGACAATATCAGGTCTTTCTTGCTGGATGCCCATAAGAAAGTTATAGCAAATGGTTACAGATCACGGAGGAAAATGTTCCATCCATTCCTAGTCTGTGTAACAGCTACTGGTATCAGTCATTATAAAATGCACCTATTTCCTAATTTTACCAGATACACATTTAAATTGCTTGTGCTGCAACAGAAATAAAGTAACTGCCCCGATGTCTGTAATTTTGACCCATTTTCTGATGATTTACTGACAGTTGTATGTAAATTCAGCAAAGCAGATATGCATCTTTTTCCTCTTCTTTTTTTTCCCTATAATAACCGTAGTAGTATTCTAGAAGCGTTCAAGGAGTTCAGCCAAGATCCAACTTCTTCTTGTATAAGAGTGTGCATCTGCACCTTCCCCACAAAGGGAATAACAAAAAAAGTTTTATGAGTCAAATATCCTTATGATATTTCCTCACTGTCTTACTTGATGGTCGTTAAAAAAATACTTCTGCTGTTATAGATGATTGTTGTTGTCATTGTTTATTATTATTATTATTAAAAAGACAAACCAAAGCAAAAGAAAGAAAACCAAGTGATGCAAAAGCAATCACTCACAAGCAGCTGATGGCTACCCAGCCAGTCACTGAGCACTGTTAACCCTTAATAAAGGCCAGCTCTGGTTTTATTAGTGTACTAATCCATTGGTTAATTTGCATCAGCTGTCCCAGCTGAGTTCCCTCCTAGCCTCTTATTTTCCCTAACCTACTCACTGTCAGGGAAAGAGTGGGAAATAGAGAAAGCCTTGATGCTGTGTAACCACTGCTCAGCAGTAGCTAAAACATGGCATGTTAGCAACAGTGTTTTGGTCACAAACCAGAAATTTAGGGCTGCTACAAAGAAAATTAGCTCTCTTCCAGTTAAAACCACTATAGGACATAAACATGTTTGGTATAATTTGGAAGTTTTTCCAGACATCCAGATCCCTTCTGCTCTGCATGGAAAATGGGAAAAAAGCAAACCAAAACCTAACTTAATCCTTATATATCCAAACAATATTTTAGAGAATATAACACATGATTTTATTAAGACAGCTAGAACAGTCTCCTCCTAAGTCTTTTTTCACATAAATAGCTCATCAAATTCTAGGGGGCTTGATGTAAATTTCAGGTGAGCAAAGAATTGACTCAAGTCACTTTATTTTGGCAGCTGTAGGGCTTTTTAATTCCTTGGATCTGTAAACAGACTCCTACTTCTACCATTGCAGTTGAAGAAAGCTTTTGGCTATTTCTGCAATGTCAGTCATATAAGAAAAGAATTGCTGGCTTGGTATAAAAGCTAATAATTTCTTGGAAGGCTTCTCATGAATTAGGCCCATTTTCACTATGAAAAGTAAATTAAATTCCTACCTAATTATTTTCTATTAATTTGCATAATATACATTAATTTCCAAAATCAAATCTCTAATTTTGTACTGATTTTATTTTCTACTTGTTTCCCTAAGAAATACGAACAAAAAGTCAGAAAAACAGGAAATGGTAAGATGCACACATTAATGAGAGCCTTCTTCAACAAAAAAAATGATGTTGTTATCCAGAAATGAAAGAGGCAGACGTCCTGCCAGTATATAAAAGATTGATTTAAGATGTTAAATTTTTGATGAAACCCAAATTATATCTACTAATTAACATTTTATTATATGCATTTGTTTCTTCCTAACTAGATAAGCGGAACTCTTTGTTTACAGTTATATAAATTTGTTTGGAGGGTAAACTGCAGTTAATGTATAAACCTCTCTGTCCTCTTTCAAGTCCTATTCCCCTGAAAGGATCACATTTTCCCCCTCTTTCTCTATCTCATATATGCAAGAACCCTATAAAACCATTAAATTACTACATTTGAAGGGAAATAGATAGGCTCCAATTTCCCTTAAAATGGGTTCATTTGTTAACTTTGAAACCTCCCCTTAGTAGTTTTCAGACATAATGTATAGTGCCAGTCTCTCAGCATTTCCAGAACTCAATGTTTCTCTCACTTGAGGCAGTTGTTAATATGTTCACTTCATAGTTGTTTAGAGAACTGTAGACTTTGTTTAAATTACTATTGCAGTTGTCTGTGTTGCTTACACTTGCAGTACCTTATATTTCAAAGGAAATTTTACTATCTAGTCCTAACCCTACATGGTGAGGGAACAATTAGAATACACATTTTTATACCTACTTATTCTTGTGAACTCTGTGTGCAAACACATGCCTGAGTTGAATTTTAGCAAGGATAGATTTTAGTCAGAAAAATACAGAAACAGGAGTCCAAATCTTGAAAGGTATGCTAAACCTAGCTGTCATTTAATACTGAAATCTTTCTTGGGACTGGACAAGAAATGTAATAAAAATACCTTTCTTTCTGAAAAGAGAGATAAAACAGATGAAGTTTTTGGTTTTTTTTTTACATTGCAAATTTATATTCAAACATTTTTCTGGCTTCTGTTGGCTTAATATTTGAGCACCAAGATCTAAATTAGTCTTACTGGTTTGAGCCTGTGATTTAGAGAAGTATTATAATGTTTTACAAATAGTGCAATAGAAGTCAAGATTTGTCTTGCCTACATTGTGTTATGTGAAAGCCTGGTGTTTAATTTAGATCAGGTCTGTGGGATGTCTCCAAAGCTAATGCAGATAGGCCTGTATCATAAAGACATTGAATACTCAAGTTGTCTTATATTTTAATTTCATTTCTGTTGAATTTGGAATATATGGTAGGTCATATTTAACCACTGAGTTTGCTGTTGGTGTGAATGATTTGTTTTAGCAGAATCTCAGTATACCTTTAAGTGTGCTGTAACATGAAATCTGCCCAATGTATACAGAACTGCAAATCTGATCACCAATATTGAAGTAAATGTTAAACACATCTTTTGGCTGGCTAACATTTTAAGCCAGAATGTGACATGGGACGGGTACTGTGTGCGTTCAAACGTAGGGACTTTTACAGGTTCTCCATTTGCCCAGCATAAAGTACACTGCAACAAGTAATTCCAATCAATGCCTTGAGTAGTTAGAAGCCATGACACCTGATGAAAACCCAAAATTATATTGGTACTGTTCTTTGAAAAAGGTCCTGTAGCACAATTGACAGAAAGAAGACTATCAGTTTATAGAGAGAAAGATAGAAACTCATAGTTATCATTTTGGGTATAAACCTTACAGCTGTTTCCTTATCAACTTTCCAAGTAATAAAACTACCAAAAGGAACACAATTTTTGGAGCTTGTGAAAATGGAAACGGTAGCACAGACTGATAAAAGAGTGAGATATCACTCTTCATTTATGCTTTTCTCAAGGATCTTTTTTAATTCAAGAGAGCTTGTTTTCCACTACCTGTTGCTTTTTATTGCAACTCCAAAGGATACCATAGTTTAAAAATTATCGGATCACAAGCACAAAACATCTGCCATTTCTGTGCTGGTGACCAGAATGTTTATATAACAAATGGTGTATTTCAAGATTCTTGAAATTTCTATTTTCATGGCCTTTCACAACAAACTCATATTGATCTTTAACTTTTCTTATTTTTTTCTTTATATTTTATCCTTTATTGCTCTTCTTCACTGCTGAGGTCATTTCCCACACACCCCTATTTTCACTGAATGTATTTGCATAATTACCTTCCATATCTTCACACGTGGAAATGCTCAAATCTGTGTAAAAAAAAAAAAAAAATCAACAGAAAAGCTTAACTTTCTAAAATAAAAACTTCAACAAAAGAAAAAAAGATTGGGGCACACTAATGGTATTGCTAATTCTGTTTTAAACCCAATGTTTCCTATTCTTTAGGGGTGGGGTTGCAGTGAAGTGCTCCTTTCTAATTTTCAAAGTTGATGCTTCATTTTGACAGATTTTTTCCTATAAGTGTTTGTTCCAGAAAGTTAAAACACTGCTTATTCTGGTGTGTCAGATCTGTCCACTAATAGTGCACCTGGTTACGGATGTGAAAGGCCACTTTCTTTAGACTGTGGAAAATGAGAAGATGAAAGAATTTCTTTACAAGGCATCATGTCAGTTTGAGGATATTACTAAGTGGGAAGCTGCTATTTATTGGTCTGTGTTGCCAGTATGTGGGTTTGCCTGGTGCTTATCCTGAACAGCTGCTGTGACATCTCCTTATCATGAATGACATTGTCAGACCATGCTTCAGGAAAGGCATAACAACAGCTTTAGAGGTTGGATCTCTTTATATCATGGTATCTAACAGCTATCAGCATTAAAGCCTCTTGTGTTTCTGTACAGTTTTGCCAGCTGATCCAGTCTTGGAGCACATATACACACACAACTCAGGGCAGTGCAACTTGCATTTAAAAAACCTTTTACACTGGTGTAGGCTGGAACAACCACTGATTTATTACAAATACTTATTGTTTGTCCCTATCCCTGTAATTTCCATGTAACTTGTTGGGGAGGTTTATAATAGGCATAAAAATTCATGGTATAGCAAAAAAAAAAAATTAAAATTCTTGAACTGGACATCCCTGGATAAAGTAATATGCCCTATAATGGTGTACATTTTTCCATTAAAATTTGTGCTATCAATAACTGTCTCCAAGTCCTGCAACTTCCTTAAATTTTCCAATGTCTGAAACCTTTTCTTTCTGAGTCAGGGCTCCTAAGAACCATTAACTACTGCTAAGAATGTAGACGAATAAAAAACAGCCATGGTTTTGTGCTTTATATTCTCTATGGGTTAATTTTAAGCTCTTCTGTGACCTAGGACAATGAGACTTTGCTCCTGTTTGGATCATTTGGAAATAGCACAATATAAACAGAAATAATTGTAGAGAAAACAAAGAAAGAAAGTAGGACTAGGTTTTGTCAAGCATTTTATCTGAACTTTAACACATGCTGTTCTATTTATTCAGAATATATATTTTACTTATTTCCTTAATTACATTCCAGTGAAACAATACTGATTTAGTTTAATATTATTTTCCAGTATGAAAGCAGGAAAAGAAAATGGAAAAAAAAAAAAAATTGCTAAAATTGTATAATTGATGACTTTAAAGCTTACATTTCCATACATCATAATTTCTTTTTCAAGTACACAATGTATCTAGAAATGTATAAATTTCAAGATTAAATGGGCCATATGAACCTCTGCATAAGACAGTACAAATTGTCTGAATTTCATAGATTCTAAGCTATAGAAAGACACTTGAGCTTGATCCAGTAC
Organism: Corvus hawaiiensis; assembly: GCF_020740725.1. Classification (NCBI taxonomy): domain Eukaryota; kingdom Metazoa; phylum Chordata; class Aves; order Passeriformes; family Corvidae; genus Corvus; species Corvus hawaiiensis. Next base: position 73,724,278 of record NC_063213.1, on the reverse strand, counting down.
CTTCAAATCATGAAAAATTAATTAATTACTTGTTCTTATGAAAATATGTCCTGGTTTTTTTCTAGTCTGACAAGGTTCAGCCTCCAGCGATTGTGCTTCATTATATTTTCTTTTCCTGCATTCAAATTAAAGAGTCACCTGCTTTTAGAAATAAGTTCCCTGGGTTGGTACTTCAAGGCTGAGATAAAAAAAACTTCTTAACCTTCTTGTGGGTAAACTATGGAAGTAGAATTTGCCAATTTTTTCACTAGAAGGCAATTTTTCTGTCTCTCATGTTACTTTTTAATATGTCTGATTTTTTTTTAATAAATTCCAGTTATCCACGTCCCTTTTTTATGATTGATGTCAAACCTGAAATAATTTAATCAGTAAATTGCTGGGTTTGTCACAGGTGTTTCCACAGGAAGTAGCTCCACTTTCAGGTGTGACTATTTGGACATTGTGTTCACCTGTTAACCTGAAGTGTAACACTATCAGCTAGTTTTGAAAGTCTGTTCACTGATGCTGTGTGACACTGTTTTTCACCTTTACCTATTGGAGTGGGATTTTCTTCCTAGATATTTGAGCTCACATTTTGGCAGTATTAAAAAATTATTATTATTCTACAATTTTTTACTTAGACTGTAGATAAAAATAACATGAGGCCAGGAATAGATTCCCGTAGAACTCTATTAACATTATCCTTGTTTCTCATTAAAATTACCACTGAGATCTAGCATTAAACTACTTTTAAAATGATTAATAAAGTTTCCACTGATACTGTATAATGTTAATTTAATTCAGCCTGTTATGCAGGATTAGGTAAAATGCCCTGTAGAAGCCTACTGTACAAACCAGTTACTTTTATATATCAACACTGCAAAAACAATTAAAGCTGATATGAGTTTGATTTTTTCAAGTGTTCCCAGAAACTATGCTGAATGGTGTATGGTTGTCCTCTAAGCCTCTGCCAGTTGCATATCCGCTCGATCTGTCTGTGAAACGGCCTAAGAAATATGTACAAGTAATTGTCTTGTTAAATATTAGTAAACAAGGACCAACAAATGTTCTCCTATCAGACCTGAAGGTACTGATATTAGTGGCAGGTGAGTTACTGGTTGTGGTTTCCAGCCTCTTGAAGATAGTAAATATCTTCAAGTCACCATTTTTGAAAGCATTCCAGGGCAGACCCCAGCATCTTCCACCTGCGTAGCACAGAACAATGATGCTCACCTCTGTCTCTTCTGGGAAAACTGGTAAGAGTTAGTGTGAAAAATAGAACTAGTGTCTTCTTTAGAGACAGAACTCACAAATCTATGGGAGTTCTTTGAAGGAAGCAACGAGCCTGTGCACAAAGGTTGATATGACATCCTTTGATTTCCAAAGGCAATCAACACAATCCCTCAGCAAAGGCTCTTAAAGAAACTAAGCTGCCATGAGCTAGATAAGAGAGCCAGTCTCCACATGGATAAATAACTTATTAAAAGATAAGAAACAAAGCACTGAAATAAATGACTTTTTTTTTTTTTTTTTTAAGCAAAGAAGACAGGAGTATGCCCTGGAGATGCTTTGCTCAATATCAAGGAAATAGTCAGATGACAAAGCTTGTTGGTACTAGCAGATACTACACAGTGCTAAAGGTGAAGGCCAGTTGCACAGCCTCAGCAGTAGAGCTGCAGATGCAGCCTAACATAGAAAAATGTAAGCCATGGATATAGAAATATGCAGTCTTCAATATGCTTGGATGGGCTCTACACTGTCCATTAGCACTCAGGACTCATATTTTTGGGTTTATGATAGAATGTTCTTCTAAATGTAGGTTCATTTTTCATGAACACCAGGAAAAAAAAGGTGAGTTTTCAGAATTAAGAAAGGAAAATAGTTATTTTTTCTTTTCTGAATGGTGGCCTGTGAACAGGTTAAAATAGTAGATTTGGATCCAGTCGCTTTCTGTTTTAGTAGGTAGACGTGATCTTGAGGTGAGATAAACATGTTTCTGCATCACACTCCTTGCATAAAAAATTTTGCTTTTGATCTTTCAGTGGGATAATGAAGCCAGAGAAATAGCTATCAGAAGGACAGCATGCAGATATGCATAAAAAAAATAAAATCAGCCCTAGCTGGTGCATGCTAAGAAGAAACACCTTTAGCTAGAATAAATAATGACAAAACAAACAAGTAATGTATAAAGAGAATCACTTCTCTTGTGATTTAGTATTTGTGGGAAGAGTTGAACAAGAAATGCAGTAGGGAAAAAAGCACAGAGACAAAATTAAGAAACAAACAATATGAAACATTTAGTCTTTTTGGTGTATCTGTGCCACTCCCTGGAACAGAGACATTGGAAATTACTTGCAAATAGCAAACTGCTTAATGCACCAGAGAATACAGTGTTAGCAAAGCAATATTCCATATGTAGAAGACAGATAAAACATTCAAAGAGTAAAAATATTTATATTTTCTCATTCTAGAACACTTTCCACTGTATCCATTAACATCAGATAATATCTTTCTAAGGACATCAAGGCTCCTCAATAAATACAATTGTTTAAAAATTCATATCTGTCATGAATACACTCCACTACTCTAATAAATTTTTTTCCTATATGTTTTCCTAGTTATCACAAATATTGTGGATAAACTAACACAATCATTTGGTATGTTTCTGTTTAGTTAATTAAGACCTGGAAATATTTTTAAATGAAAAGTACCTGTGTGAACATATGTGAAAACCACACATAACAAAAATACTAGGTTTTCATTTATTGAATCTTTAGTATCTAATAGATTCCTGCATATCCTACGTAAGCTCTCAGAAAATCTTTGAATATCTTAATTTCATAAGCACATCTAAAAAAAAAAACAAAACAATCAACCAACCAACCAACGAACCAAATAAATGGCTGATTGATACCCTAGAAAGGTCAATTTAGTTTTTAGAACACATAAATATTAAATTAATAAATAAAAGAGCAGAATGATAGATCATTATGCATTTTACTGCATAAACACTTATGAGTAGTTATGACCTACTTTTGAGAAGGAACCATCCTGTGGATGCACAATTTAGGGAATGCTTTTACACTGTTCTGAATATTTTGACAATAATTTTAAAAACAAACCGGCAAACAAAAAATCTGCCTTGCCTGTGTCTTTTTTTTTTTTTTCTTCAAAACACTACCACCTCGAAAAAGGATGAAACTGAAAAGTTGAACTTTAAGTGTGCAAAACACAACTCTTTGTTGTACAGAATGACAAGACTCCATAAAGGCTCTTGCAAGGCATTTCTCTAGTCAAGCCAAGTAATATTGCTAACATGCAATTTTCTTCCTTCAAGTAATGATTTTGTTTTAATGTCCCTAACCAGAAAACCTGTCTAGGTATACAGCTTCAGTGTGTTGTTTCTGCATTAATTCCATATCTTGTGTGTTACCAGCTGTGGTCTTGATCCTTGTAGGTAAAACACCACTGAGGTTAATCACTGTTGTGTTTTCTGACAAAGCAAACCTGGGACTGTGCTCATGATCTGGCATGTCTTTTGGCTCTGTGTCTCCTCCGCAGGCTGCCAGCATAAAGCTTAACTCAGGCCATCTACAATCCCATCTGCTCTGCTAGCAGATGATCTATCGTGGTGCTGGTGGGAAGGATATGGACCTGTCCCAGTCGCCCCTCTTTGCAAAGCCAGATAGGATAGCCTGGATCTGACAGCAGAGACAAGAGCCCCTCTAATTAGCATCTGCTTGTACATGATCCAAGGTGCGCTCTGCAGAAAAAGGCATTCACAAATAGGAGAGGAGATAAATTAAATGTGCAGGCAGCAAATATAAATGCAAGCTGGTCTTTGAGGCTGTTGCTGTGTTCTCTGTAGTGACAGTCAATGTGACTTTGTGTAAATACATCCATGACTGGGTTTAAAACCACTTTGCTTACAGAACGTCTCAGACACTTTTAGGACAGAAGGTTGTGGTTCACAGGGGCAGTTGGTTTCCTTGTGACATATTAGCAGTCAGTAGTTGACAAAACTATGTATGATTTTCAGTGCTGACAATCCTCAGAAATGCTCTCAGTTACTCAAATTTAGGCACATTAAACAAAATTATGATCTTTTTCCTAAGTTTAATTAAAATAAGGGGGTGAAAGGTAAAATGTACTCTGCAACCTGGAGCCAGGGCTCACAACCTAGTATGTAATGGCTGCATTTAATGAGCATTCTGTGAGTAGTTTAGTTATGAATAAACATAAGGGTTTTGGCTATAGTTATAGATTTGTTTTCACCTTTGCATAGAGTGGAGGTCAGGAAATATTTGAGTGATAGGTTTTCTCTGCAACAGGAGTGCTGAAACTTGAGCTTTTAAAAATACAAAAAGTTTTTACCATTCTATTACGAGATTATTGCTGTAAATATTGCTCACCATCTAGGCCAGCTTGCACTGTTGTAGATCTCAGCAACAAATCTTTGCTACTGTTAATCTGCCCATAGGCATGGTTTTGACTCAGCATACATAAAGCAGAACACACTTTTGTCATAAGAAATGTTACTTAATGTTTTTACAAGATGTAGATAATCCATATAAGAAATCTGTATTTATATCTACAGGACATGGGTATGAACATTTATTCACCAGAAACGGAGGGAAAAAAGGAGAATCAGCCAGGACCTTGCCTTATAAGGGAAAACTGTATGTGACTGTTCTCTACTGTACAAAAGGGAATCTCACCATGGACATTATTGCACCAGGTTTTCAGGTACTAGTGGTTGGTTCAAGAGACCAAGAATCAGCGGAGTGGGTACTTGTTACCATTCCTTAATTGTTTTTCATGTTTTATTCAGAGAAAAATTACTTTTTTTACAGTAAAAACTTGGAAGTGAAGGATGATTGTCCCTAAATTGAAAATTACTGTGCTTATATTTTGGCTAAAAATAATAACAAAAATATATTGTTTGGGAAATTATTTTGTGGTACTTCATAAGAATACTGCATAGGTACTTAGTTTTATCCTTCTGTTCTTCCTTTATTTGTATTTCTAATTGTGCTTTCCATTTTGAATTGAGAATAATTTTGTACATATCCTCTCTTGGTGTCATGATAAACTATGGGACATAAATATTGGACAAAAATTTCAATTTATATATAAGATGGAAAGAAATAATCCCAGAGAGATTAATGGTTTTTTGGATATTTTACATTTAATGTATTGCATTTTTAAAAAAATTAGTACTTTCAATTTTTTTTTTTTCCCAAAGATGTCTCATTTTCAGATAGAATGGGTATTTGACTACAGTAATTTTGGCTAGGATTTGTTTGTAGTAGAATGGGACACACACACACACCCCACACAAAACTAAAATTTTTATCATTCCATAAAAATTCTATCATTTTGTCCAAAAATTGTTTGTTATTGTGCTATGTAGAGGGAAATATTTATGCATATAAAATACCCAGACTTACATTAGTGATGTCATTTCTCAATGCAACAGTTTATGAGAACTTTAACACTGTGAGTACAAGCCTAGAGAGAAGGGAAGAGGACTGGGTTTGGCAAACTGATGATATGAACAAGTGATAGGTATTTTCTTTGTTTATTCACTGCTGACTTGTGGATTAAATGGAGACACGATAAGTAAAAAGATCAGGCATCCAAAGAAAGATAAAAAGGCTAGAAATCTGGAGTAATTTATCTGTAGCTTGGGCTGAGCAGATGCAAATAGAATCTCCATTATAGGTCTGCTGTCCACAGAGTGGTCTGGAGTGATCTGCAGCTATATACCGCAGTGAGTCTTCTGCCTGACTCCATGACTTCCTTTAGTTCCTCAATCCAGGATCAGAATGAATTTAATGGAACCAAACTACCTTGCATAAGCTTCTGGAAAGCAAACCTTTTTCTTGAACTTCCTGTTGAAGCACAGAAAATCCTCTTTTCTTCCGCACATTCAACAGGCATTTCAAATAAATTCCAAATATTTCAATATAAATTCAAAGAAGAGTCATGAAAAAGACCTTTTTATGTTATTTGGAAGGGGATGGCAGGAGGAGGTTGTTTGTTTGTTTGTTTGTTTTTCATAAAGATGAATACATTTTCACAGGATTGCCTACAATTATCGAAAGTTTTTAATATCAGAGAATCATGGAACCATAGAATGGTTTGGGTTGAAAGGGACCATGAAAACCATCTAGTTCTAATCCCCATGCCACAGGCACAGGGGGGACACCTTTCACTAGACCAGGTTGCTCAAAATCTTATTCAACCTGGCTTTGAATATTTCCAGGGATGTTTCTCTGGGCAGCCTGTCCACCTCACCACCCTCACAATAAAGAATTTCTTCCTCATACCTGAGCTAAAGTACTCTCTTTCAGTTTGAAGCCACAACCCCTTTCACTGCATGCTCTTGTGGAAAGCCTCTGTCTATCTCTCTTGTAGGCCCTTTTTAGGTGTGGAAAAGTGCTCTAAGGCGTCCCCAGAGCCTTCTCTTTTCAAGACCTAACAACCCCAACTCTCCCAGCCTGTCCTTCAGTTATTTCATTTGTTCCTTTCCTCCAGTTTCCATGACCTCTTGAAGACAGTTTGACCTCATCAGCACAGTTAACAACTGCATTTATGAATACCATCTACTCCAGTAATGTAGGCTGAATATTTGACACATGCAGATAAGAAGCACAGCTGGTACCTTCAGAGGAAAGAAAGAGCACTGAGGGTCAGGACTAAAGATCTGTGTTAAGACCAAACTACTAAAGGGCAGCAACTAAGCTTCAGGTAAGAGTGATAACATCTCATGAAAGAACTAATAAATTGAATTCTAAGTTGCTGAATGGATTGTTGACAAGCCCTCTGAACATTTTCAATTGGCTTTTGGAAGAGTTATTCTAAACCATACAGATGAATTTATATAAACACACACATATGCGTTTTTTTTATGAAAACAGAGAAATTCTTAGTGTGTTTCATCCATATAATGAATAAGAAATTATTCCATAGTAAATCTGTGGGACCCTGGAGTGAAGTGTCACAGTTTAATTTGGATCTCTGGCATCAAAAAATTAACTCCCTAGAGCTTTCAAAAATCAAAGATCCCTTAAATAACCAGAAATAATTTTAGGGGCTGTTTGACTTACAGTACTAAATGGTCTATCAAATAATAAAAATCTTCAATTTCTTTTCTTTACAGCTGTAAAGGGTAGTGGTTTTGTTGCTTGTGTTTTGTTGTTTTGTTTTTTTCCATCACTGACAAATAAATACTGGAAGGAGAGCTGCACATGCATTATTATGTATTCTTTCATATTTCAAATGTTCTTTGTTTTTTTTTAAACTCATCCTCATTTTGCTTATCTTAGGTGATAAATCTAAGTTACTTTTTTGCCAAGCTGAGTTTTTTAATAGGACAAAATTCAAGATGATATGCTAATCTAGATTTTTGAATTTTTTCATCCCCTGCTAAAAGACACTGTGTCCTCTACTGTTTCACAGGAGCTAGACAAATGCTGGCACAGTTGTACAGATAGGAAAAAAAAAGCTAAAGGGTTGTAGGCCACTGATTTTTATAGGATTCAAAAGGCAATTAAAACCCATAATTAAAATGCATGTTGAGGGTCCATCATATTGTGCTCTTTCTCCCAGGTAATTATTTATCGCTCAGCTGTGGCAAATTTTACCAACATCACCTTCACTCTCATTTATGGCACATACTTCCCAATCAAACCAATTTTATGGTCTGAAATAGACAGGTTCTTCTCTATATTTATTTTGAGGAAAACTCTTATAGGAAAACATAATGAAGTGCATTTGATGCTGTTGATTTTGAACCAGAGATGATAATTTCACACCAAACCCTGCCCCGCCCCTAAAACCCCCTCTCCAAAAATCAGCCCCCCCCAAAAAAAAAAAAAAAACCAAAAACAAAAAACACCCAACAAAATTTCAAAATACAACAGTTCTTGTGCTTTTTACAAAGAAGTGAAAAAATCTACTAGCTGGTTTCCCCATGAGTCCATTGCAAATTTTCACTTTGCAGACTACCTTCTGGTTTGTCTGGGATACCAAACTCCACTGACATTTAGAGTATGCTGAAAGACATATTTACTCAGACTTATTCTGAAAAGGGCAAAGGTGGTAGAATTGGCTCTTTAGTTGTCCACTCTCTGCTTTTCAGTTAATGTTTTCCCTCTCTATGTAATATTTTCAGTATATGAGTAAATTTCTCAACCATGACTTTGTTGTACCCTGAATCATACAGATGATCAACATAATGAAATCTAGCTTTTGTCAGTTTGAGTCTCAGGCAAGGCTTGGACTCCATGCACAGTCCGTTTGGGTTGTGCTTGAGGTTCATTATTTTCCCTGGATCTTTTATTATGTGGTGAGGCAAAAACCCTGCTAGGATACATGGTAGGAAACTCAATAGTACATCAGAGTCCAGCCATATCATACATGTTCAAGTGGGAATACATTTTCCCATCTGAACATGCCCCTACCATTCCTCACAGAGCTGAATATTTGACATGTGAATGCTCATACAGATCACACTGGGGAACTTCCTCTGACTTTTTACTTGAATTCCAGACCCTTCTTTGGTCAGGGTCATGGGTGATGGGAATGCCATAGGACAACATCATGTCTAATTATTCATAAGACCCATTGCATCTGACATCTTGGTTTAGACAGTCATAGTATCCTGATGGATAACCCCAACAGTTACACATGTCCCAGATAAACATTCTCAGCTCTGACATGTACCAGGTTTCTTCAGGTTCAGCTGCTCCTGTGGTTCAATTTATTATATGGTAAAAGGGCAGTTTCTAATTTATCTCCATGGCTCCTCACTTTCCAGCACTTTGTCTCTCCATTAGGTAGTTTCAGCTTCTGGCTCTTATAGTCCAATTTCTCCGCTTCCCATTCTACCACTTCTCTTGTGTGGGCCTTGGAGGCCCCTTGTAGAGAATGTGTGGAGACAAGGATTTGTTTCACAGACCAGGCCCACTCATAATTTGTTTGGTGAATTTGGCATGAGGTTTCTGGGTTATTGGGGATTTAAATACACTCCCAGGCTAAATTTGGTTGAGACAAAATTATACATCCATATAACGAAAGTAAAAGCTTTTCGCATGTAATTTTTTTCCCAGTAAAAAAGACAAAATAAACTTGGCAAAAATCAAACACTATGTAAAATGGTTTGACTAATATTTGGTCTCCCAACAAGTCACATGCAATGAAAACACAAACAAATATCAACAAACTTATAATACAGGCAATTTGGTGGCAATTGAAAGTTTCAGTGGTTCCACACAGCTCCATCTCATCTGTTGATAGGTCCCTATAAAGAGAAAAGTGAAAATTTGGCCCACAACTGACCAATTATTAAAAAGAAGGAAAAATCCATTAAGTGTTGATTTGATGGTCCTACCACAAATGGTATCTACCACAAAGGTAAAAGGGCCCAAGGGAAAAACAATTATCACATCTTGGCTGTTTGTGAGCTTTCTCATGTAAATAAGCCGTTAACTGTTTCAGTCTCTCACAAATACATTATCGCTGTCCGCGTCATTAATTGTTGTCTTCCCTGATGGGGGAGATGTTCAGATTTGTGCCAGGAGAAAAAAGGAGGTGAATGTGACTTCATGCTTCTCAGTCTCCAGACAGGTGTTTGTTAATTCTTATCTAAGGAGTACAAGCCACTGGCGTGGCCTAGACATAGCACAGAGCAGAGAATGCAGCAAGAAGACAACTTATCAAGATTTCATAGCCTTTTTAAAGGTAAATCAACCAATGGTTACTAAAAATGTACATTACTTTTACTTTTCTACCAATTATTTAGTAACACAGCCAGGAACTGCAGAATTCTTTGTCCAGTCATCCCAAACTACTTTTACTGCAGAATATGGAGTAGTAGAAGAAGAAGAAGAAGGTTTGGAGAACAACAACAATCCTCCATTTTGATGGTTTTTTGCTTTTATCTATTTACTACATTAACAAACCCAAAACCTCTAAATTTTTCACCCTGTGACAATCTTACATAGTATTCTATCATTTAATTCACACCATTGTACGTTAGGGACCGAGTCTGGAGAGCTGGCCAGATAAACGACACATACACCGATATGATTAAGCATCGTTCTCCGTTTTCTTGTTCAACTATGCAAGCTTATATCTACTTTTGCAAAGATTCACACCCAGTCCCTCTAGACGGCCTCTAAGCAGCAGGGGAGCCGACCAGTGCATAACTTGCCAAGGACTCTCAGGGTTGCCTGCAGCCAGGTGCTTTCCAGGCCTGCCTGCAGCCAGGGGCCTGTTCAGGGGCTTTTCCTCAGCAACCCTGGGTTGTCTAGTCTTTCCATGGGTATCATATGCCCCTGTTCCATAAGGAATCCCTCTACAATTGTAGATTCAAATTCTTCCCAGAGGCTTGGCAAACTTTCCCATGGACAAAGGCCAAAAACAGTGTTGTTCAGGGGGTTAGAACCCTTCAAAACAGGCAGAGAAATATTCTCCGGATTCTGGGTTCCCACAATACATGTAACACATGCTTACTATCTTGCTTAGATAGTAAATGGGGGTCTAAGGTGGAACTGCATATCAATAAAGAAAGAAATAAGGTCTACCACTTACTAGTAAACTTATACAAATGAGCTCAAGTGAAACCTAGATTAAGGAAGAAGAAAACTTCAACATTGTGCCTTCCCTAGCAAAGGGCTTTAGGAAACAGAAACCAAACAGCTTTTGTACTATAACCCAGATTGTTTCCATGCCTCCTCTATGCTGTATAATCCCATTATCACAACATTTTAAAAAACATTGCAAATCCATGTATTTGGTGATATTATTACACCACATTTGAACCATTATTGCAGAAAAGGGTATTGCAGGAAGGATCATTGCAAAATATCCTTTTTATGTGCATATGGTGTCACTTTCTGATAGGACATGCCATACCTTTGGCTTCCCTTCTCTGATCAGTACAGACCAATATTAGTCTGACTCTCCACCAGGCTGGCTTTCAACTGTGTTAGTCATCTTTTCATCTTTTACATTATTATTTCTTGCTGCTTGATTTTTTTTCATCACTTTGAAATTCATCATTGATTCTAATGAATCTTAGATGAGTTTTCTTTCTCTTTTTCAAAAAAAAAAAAAAAGGAAAAAAATCACAAAAAAGCTTTCTGACCTTAAGAATAGCTTCTTGAATCTTTTTTTTGTTTTTTCCACTTTGGTAGAAAAAAGTCAAGTGTTATTATGTCCCCTCCTCCTCAAAAAAAAAAAAAGAAAAAGTTATTGTGTCTCCTTGATTATCTGCATAGAATGTTTGGTTTGAATGCTCTGTAATAATGTAAAAACTACTCAGAAATGATGCAGAAATGACCGTAGCAGCCTTCCAAGTTGCTATTCATTCAGGCCTTCTAATCTAGGATCATTAAAGACTGGTAGGCACATCATGTGTAAAACAGTTAGAGATCTTTTCTCATCATGTTCAGGATAATGTTCTTGCTTACTCTGCCTACAGATTTAACTTGGAAATAAAACAAATGACAAAAATGTCACTTTAACTAATACACTCCATGAATACCTTTTTAGGATCTAAATGGATATAGCGGTAACTATTCAGAATTTCTTACACAGGGAATGAAACTCAAAAGCTCCAGCACCTTCTGAGATACACATCTGAGAGAAAATAAATTTTCATCCTGATGGTGAAGGATCTAGAAATATATCTTATCACTGTTTAGAGATTTCTTCAAAGAAATAATATTAATATTTTACTTAACTATATGTATAATTCTGTCCTTTATCCTATCCTCTGTCTGAAAAAGGAAGAAGAAACCAAACAAAACAAAACAGAAATACTTTGCCTAAATGAGTGCATCAATGTTTTTTTAGCATTTAAGAACTGGTGTCTTGTTCTGAGACAATGATAATAACACTGGCAATGATAAACTATGATTATGATTTGACTAACAAGAATGAAGGAGTGGAATTTTAGATTAGAAGAAATGCAATATGTGAAGAGCAGAAACAGTGTACCTTTCCTAAAATATCATATGAGCTTGGGGAAGAGAAGAACAAGAAGAAACATAAAAGTAAAAAAATTATCTTAATCATTATGATCTTGTTTAAAAGATCACGGCAGACATAGGACGAAGACTGGGGGTGAGATGAGAGTGAGAAGTGGAATGAACTTCTGGAGCATCTATTTGTTCACTTGGAGCCTCAAGAGCTTTTTGGGGCTTTTTTCCCCACCAGTTCCAAAACATATTCCTTTCCATATGCTGGGCCCCTGTTTCAAAAAGGAGTTAACACCTTACTTATATACTAATGATGCTGAACCCAACATGACTGGCAAACTATTTCAGCTGCAAAGGAGAATTTTTTTGCAGTGTTAAAATATTTACAGGTATCCTAAAGTGTAAAAATCTGCCCCAGTTTTAGAACATGAAATATGCCAGAAAAAAGTATAATAGTTGGACAACAAACTGAAACCTACAAAGTTCTCATATGTACTTTCTGTTTGCATATTTAAACATAAGTGCAACTCTGTTTGTAAATATTGCTGCCAGGGAAGGCTCTTGCCATAAAAATAATGGGATTCAGATTCACCAGAACTCGAATCCTCAGAAGAATCTTATTTCCCTCATATACTATGCAAGCATGGAACCCAGGTCCACAAAATACCAGTACAAAGTATATACCACCAGCAGAAGTATACTGTGCTTGTGGATATGCCTCACCAGCTGGAAAGCTTTAGAGACAAAAGTGTTCACAGCACATACATAAATTTACGTATTTCAAAATTCTAGTTGTTTCACTTAAAGACAAGCAGGTGCTTAATCTTCTTTTCAATAACTAAGTGTGATAGCCTAAAGCTGAAAAACAGAGGGAATCTTCACCTTTGATAAAACACAAGGTCACTCCAGGGCAACTACAATGGCTGGAATTATTTTTCTTGCTTCAAATTAATATTATTTCTGCAGGTGTGACTATGACTAACACAATTTCTGTTCTGCAAGACTGCAATAGCATATACAGAAATAGATCTCAGCAGTTTTGTGTTCCATTAGTCAGTCTTCAAATTCATTATATACAAACAAGGATGGAAATGTGCCTGATTGTTTCAGCCTTCAGTCACTCTGAGCTGCATGTCAGAGTGATGCAATGTATTTGTCTATTACATATTTGTTCTGCTTTTTCTCTTTCCCACCAGGGTGCTTGGGTTAATAGATGTGTTCCTTTTAAAATGGACTCAGTTGGTAATCCAGAACTTTGAGTAATGCTGTCTTTTGCATGGCACCTTTTAACACTTTTACATATTTCCCTCTGAGCTGTCTCTTCATTCCTCTTATCACCTTAGCAAATGCAAATGAAGTAATTATCTAGTTAAATTCTGAACAGGCATTATTCATTTGAGAAATCGTTACTTTGTAGTGCTAAGGAAGCATTTTTTTCCCCCGCACCTTTGGCACTTTACAGTAAACTCATTCTGATCTAAATTGATTGCTCTGGGATTATCTTGGAGTCATTAAAATAATGCTGTATTGACTTTCACTAATGTCTTTAATTAGCAATTTAAAATTCCAACATTTTTAATTAAATATGCACAGGTATAGCTCATTTTAGCTGTATATAATTTTGATATGACTTTGATTCAAATCTTATTTTGAATATTACATAATTGGTCTCAGAACCAGTTATGGTTTTGCTGGAATAAAGGTAGTGGCAGCAAGGAGAGAGGGGAACACCCCGTAAGTGTTGAGATAGGGAAATGAAGAGAAGAGCAGTAAGTGGCCAGTCTTCCAAGAGTGATTTACCTACAAGTGTGTTGTGAATTACAACTCCAAACAATTAATTAAACTCTGTGGTACACCATAGATTTCAGGTTGGTTTTCCATCCAGTTTGTATCTATACATATAGTAACTGAAGGAGAGAATATTCTTTTCATATGCAAGAAGATCTGATGTTTTAAGTAAAGATCTTGTAAAATTTTACATGAAGGTTTGATTTGGCTACAGTTAGTAAAATTGGTATGTGTGATTTCAGGTCCTTACATTGAGCTAAGAAATATATTTATGGTTTAATCTTTGTTTTGTTAACCTAGCAGATAAGAAATAATCCTAGAATCTTTTGTGATGGCTTTCTCTTAAATTAAATCTTAAATTTGCAGAAAGGGTTAACCCTATTAGACTCAGATTTTCTCCTTCTTATCTACTTCTATAGCACTTTAGGTATTTAATCTTTGTGTGAGAACATAAAATATGCTACAAAAACCTCACATTATTCAATGATTTCTTCACATCCTTGGAAACACCCACATTTCATGGGTTCTTCTGCTACCTCTGAAACTAGAAATGTTTTAATTTCTTTCTGGACTTCAGTAGCTGTCTGGATGTGGTCCTGGGCAACTGGCTCTTGGCAGCCCTGCAAGAGCAGGGAAGTTAAGACAGATTATCTCCAGAGGTCCCTTCCAACCTCAGCCATTCTGTGATTTGTAAGCCAATAGTGTTTGAGGAAAAATTTGGAGGTGGCCATGTTGCTGGTAGATATAATTAACATAGTTTTAATTACTGTTGAGTTATTTTGTTTGCTTGCTTGTTATAGGGATTTATCATACATTGAAAAATTAATAACTAACAAAATTACACCACCAGCTGTTTTATAGAGCTTTTCTTTAAGGAAGTGTTTTGGCCCCATGACAATGAATAGCAGTCTCCTGCTTTCTTAGGGCAGTAGCAGCATAAGTTCCATCTAGTAAAAATTGCATTTGCTTAGCGAAAAATGCTTAACCAGATGTTCAATAGATGTAAAATGTATGCTTTGGATTTTTAGAGTGTGTCTGATGGGTAAAGGCTAAAGAGCACTGAGAATGCAAGATGTTGTAGTCAGAGATTATTTAGTCCCAGTGGCAACTATGAAAGATAGTTGAGATAGTGTCTGTTGCTGTTAACCCAAATTCATTCAAAATGTTCTGACTCAAAAACTTTGTTGACAACTTTGAATCATTATCATTCTATGATCAAGAAAATCAACTTTTTTTTAAGTAGTGTGACTACTGCCATGAGAAGAATGAAAAATCAAGGACTTCACTGTTTCAAACATATAATAGTTAATATAGAAAATCATAGTCATACAAAAAGAGGCCTTTGCCTCAGATTATTGCTATTATTAAATGTAAAGAAGATCTGTGAGTAAGATCCATTGAACATGAAAAACATATCTCTACTCCCTCCCCCTTTTAGACTGACTTAATGGCTTAAATAATCTACTTATGCATATATATACTACCAAAAAGTGGTGTGTAACTAGGCTTGTTTGAGCAGTTAGAGATCCAGTACCATGAATTATTTGAATAAGATGCAAATTTTAAATTTAATATTTTATTATGTCTTTTTTTTTTAACACCAACAGGAAATTGAATAGATTAGTTTAATATTCTGAGCAAATCAAGTGGAAATCTTTATCTTGGATTGGACATAATTTGTTAGTGCTACTGCACTTTCAATTAAAGTAGGGGTAAAGATGTGTTTCTGTTAATCATAAGCATTTATATAACCTGTCTACATGCATTTGTGTAGATAAGAGCTTGACAGATATTGACACAGAAAATTTGGCAAGGCAGGGTGTATTCTTCCCCTTACATTATACTAAAAGTTTCAATGACTAATACTTCACAACTGGCTTTTAAAAGCCATTAATGGCTTTTCATGACCTCCTTAGAGACTGTGATCTGTACATGGAGAGACAACAGGTTAATGAAGGTTAGAAATTAAATGAGAAAAAAGACAGAAGCCTACATATTTCACTTCTGCTGTGAAATTACAAAACATTGGAAATGTTCAGTATTTGAATGTTCACTCAAACTGGGAAAATCATGGAGTAGAAGAGAGCTCTGGAGAGAAGGGAAGCTCAGTTTTCTACTGTCCATGGTCTTATGGAGGCTGTTTACTTGTTTTCAAAATGGAGGGAAAGAAATTCTTTCATACCTTTTCCAAATTCCTGCCTTTACTGCCCTCAGTTGCTGGCATTGTGTAATGGAGTGGGAAATAAATGGAGTAGTGGAGGTAACTGTTTCATCAGATGTGTTTTCAATAGTAAAAAATTTACATTTCAGTGCAAGGAAGTGGGTTTTTTTTGCTTTTTTTTATTTTGTTCAGAAGTGCATATAAATCTTAGAAGCAGTGTCTTAAAGTGAGTATGGGGATGTGAAGCATAGCTTTGACACAACTTGTGAGCCTTTGGGGATGTTAACAATCTGATCAACGATACAAAAAGGTGTTTAGAATTTGAACTTTCAAAAGTGAATTAATTAGAATTTTGAATTTAGACAGAACTGCATTAACAATAAAGTTTTTCCATCCTTTGAACTTATTTTTCTGAAATTTCAAGTACCCTAACCTTAGTGGTCATATAAATCGAAATACTGAACTTCATTGTGATTTTATCTGAAACATAAGTTAAGAAAAAAGAAATGCCATTAAAACATTTTTAAAAAATATATTTAGAAGATTTTTTTTTAATTACTGGGTTATACTTCAAAACATAACTTAAAAATTTTAAACATTTTTAATATGGAGGACTCAAAACAATGATTTTTTAACTCATTGAGGTATTTAAGGGTTTTTAAAAAAAATCTAGACATGGGATTGAAATTACATATTTTAATGGATTGATATTTTCTGACAGAATATGTTATTTTGGGCAAACAGAAAAGATCCAGTTCCCACTCCTTTAAATTTACAGTGTTAACACCAAAGAAAACTAGACAGATCAAGTTTTTCTTAAGATTGTTGGTTATGCTCTTTATTGTTCTTATTAACAAAATAACAAAGAATGCCAATTCTGGATCAATAATTCACTGGATTGTTACCATAGATTTATGCCATGACCATCAAACACAATCAATGTTGCCTTCAAGAATTCGGTTGTATTCATAAAATAGGGAATTGCCAGAACAGTTTTTAGCAGTTTTTTTGGTGTTCTTTTTTTTTTTGTTTTTTAAATAATAACAGTTCTGAGAACCTGAATGCATTGAAGAACTGTATCTGACTGTCCATCTTCGACAGTTATCATAGACATCCTTTTGTTGTAGGTAGCTAAGAATATTTACATAAATTAAAAGTATTACCATAACTTGAAATTAAGTAGGTGCTATTGACTCAAGGGACATCAAAATTTTACCCAAATCCAGGATCCCTTACATTCTTATTACATTTTCTGATACATCCTTCGTTTTTTCATAGACGTCAAAGGGTGAAGTCAATGACATATCAAATAGTGTCTTTAAGATCCCAGCAGTCTGTTCCATGATCCCTTGCCTGCTCACTCTCTAATTTCTACGGGAATGGTTACTTGTTTAGACTGAGATTCTCTCTGTTAGTTGATAACAGTGGAGATTGATCAATACCAATTTTTATAACTATGTTTTTGAGGTAAAGGTAAGATCCATTTATTGCAGTTAAAAAGTAATCAACTATCAAATAGAAAGTGGATTTTGGAAACTAACAGCACATGAAAATAGTATTTTATGAATAATCTGTAATTCTGATGTCTAAATCACATTATACATTTTTAATTCCTTACATATCTGACAATATGGAACTCTACAATCTCACTTGGATGTAACAGGCGGAACCATCCACTGTCTGAGCTCAGAAAAACACTTGGTATTGTTCAGTCATTGCTCATTGGAATGGAACAGCAGATATTAGAAACACTCCAGCATCTGCCCCAAAGTCTTAATTAAAAAGAAAAAAGAAAAAAAATTGCATCCAGAGCTCAATATTTTATGTGTATTCCTCAAAGGTTTGGTTAGCTGCAAAAAAAGAAAGATTATTTCTCTGTTCCACTAGAGAGGGACTGTTTCCCCCTCCCTGCAACAATTTCAACTCCTGATAACCATTTCTTTTTCCAGAAAGCACTGTCTCTTGTTTATAAAATATAGCTGTGAGACAGTAATTTACTGATACCTTAGAATTAGCCTGCAAAATAACAGTTTCCAAGGGTGATTTTTGCAAGAATGGCATCTAATCATAATCAGTCACCATTTATTGTCAATGAGGCACTGGATGTCACCAAGTAAATAGAAGCAATTAATTTAAAAATATCTGGTATCAATGGCATCTCTGAATGATGATCTCTACAGTTCATTATTGCTCTTTGAATTCACATTTCTCCATCTCCTACCAATCACTTTTCCCTTTTAATTAATTTATTGAGTCTAAGAAAATGTAAATATAGAAACACTTTTAAATCTATACATTAAAATATACCATTTTCTGATACTTACATGATTAATAAAACATATTGATTCGAGCACTTCTCTGGTTTCCAATTCCACAGAAGAAGCAGGAGCACTTATCATCCTGACTGCGTATCTATACCTTTTTCTTCCATGAATCTGAATTACTGGAAATAGTTGAAAAATCTGTTATAAATCATCTCTGCACTGCTGCCCAATTTATGTTTTAAGTTTTCAGCATTCTGTAGTCCTCAATGCTGCTCAGGAATGCTCATAAGGTAAATGACCTAAATGCTACTGTGGCATTAAGACAGAAAAATCCTTAGTTTAAGAAGGAAAAAACCAAACAAGGATGTTCTGGGTACGTGTGTGATTAGCACAAGTCACTTTCTCTGTGTTTTTACTTATGTTAGTAATGATGCTGAAACTGAAAAGGCTTGAGTGCATTTGAAATTTATCCATTTACCTTATTTTCTTTCATTTCATTGCTGATCTCACATGTTTTTTTTTTTCATAAAGAAGAATTAGTGCTTTCATAGACAGGTAGATTCTATGAGATCCATTACAGGGTTTTGCTGTTGATACACAGTTCATATAGGAAGTAAGGATATAGCATGTTATATTAAAATGTGATTTCTCTCTCTTTTCCCTGCATTTTTTTTATCAAGAAGAAAATTTAATAGTTTATCCATCCTTCCCTTCTGGAATGATTTGCTGGCACTTCAGGATGAATTCTACACACAGGTTGTCAAAGAATCATTTTGGTTGGCTGTGGTTCATCCATATAAATTGAATACTTCAAAGATTTTTCTCACTTTGACCTGCATCTCAAAATCCCTGCAGGAAACTGCATCATACAAAAAAAAGCAGAGTGATCAGAGTGAATAATCTTGGACCTTACAGAAGGGCTCAGAACTAATGTCTCATTGCTATTTGCTTATCTATACCTCCGAGGTCTCCTGTGGGCCTAGAAGAAGCAACTTTCTGATGGTTTTAATGTAATATGCAGGCCTTAAAATCCTTCAAACTAAAACTTAAGATGAAATTGATGTTGTATGTGTCACCTCCATCAGAATCTCTGCATTAGAAATATACCTCCTAAGAAGCAGACTTGCACCTACAGGGGTATGCGTGCATGTGTTTGTGATGGCTGTGAGGAAGCAGCTGCTTAATGCAAACGATGCAGCTCTACAGAAATCTGTGATTCTGCTTAATGTAAGAGACAATTCCCATATGGAAAATAGAGTACAGAAAGAGCTTTTTCAAGGTTTTGTATAGAACCAGTGATGCTTGAAATATGTTTTAAAAAGGTCCCATGGAAAGTGCTAGTTTGACTAAAGATTTTTCAAGAACCAGTTTCGCATAAAATCCTTTTGTAAAATTACTGGTGTAACATCTGTGCAGTAGCACTTAAAATTATAAGGATAAAAAGTAAAATATTTCCATGCAAAGGAATGTGTTACAAATATTTTCTATAACACAAAAAGTCCTAAATTTGGCTTTCAATCCCATTCAACATGAAATTAAATATGACAACATGGTTTTTAATAGACAGAATTTATTTATTTATTTTTTAATATTTAACTTGTACCTGGCTAAAATCTTATTTTTCTGAACATTAAATGAGAAGGATTATATACAAAATATGAAATTAATAAAATCTGCCAACCATAGAAATTTTTAAAAATTATGCCACTAAAATTATTAATGTAAATAAAATGTCATTTAAGACACCATTGGAATTTGTTCCTTAGCAGTACACATTTCTAACCTATCTGATACTGTTTCAGCCCTGAAGCAGAATTCATGGAATTAGGCAGAAAATTTTCTTTTATTACGTCTTCTAAATAATAAAACTTCTGGTCTATGCTTCAAGGCTAAGTTTTAAGTCAAATTCGTGTTTTAATTATTTTAGCAGGGGTATTTTTTAAGCAGAAAATGACAGACAGAGAAAAATAATATTCTACAGTAAGTTTCATTTGAGCATTTTTGTAACAGCTTATTCATTTCTATACAATGAAAAGTGGTTCCAGTACCAAGGGGCTTGATTTGAAGTACTGCTTCTCTAAACTTATTGTAATTTCACTTCCACTTATTGTTGTATGTATCACACTTTCATTAGCACAGAAATGGTGGTATAGAGTTTTGGATCAATAATCTTCAGTGAAAAACTTGTGATTTTTATTGACACAGCTTTAATGAAGTACCTTTGAAAAATATCATGTTCAGTCACCAGTCAACATTTTTCTGAGTCCTTTACTTACGCATAAAAATCAGCATAACTCTCTAGGAGTATGTGCTACAAGGAAAAAACTGCCATTCCATGTTCTGCCATTCTGAGTTTGTGCTTCGAAATATTTTTTTTAATATTAAGAAAAGCCCTGAAACCATCCAAAACACTCCAAAGCAATATTTGAGCTATTCAATTTTAGCTTTTAGAAAGAGTAATTTTTTTTTTTTTTTTTTTTTTTTTTTGGCAAAAGTTGTGTGGTTAGACCATCAATTTGCCTATCTATCCATTTAATCACCACAGTGTATAAAAATGTACATAAACATAATTGGAAAATGACCAGAGTCCTGTATTTTCTCCTGCTAGGAAGAAGAGTTCTATCAGAGGCTGGGCAAAGAAGCAGAAGGCATTGTTTTGCTTCATTTGTTGCTATTCTTTTTTCTTTTTTTTTTCTTCTTACCTGTTTTGATGGAAGAAAGTACAATGGAGAGGCAAATATAAGTTGGCGAGTGGTTTGAAGGCCATTCCCGTGGTGTGGGAAAAGCCCAGTGAAATCATACATTCTGGATTTGTTTAATATACTCT
This sequence comes from Corvus hawaiiensis, assembly GCF_020740725.1. Lineage (NCBI taxonomy): Eukaryota > Metazoa > Chordata > Aves > Passeriformes > Corvidae > Corvus > Corvus hawaiiensis. The sequence continues at coordinate 73,703,269 of NC_063213.1, read as the reverse complement.
AGAAAGACTAGCTAGATCTCCGCCTGCCCACGGAGATTTCTTTTTCCCAGCTTTCAAGTTCTTCTTCCAGAGCTTTATAATCTTTATTGTCCTGAAGGACTACAACTGTCTTCTTGGTTCAAAGACTTCTATGTTATCTTTAATGTAGCCAGAGCTTGAACTATTAATTAAAATCTCTTTAGGGCATTGCAAAAAATACATGGATAGAAACAACAAAGTCACAATGACATTAGCTTTGAGGCTGCTAACTTCAACAAATCAAATAATTATAATTATTTCATCTGAAATTTTAACTTTCCCTCCTCTGTGTATGGAAATTAATGTCTTTCAATGCAATGTAAATGTAAATCCTACTTGTATGACTCTAGAGATGTTCTCAAAATCAATGGGATGCTGTGTATTTGGGCAAAAGTAGATAATTCTTGGCACTTTACTCATGGCATCTTTAGAGGAACAAGTATACTTCTTAAATAAATTGTGTTCTTTTAAAAATTATTTAGATTTTTTATATTTTAATCTAAACTAACTTGTTTCACACAAGAAGGAGTCAAAATCCTATCTTTTTTTTAGAGTGGAGTGGTTTTTTTGTTTTGGTTTTGGTTTTTTTTACTATTTAAAAGCAACTATTTACATGAGTATATTTGGAGTGTGGCTGAAGTTTACACAGTTCTGCCAGGGATGAATTTGTCAATTTTGAATTTTATAGTTCTATACAATGGGAAAACTGTACATCAGGTTCTGCCAAGAACTGATCATAGTTGTCATAGCACAACAAGGTGACAATCAACTGACTGTAATGAAATCTATTTATGATCTTAAAGCTGCTGAAAGAAAATAAGATAAAAAGTCATTTATATAACAGCAAAAAATAATGTGTAACATTTGCTCTCTCACTTTTCCATTCTTTCTCCCACTCCCTTTTCTGTTTCCTTAAGACGAAGCCAGATAATTACTCAAGGTAGTGAGTTTACTTGCTTGGGAACAGATTTTTTGTTCTGTGTTTGTATAGTGCCTTCTATAATGCTTAGGCCATGATGAGGACTACCAAATGCCAGTAAGATACAACCAGAAAAGTAATTCCATCTGAGCAGAAGTTATGAAGCCTGATTCCTTTAATATTCATGTTCCGTAGTTAGATTCGTGGTTGTGCATATGAGAGTGAACTTATATTAAATTTTTCCTGCAGTTTGGGCATTTATAATAGCTTTCTCCTATGTTGATCTCTAAGGTTTAAAAAGGCTTGAGTCTGCTTAATGTAAGAGACAATTCCTGTAAGGAAAATAGGGTACAGAAAGAGTTTGTCAAGAGTTTGTTTATATAGAACCAGTGATGCTTGAAATATGTGTTTTGAAAAGGTCTCTCAGAAACTGTTGGTTTGACTCATCTTTCTTCCCTTCATTGAAGGCTTTATTAAAAGTCTCTCTATATACAGTTTTCTACTTTTATGGTGCTAACCTGATCATATTGCCTGCATCTCTGTTAGACATGATGAAAATTGACCAACAAGTTCTAAGGATTTCAGGGAGAAACCAAGAGAACTATTTTCTTAGGAAACCAGGCTACAGACCTATTGTAATAATGATATAATAATTATCTTGCTTCCTATGTTTGCAAAGCAGAGGGATAGAGTTTGTTTTTCTCCTTCTGTCACTAGGAAAATAAAATATTTTTAAGTAAGAAATTACAATATTCATCTAGATCCCACTTCACTGGAATGTAGCCAAGCCTGGGACTTATTTAAGAGTAAACAAGAAGCAAAAAATCTTGAAGCAAAGCAAGCCTATCTTTTTGCTAACGGGATTTCCAATAATGAACTTGAGTGGATCCTGTCCTGACGAAAAGTGGATGCTGGAAATCATGGACCTAGAAGGAATATAGTGTGACAGACATATTGGTTTCTCCCCTTGGCTGGCCTTTGTTCAGCCCTGCCAGTTCAATTTGACCTCAGTACTAGCTGCTCCCTTCAGGGACTATACAGACCTCCCTCCACACTCACTATCTATTAGCATAAATGTTCAGTTTGCCTATCATAGTGATGCAGCACTGATCATTGAAATTTTTCATGCCTCATATTTTCTCCCTGTTTCACAATTTATGAACCCAGGCTTAAGGAGACTAAAACCTAACAGAGTTATTTCACAGGAAATTGGGTGTATGGATACTTTTGAGATTCTGGGTTTACATGTCTAATTTAAGGCACAGTAAACTATCCTCTCTATCATTAGGCAGGCTTTAGTTAAGTAAAAGGGAATATTGTAATTTATTCTGTCAGTTCACTCTCTTTAGAATATAGACTGCCAAACCAAATCTAACACTTGTTTTTGCATCCTTTATTTCTCTCATCTGCACCCCCCTGCTATTATTCCCTTTAGTCTGCACAGTCATTCAGGCTGTGCTTCTTCCCACCTTTTGTACAATATGTCACCTACAGTCTGTAATTGTTTATCCTGCCATTACATACACCACAAGCTTTTACACACAGTGAAATCGTTGTTCTGGGTATAAAAGGAACTGTAAGAAAAAGTGTAAAACTTGTGATGTATAACAGTAGAGTGAGTGAAATGCATATAGATTTTATGTCTCCAAGTGCTTATGAAAGGATGGAAGGACAGTGTCTGACTCCTTTCTAGAACTTAATTGAAATGGTTAAGAAACTATCATCTGAAGCATGCTATTTGAACAACCCAGAGTAAAATTCTACCCACAGTAATGTAACTGATACATTTTTGAAATCCATGAATGAGGATGAAGGCAAAACCTGGCCTGTAGCATCTAAGGATTCAATATTTCTGTGATGATTCTTCATTTGACACAAAACCTTGTGTCAAATTTTATTGACAACCAAAGTTCAGTAATTACTTGACAACCTGAGAGTCCAATGAAAGTCAATCACAACTAGTTTCAAGTCAAACTAGTTGTGCACCACCTCTCAGAAACACAGAAGAAATCTTGAAGCCAGATGGGAGTGGGGCACCCAGGTGCCACAGGATGGGAGGTTCCTCAGGGTGGGAGCTAAGGGGATTGTCCCAGGCCATGCCCCTCTGGAGGCTGCAGGCTTTCCTCAACTGACCTGACCCCTTCCCACAGCCATGCTGCTGCCCGCTCCCCTCTGCTACCCCCTTCCTTGTGGAGCTGAGACCAAGAAACTCCCTACTGCTGCTCTCTGGGGGCAGCTTTGTGGCCATTATGGCAGGTACTGATGGCCATTGGTGCTCCTGAGCCCTTACACATCTCTTGTTCAACAGTGGCACGGAGGAGACTGTGTGCCTCCTTGTCACACAGCAGGTGTAGCATGCCCTCCACATCCAATTGTAGCAGAATGTGCACTCTGGCTCAGCAAGAGGCCACCTGAGTCTTGTCTAGGCATGCTTTTAAAGAAATTGCATTTTATCCTTACTCCTGAATAAAAGAAAGATTCCCTTTCCAAACTCATAGATATCTCAGGTAATCCACAAGAGCTTTTTCTTATCACTCTCACTAAATCCATTGTTACACTGTCTATCAAGACTGGTGAGAAAAATCAAGTGTTTATCCACACAGTTGTGAAGTTGCCAGTTTTATTGTTATTTTTTACATAAAGTGTCTGTGTTCCTTTTTTTGGCTGACAAATTTTCCAGTGCTTTTGAATGTATGTTACTGATATTTTTGGGGTTTCTCTGAACAACTCTGAAAGCAAAAAAAAAAAATTTTCATGTCTCAGTCCTTCCCTGCTCTCTCCTCAGCCCCTCCCCAACAACTGTAACTGAATATTCTCATGTATCCCTTCCCTTGAGTCCGGTTGCTGATATTAAAAAGGAAAAATTACATCACTATGGGACTTTTGAACATATTGCAAGAGTTGTCAATGTGCAACACAGGGAGGATAACATTTTAGAGAATGTATTAAGATGACATCTCCAAGAAACTATTTAGTCAATGGAAAAGTTCTCACTGGGAAGTCAGATAGGATTTTTTCCTATTTATGCAATGTGTATTGAGGAGTATAGATTTCTACTAATTATTCAGTCTAAGGCATTCATGAATCAGCTGTTGAATAATCATTGAGACTTTTTATTGATACAAGTAGTAGTAAATCTCCAATGTTCATCTCATCTTTTCCATTGGTTTTATTTTGGATTTCAATCATAAGAATGCATATCAAATTGCAAAGAACCGTGTTCTATGCATATCTGTTCAAGGAACTCTTTTATTTTTCTTCCCCTTAACAGGACAGAGGGAAAAAATCATTTTAAGAAGTAAGTGTTTGTTCTACTTCTATCATTGGGATTTTTCTGGATGATGCCTGATCCATCCTAGTTGAACTAATGGACGTGGGTCTAACTCGGATGGCATTTGTTCTGCAGCCATTTGTTCTTTTTCCACCTAACGTATAATGCCCTTTCTCTCTACTATTGGATTCTTTCAATATAAAGCTTTTTGGCTCTTACTAGAAGTGTATTGAAAAATCATTCTGCATTTCTTACACTAATTTAAAAACCTCAATGAAACATTTAATTTTTAGGATTTTAAGATTTGCTCCATTTTATAATTTGCCACCAAGTAAATTGATTTAGAACAAATTGTTGTACAAGTCTTAGAACATATAGCACCTAATAACATATTTTGTATCATATATGAGGCTACATTTTCATAAGGATTCTTTGTTTGGATTTGATTTGTTTCCCAGAGCACAGTCTATGGTTCTAACCATATTATGTCACTTTTGTGGACATACTGTTCACCAGCATCAAAATACCACTTTAATAAATAAATAAAGCATTACATACAAGAGAGCTTGCATCTTCCCTATGAATATTTCAGAGGCTTCTGGGTGCTGCTCATTTGTCTCATTAGTTTGTGGCTTGGATTTATGAGGAATAATAGTGCTAATATCCTATTCCATGTGTTAACAAAATTGAAAATTCCGACCAGAATTTAGAATAGTGGGATATATGCAGAATAGTAGTCTGTTCAAATGAGGAGAACAGAGTATCTGATGTGTAGGTATGGAATGGGTTATCATCATCAATAATGCAGAAGCTTTACTGTTAGGAAAGTAACTTTGGTGATGGACTCAGAACTTTTCAATATTTTATGATAATTTGAAATCCATTCATTAAAATTATGCATAAGCAAGATTTTGAAATAAATTTGCACTTCGTTTAAGTATGGTTTATGTGAATATATAAAAATCTAGTATCAACTATGCTTTGACAATTTTTGCTTTCTGAAGTCAAGTTCAACTTCTTTCTTAGATAAGAGCTTAAATAATTATATTTGCAAATATGTCACTGATGATAGCAATTAAAGAAAAGTATTTTGCAAGCCATCTTTCTTATGTATTTATAGTCAAATATTTTGCTCTGTGGAGATTAATCACAAATGCAGACTAAAATCATTATTGCACTGGCTTCTTAGTCCTGTGCAAATTCTTCAAACTGATTGAAAAATACAGATCCAGTGTTTTTCTATCATTTATTCAGCTGGTTTCTTTAAGGAGAACAAAGGTCCATTTTAGACTTTAGGTCATTCAGTTCCTAATTTGGTTTCTTAATCATATACAGGTCCAGAGCAGGGCTGAAGAAAAAAAATAGGTTATGCACCTGATTCTCTATCTGAAATAGATTTGAAAGAGTAAATAGGAAGCAAGCAATTGAAGAACCAAGCTACATCCTTTCGGAATTACTATGGTACAGGATTTGAGGGTTTGTTATTTTGGTTGATTTTGGTGTTTTCTTAAGAACTGCAGGACAATTTTTCAGATTTATTGTTTGAATAGGAATATATGCCTTCAGTCTTTGTTTTGTTAAGAACCTCAGTAGAAGAAAAAGCTCTTGTTTTCTCTGTGAGTTTCCAGTTAAGATTACACTACACAGAGAACATGCATTCCTATTTCAACTTTCCATAGGTGAGGGAAGACATTCTCTGGGGACTTTAAACCCCCTCTGGTTTCTGTTTTGACCAAGCTGTCAGCATAACACTGCAAACAAAATTTGTGCCTCAGATTGTTTTCTTGCTTAGTGCAAGTTTTTCACAGAAGGCAGCATATTTCTACATTGAAAGAACCTACAACAAAGAGTTAGATCTTATAAGTCTCATAAAAAAATGATTTTCACACATTGTAATCATTGCCCTGTACAAGGAGGTGCAAAATTCTGTGATTTTGAATTTATACTCCTCTCAATTAATTTGAAGGTAATGTAAATTTGACAATAATGATCTTTGGCATGTAAAGCAAAGGAGAAATACATGTCTATTTTTCTTACATAGCTCTTTGAGCAGTGAATTACCTTTCTGGGTTTTTTATGATTTATATTTCTATAAACTTGCAATAAATTAGAAGGTCATTATAAATTCATACAAATTGTCTGCAAATTAAAATTCTGTAGATTAATGAACAAATTTCTGTACTCTCTGATAAAACCTTTATTTCCCACTCAATACAGTTTCTAATTACGGCACTTGACTTGCTCAGGAAAATGAGATATGAAAATCATTAGCATTCTTTTCTTCCATTTTCTTCTGTTCCCTCTGGTAGTGTGTAATATCAACCACAAGTCACTGCACAAGTGTAAGTCACTTGTATAAGCTCACATTTACTTCTCTTACACTGTTTTAGAATTTTCCTTCCTGTTATTCCTAAAGAGTCTTCTTAGAGTTTACCACGATGTAAGCCTTAATTTTGTTGAGGTTATAAGGCAAAATTGCATTCTGTGCAGTCAAACACAGAAAAGAGAGAAAATTTTTCTTGGACATTCCTTGTTCTTTCTTTTAGCAAACTACTGGAATTATACAAATGATAAGTATTTTCTTTGAAGCACTGCATAGTTCAATCATAAATTAATGGGTTTTTTTCATTTTTCTGATAATTAGAAAATTTTATTCTTGCTTCTTTTCATTGCAATGAGAACAAGCAACAATAGGATCTGTCAGATGTATAACTAATTTTTTAAGATCTAAAAAAATTTGAAAAGGACATATTTATAGAGAAAGAAACAGAAAATGGCAAAATGACTGCATAGGTTCCCCACAGAGTTAAAATTTCTTGGAAGGTCTCTTCATGCTCTTTTAGATACTTTGTCTATTTCTAAAGGAAATGCACAAGTTGTGAATGTGATATACCTGAGTGCTTGGAGTTTTGAAAGGTTGAAGCCCTTAAGTGATTGCTATTTTTATATCATGCTTATTTTAGCTGTGTAAAGAAAGCAACAAAGACTGTTGCTAGGAAGAAATAAAAAAGTACTGGGAAAAAAGTTGTTAAAGTTAATATTTTATTACAAATGTAAATAAACATTTAATTACAATAACATTTAACTTTAGGGAGTACTATTGTGCTGAATTATTTACTAGTATACAAGATCTATTTTTAATTGGTAATAAATGCTATTGTAATTTCTTTTGGTAATCAATGAATTTGAAATAAAATATGTGTAATCACTACCTGACAAAATGTATCAACCTTTGTTTACTTTAACAAATGTCAGTATCTCAAAAAGATCAGTCTCAAGTGCACTTAAGTCATGGTCCACTTCTGCTGTTAGGTGATACTGTAAAAGGAATGTTTATGTGACAACTGACCTTCTTCTGATGCTGCTGCTTCTTGTCTCGCAGAAGGAAAGCTGAGCTTTGAATACAAATAATGTGTGAAACCCTGCTTAACTGCCCAGTAATTTCAGGCACTTGTCATTCTATTAACAAGTGCACAAAATGTTGAGAGGTCCTGGAGATGCTGAAAAAAAAGAAAGCTTTGCGTCCTGTTTACATAGGAAATTCAATCTTTTTATTCTTCATCTTTAATTTAAACAATTCCTTTTAAATATTTTACACAACTGATCTCCAAAACTTTGAATCTTCTATTAAGTATACTAAGGGATTGTTTACCTGACAATATTTTCCCTCATGCTTTAAGATGCATGCTATTGATGATTTTGTTGGTTAACTTTTCATGTAAGCAGTGTAGAAAATCAGAACTGAATTGAAATGATACAGGATAGAGTTCTAGAAGGGCTGATTAGCACCTGTGGGACTCCAGTGTGGTTTATGCTCTCCAAATTTACTTTAGCAGAGGTACAAACAAGAAAAGAAGAAAACACTGTTTGAGTTTTCCCTCACCAAGACAATGGAAACAAGACAAAATTTAAGGAAACATGCCAAGTCAACTTCAGAGAGTATCTGTGTGTACACAATGTGTACTCTGCACATATTAATGGATGCAGTGCGAACAGTTTTCTTTGTTGATTTTGTGTGTCTCTGCATTTTTTTAACCAACTTTTATTCTTTGCTATTTCTCTCTGTACAAAACCAAAGCTTCTTCTGGATTTAGAAGCACTTGTTTAGTTTACTAAAAGCTGCAGTTAAGCTCATTTGAGCTGTGATCTAATCAAAAGACAGCAGGTTTGGTCAGTTATGTCCTGTCAGTTTTCAGTGCCTTTTCAAAAGGACAAACAGGGTTGAGGAGAAGTTCTTTTTTGATGCTTGAAGCTGAGAAAAAATCCTAGAATGTATCCTACAGAACCAAAAGAAAGGCATGCATGCCTATAAGGATAAGCGTATGTAGAGAAAGGGGATGACAGACTGGGATCTGAGTTTCACTACCATGGGTGCCTGTACTTAAACAGGGCTTTTATGGATTGATTGGGCCAAATCTAATCATAGCACATTTGAAATCTGCCTTCTAGAAAATTTATTTATTTGAGAAATTCTTCACTGTTTTCTAATGATTGATAAACATTTTCTTAGTCCACAGAGAGCTTCTAGAAACTTTCCTTTTGGATTACATTAAAAAATCGAATAACTTGTGAGTGGTAACTCAGTCACACAAAATTTGTGATCCACACTGATTCCAGGTTTGGATGTCTCAATTTAGCATGGGTAGCAAGCACTAATAGCAGTATTTCTGGGGCTTTGCAGCAGTGAAAAATAATGGCAATACAAAGAGAGACAGGAAACTTTGATCATGTTAGGACATTTATAATCTGTTTGTGCAGCAAAGTTTATTCTTAAAAATATATATTTGTGTTGACTGCTGCTGTATTGATTTTGAACATGCACCAACAAATAGGTGCAGTTGTTTTGTAAAACCTAAAGTATAGTTTGACATTGTTGCTTTAGTGACAAAGCTCAGGATGAATATAATTTCAGGGAGCTTCTGTATATTTATCTATAAGGCTTGCAGTATCTGTGTCATTCTCCACAATGTTTCCAGTATCACATTTGCAAACTATCTGGATTAAAATTCATTGGGCTTTTTTTTTCATTCTGATTTATGCTTTCATTGATCTACTGCTCCATCACAAAAGGCATTCTCCATGCTGATGACATTTGCTGAGTTCAATCACATTTTCTCAACTATCATGAGATATCAAATAATGCCTGCCAAATCTTTGACCTGAGATTTAGAGATAAAACTGGTTTACTACTGCAAAGTCCTATTTTTTATCCAACAAATGGATTACAAAATTATTTTATATTTATTTTTCGTCCTTTGTCTTCACAAAGAACTTTTTTTTCCCTGTAGTTTAATCCATAGAAAACTTTACAAAAACGACTGTGTCAGTTATTTCCACTTCAAATATTAGAGTGAGTGATCATACCTCCAAGTGTTTGTAAACCTTCTATTATTACTGCACTTAAAAAACAGCCACTAGCAAAAAAAATCCATCCAGATCTGCTAAATTATCAGGCTTATTTCTTTATTTTTATTTGGTCAGGAATTGATTTTGTGAATGTCCTAGGTTATGAAATTTCTTCTTATTTATTAAAATTTACTTTGTGTGCAGGATTGCAGCACAGACCCCAAGCAACTTTAAATCTAGGTAGCCCCTAGCTATTTGGTTTACTTTAAGCAGTTTTTATTCAGTGGTTGTTTTGTTTCTTTCCCCTTAACCCTTTTTTTTGAGATGCAAATGAAATAATTCTTGCTCTGCTAAAAATGACAAAAAAAGTGACAGCTCTTCAGAAGTCCTAAGCTGTCTTGCCCTGCATTCAATACTCCAGCCTTTTCTGCTCAGTCAGTGACTAGCTACTTAGGAACAGACATGGAAGAGTAGTCATTTTTAGCTTCCAGTGAAAGCATTTTTAGCTTCTTTGTGTTTCCTCACATTCTAGAAGTGACAAGCAAGTTCGGTGCTCATTAGTTCAAGTTCTGTTACAAGCTCCTGTTTATGTGAAAGCTTCAGTTTGAAGCAGCCCAACATTGCAAGAGAAAAGAACTGACCCTTTAAATATCTGTGCACTGACAAAACAGTGTAGTGAGGAAGATGAATGAAAAAGCAACAATCTGCATTGGACTAGTAAATGCAAAGGTTCAGCCAGCTTTAGCATTCATATTCTTCAAAATTATTCTTAGAAAAATAAAATACAAAGAATAATAAACTTTCAAGACACAAATTAAACACTTCTTTTCTTCTTTTTTTTTTCTCTCCCTGAAAGATTACATGATGGTTTATGTCTTGTGCCAATGTGGAGAACAAAAGTTACATAGCTTATTGGCCAAAATCTTGGCTCAGCCAGCATCTTGAACCAGTACTCTTCCTATACTCAGATTAGAGGACAGCAGGGACATGTTGGCTCTTAGTCACAAAGGCAGTTCATGACGCTGTCTGCTGCCATGCCAGTGCCTGTCACCCCTCAGTTTTGATTTGAGCCAATCACCACAAGCATATGTCTCTGCTGGCAAGCAGTGTATCCCATCCAGAAGGCACTGGCTGCTGGTGCCTTTCACCCCTCTCCCAAAACAGCCTGTCAGGGTGTGTGCTTCTTGTTTGAGCTACCTCGGCAGTGTGAAGGTTGTACTTTTTGGTAAGGAAATCAGGATTTCTCCAGGTTTTCATACCTGGTAAAGGGTTCAGATCAAAGCTGGGAGTTTTCTCCCTTTGAATACCCCTTCATTTAACATCAATCTCAATTAAAATATGAGTTTGGCAATACTAACATAGCAGAACTGTCTTTTGAATGCCTAAAATGTACTTCAGGAATGTCTTTTTCATTTTAATATAAAACTGTTTTCTCCTGTTAGTCTGTACAATACAGTATATACAACTTGTAATAACATTCAGGATGTCAATCCCAATAGGAGTAGCCTCCTATATTTTTACCTCATTTAAAGTGATAGTCTTTGCAGATATTCAGTTATAATTATGTCCTAGTAACAAGAAAGCACATATATATTCTGTCTTTCTGTAGCAATTAAACAAAGTCAATCTGACAGCGAGAACATTCTTGAAAAGCTCTAAAGGCCTGTGCTTCAAATGCTCCTTGAAGAAGACAAGATACACAGGCAGGACATGCAGAATTCCCTTTTGATTCTTTGTGGCAAGTACAGATGTTGCATGCAACAGATGTAAATAAGAAACTGTTTTTCAATATAGAAAGAGTTTTTGAGACTGGAAAAGCAAATCAAGTTTAAAAATAATTTTTTTGCAAACGTCACTTACGTCTTTTAACTACCATCCTCTCATCAGGAGAAACATACATTTAGAAGAGGAGGTGTTTCATCTCCCCAAGCAAAATTTCATCCTGTAAGTAAAGGTCAAAATGAGTAATTTTAATAGCTTGTAACTCTTCTTTTCCCATGTTCTGAAAACCAAAAACTTTATCTCACTCCCCCCAAAAGACATAAACCCTTTCTACAAGTTGTTTCAAGTAACTAACATTTTGTATGAAAAATCACAGAATTCTGTCTTTGACACGAATGTTAATTGACAAGCCAGCTGTCTGATTTCTCATTTTCCTTTCTCTCACAGCTTTAGATTTCTCTTTTAAACATATGGCTGAATTTTTGAAGTCCTGTCCCTTTCTTTAAGAGTATGAAACTTGGATGTTATCAATGTAGCACATTTCCTTGATGTTTCATTAATGTATAAGAATATTTCTTGCTAATTTAATGTACCCCTTTTGATATAGGTGTTTTTTAAAGCCCCATATCAATAGACAATATTTTTAATGCCAATTTAAAGAAAAAACAAACAAACAAACAAAAAAAAAAACCCCAAACAAAAAAAAAAATTCAGATTCTTCTGATTGCTATGTCAAGTGTGTCTGTCTGGCTCAGCAACTAAAAGACCATTTTAAACATTTACTTTTGTCTTTACATGGACTTTAAATATCAGGATTTTGGAGCTGAAGTAATGATGTTCAAATGCAGATGATTAATGAATAAATAATGTAAGAATCTGGTGAAGCAATAGCAAATATCAAATAATATGGGAAGCCAATTTTACTTAAAATCAGACTTGAAAGTGGTTTCAGAGGAAGAGCCCACGTCCAAACTAGAATGATCTATGCTTATGTCACTGCTGATTGATGTTTGTCTAGTTTGTTCTTGAAACATCCAATGACTGCTTATGAGACTGTATCTGAGGCAGTGTCAAAAACCTTGTTAAAGTCAAGATATATGGCATCATTCATGTCTAAAAAAACCAGTCATATTATGGTATTGTAAAACAAAGCTAAATTATTGCGACCTGAATTATTTTAGATATCCACATTGACTTTGACTAATCTCTTTTTTATTTAACAGCTATTTACAGAAAGAGATCTTGCTTCTATTTTTCTAGACAGGGCAATTTAGTTCCCTGGACTATAATTCCGCAGAATCTTTCCTTCTCTTTTTGCAACTCCCTAACTCATTTTTAAATTCTCTAATATTTTGGAAATTACTCATCCTCCACAGAGTCTCATAAATAAGAAAAACAGTAAACTGTTTTTAACTCTGTGCTCACAAGTTAATGGCAGGTTTTTTTTCTGTGTGATTAGCAACCTCAACTAGTTTTCACTTCCTGTATGCCTGCTTAGGCTTAAACTCAACGAAGAGCTCAAAATTTATGGGTGATGGCTGATTCTAATAGCTACTTTTAAATAACTTTATCTACCTTCTTTATCTACCTTCTTGGTAGCAGAGAGTAGTAAATTCCACTGTGAAAACGGTCATATTTTTCCCCTCTATTCATTAAAATTGGAAATTTTTCAATGTCAGTCACACCCTGCACAATATATTTTGAAATGTATCTTGAAATGTGCTGTCCTTTCATATTCAATGCTGATCTTTTAGTTTTTCCTGAAATACATCTTATGAATCAAAATAAAAGTTACAAAAAGGAGTTAAAGGACCAAAAAAGAAAGAAAACATTCTATTTTAAATCAAAGAGTCATATAATATTCAGAGTTGGAAGGGAACCACAAGAATCACTGAAGTCCAACTCCTGGACCTACACAGGACAACCCCAAGAGTCACACCATGTACCTGGGCACATTGTCCAAACGCTTCTTGAACTCTGTCAGGTTTGGTGCTGTGATCATTTCCCTGGGGAGCCTGTTCCAGTGCCCCAACCACCCTCTGGATGAAGAATCTTTTCTGAATGTTAACTTAAACACCCTTAGACACAACTTCAGGCTATTCCCTCGGGGTTTGTCACTGGTCACCAAAATGAAGAGATCAGTTTCTTCCCCTCCTCTTCCCCTCGTGAGGAAGTTGAATACTGCAATGGGTTCTCCCTTCAGTTTCCTCTTCTCCAGGCTGAACCTCAGCCAGTCCTCCTATGGCTGCCCCTCTAGCCCTTTCACCATCTTCGCAGCCCTCTTTTGGGCATTCTCCAGTATCTTTATGTCTTTTTCATATTGCAGCATCCAAAACTGCACACAGCACTTAAAATGCAGCTGCACCAGAGAGAGTAGAGTGGGAAAATATCTTCCTCAACTGGCCAACTATGCTGTGCCTGATGCCCTCCAGGACAGGGTTGGCTCTCCTGGCTGCTAGGACACTGCTGACTCTCATTCTACTTGCCACTCGCCAGGACATAGGTCTGTTTCTATGATGCTTCTCATCATCACTCCCACCGCTGTACATACATACAGGTTTGCCTCATCCCAGGGGCAGAATCCGGCACTTTTTTTATTAAGCTTTATAAGGTTGGTGACTTTTTTTTTCTTTAGCTCCAGAAGAAGACCAATCTTCCAGAAGTACGATGGCACACAGTGCAAAGAATCAGATGGTCAAAATGTCACCATGCCCTGCTTTTAGACTCTTCTGCTGATGTGAGGGAATAATTATACTGTATATATACACAGAATGCAGAGATGCACCTGTATAAGAATATGATTGTGTGTGACATATGTATATAATACAACAGTCTGTTCTATGTATAGACATTTATATGGTAAGGTATGCATGAGGGAAAAAAGGAAAGCAAAACTCGCACTGCTTATATTAAAATAAGTAACTCTTCTGCTGCTTAGCTGAGTCACTTCCCAGTTTTTCCTGCCCAGCTGCTCAGGGTCTTCAAATTCATTCACTCCATTTTTCTAAGAATGTCTGGTGGATAATTTTTGCATTCCATATCTTTCTTGGAGTTTTTCAAGTTTTTTTGTTTTGGTTTGTTTGTTTTTTTTTTTTTTTCAATTCAGTCTTTCTCCATCAAATCCTTTTTATTAAAAAGCCTCTTTGAAAACAGGCCTGCCATCACTCCCCCTTGATTGGCTTAATAGCAACTCCCTGATTAAGTGAAGGATAGGAACCCACACTCCCTAGTGAATCACTGCCTATATCTCAAAGAGAATCTTTAGATGTATCACAAGAAAAACATTTTTGATAACTGAGTAAGATTGATGAAGTAAGACCACCACCATGAGACAAGACACGAACGCATTAATTTGATACAGTTTAAAATGTTTTTAATCACTCAGATAACATTGTGAGAAATACACACAGAGATAGATAAATATAGATGATATACATACAGATGATATACAGATCAGTGATACAGAGATAGATAGATAGATAGATAAAAGCTTTTGAAAACTTGCTGAGTAATAAGAAATTAAGGCTTTTCAGTATTATATTTACCTTAAAATGCAGTAAGTATAAGTAACACAGATTAGTAACTGGCTATTTTCATAGTAAAATTATAGGCTTTTGCTTATAGAGGTAAAATACCCCTAGCTGAGTTCCTTGGGATGCAACACAAGACTAAATGCTGATCTACTGACCAGCGCAATATTTTTTATATGAAAATGACTAATCTTGTATGCATTCCAGAACATTTGAAAAAAATAATCACTACCTCTATAAAGTCCCCCCTAAAAAGGAAATATGTGACGTACCTCGGTTTTTATATTCTGGCTAAAGATACTGACTTTTACTCAGTTTTTTTTTCCTTCTTTCATGACCAATGACACATTTCACTGGAGAGGAAATGAGTGCTCTAAGTTGTTCATAAGCTTTTAGATTCAAGTGCAAAATGTGCCAGATGAATGGTGTTTTGTTAATTATTTTCCTAACATTATTCAGTAGCCTTCTATTTAGCACTGTATTTTTTGCTGACTGTCACTCCATCCTCAAACCATTAAAGATTTTACATTATATTCTTAGGGTACATGGTGTTGTGAAAGATGGTCTTCTGTGATACATGTGGAGTAGATCTGGAAGAATCTGAAGATACTCGGTATTTCCTGAGCTGTATTTTAATAAAAAAAAAAGGTCTTCCCTGATTGACTTTAGTTTTATCAAAACAATTTATTCAACTTGACAATATTCTCTTTCTCTCCATTCCTGATGTGAGTATGGCAACTAATAAAGCAAATCTTATGACTAAAGTTCAGTTTACAATTTTTATGATAACCATTATAGAATAAGATTAAATTTCTCTTTTCTATTCTAACTTTTCAGTGCTAAAAGGAATAAAAAGAAGTAAAACCTTATTTTTGTCATTAAAATGAGTAGATATAATCCCAGAAGTAATGCACTGAATAAGAAGTTATAATTTTAAAACAGTAAGTTTTATGATTATCACATTTCTCATTATTACTATATTTAAGGATAAGAACAGATTAAAAGACTGAACACAGAAGAAAGTACTGAACACTGTAACATTTTTATGCAATTTAATATGATCTAATCTCTACCTTTAGTCTCTAGAAATAAAAAGCATGATATCTTTAAAATCATGCCCTTGTAATCTTCATTTTAACTAAATTATGGTTTTGGTTCACAAGACATTTGCTATTTTATCCTGAAAACAGATTATTTTCACATTAATTAGGTTCTCAGTGCATTTGCTATGGAAAAAGAAACCGAATTTTTATAATCTTTTCAATATAATTAAAGTAGACCTTCATTCCTTACTTCACACAATATGCCCTAATTAGAAGACCAGCAGTGTGAAAGTACTAAAAAGTCAAATCTAAGACCCCCCCAAAAGACAGGAAAAATTTAAATGACTAAATTATGAACAATGATTGGACTGAGGCAGTTTCTACAGTTTGTACAGATTTTGAGTGCTTAAAGTGAGATTGAGAACATCATTCAATTACTTGATATTCAAACTATGACCCCACAAACTCTTTATTCCAGTAAAATTTTATACTATCTTTTCATAGCTAAGTTCTTTTCTCAGAGAATTTCTAATACTGCTTCAGAAACACAGAACAGCCACAGACTCAACAATACTAAAGTGTTTGACATTCACATCAGTTTTGCATATCACTGAGATAAAAAAAATACTGTTCCTTTAATTTTTTCCTCTGTTTGGGGCTCAGTTTGTATTAGGTGCTAACAAATCACCTCTAAAATAAACTGACATGATTGATTTCCTCATAAAAATATTCTAAATGTGTCTTAACTTTTAGGCACTGTTAGAGAAGTTTGTGATTCTGAATTTCTGTGTAATAGTCTAGTTGTTAGGGATTTTTTCTAGGAAATAAAAGAAGCATTTAAATGTCCATGTATTCAAGTGCATTGAAACTACATCCTGTAAACTCCAGGATAGGGTCATAACCATGAGGGTCTAGTGGTGAAGGAGGAGAAGGGTCCAATAAAGACATGAATGTTTCCTTCCACTAAGGAAAAGCAAGAAAAGAACATGTATATAAAACAGCTAAGTTAGAAATTCTAAAACTGTCCTGAAAAAAATCAACTTGGTAATTGCCATTAACTACAGAAATAAATACAAACATAATTGGCCATGATGTGAGAAGTATAAAAAATGTTTTGATTTTCATGCTTACTGAGAAACAACCTTTCTTTATAAACTAAGTGAAAATATAAAATTTCCTTAGTCAAAAGAAAAACCTCCATAACTAGGGCCTTGATACAAGTCCAGCTGAAATTGTTCCCAACTCAGTAGGTGTCTGGAAGATGCCATATATAGATGATGCCTAGATTCACTTAAGCACATGAGTTGTCTCATATAAATCAATGTGATTTCAGCCATTTCATAGCAGTGTTTATTTTAAAAGGCAGGGTGCCCATCCACTGAAAAGAAGTTAAAATTCTGATCACTTCAGTAAACAGATAAGATTTATTGTAGTAAAGGCATCTTCAGCTACTTATTTCAGATAATGTAAAGAAAGACTAATTTTCTACCAATAATCTCATTCTTCTATGAAATTTTTAAGAATAGTGCTAGAGAATGGACAAGTGAAAATAAAGATATCTATATAGATTTGTAAAAGAAACATATTTGCTCTCCATAATGATATTAGTGTTAGTAAACAATTTTAAGTGTACTAATCCCAGGGTCCCAAGGAATTCTCTTTATGAATGTAAAGAAAATGCTTAAAAGGCACAGTTACTCACAGCAACTAGTTACTTATTAAAATTTATGTCAGACACTCAGCTTAGAAGTTGCCCTTGCATATATATTAGCTGTAATAGAGAGCAGTGTGTTCTTAGTGCACATTCCTCTCTGTAATGAAGCTTTAAATGTTTCAAGGTTCTATTTTTCATTTTAGGAGAATGTTTTCCAATAGTATCTGGGGTTTGGGAGTTGGAGTTTATTTTGAAGGGGGATGAATTATACTGTAGTGTTCTTGAGATAGTATCCTGCCCTGTAGAGCTCTGAAGAACTTCTCAGTACTTCACATTTACATCCTTTATGTGCTTGAGAATCTTGTTAAAGGTTCTTGTCATGGTTTAACCCCAGCTAACTAAGTACCACACAGCTGCCTGTTCACACTCCCTTGGTGGGACAGGGGAAAGAATCAGAAGGGTAAAAGTGAGAGAATCCATAGGTTGAGATACAATCAATTTAATAGGGAAGGCAAAGCAAACTAGGGGATCCATTCACCACTTCCCATGGGCTGGCAGGTGTCAGCCATCTCCAGAAAAGTCAGGCTCCATCATGCATCACAGTTACTTGGGATGACAAATGGTATCACTTTGAACATCCCCCCTCTTACTTCTTCTTCCCCCCGCTTTATATACTGAGCGTGATACCATGCAGTATGGAATATCCCTTTGGTCATTGGGGTCAGCTGTCCCAGCTGCATTGCCTCACAACTCATTGTGCACCCCTGGCCTACTTGCGGGTGAGATGATGTGACAAGCAGAAAGGCCTTCAATCTATGCAACCACTGTTCCAACTAAAACATCCATGTGTTACCAACACTGTTTTCAGCACAAATCCAAAATATAGCCCCGTACTGTGAAGAAAATGAACTCTATCCCAGTAAAACCCAGCACAGGCCATTTGCTCCCTCTTTTGGATCATAAATCCTGAGACCCAAATCAGTGCAAGTAAGAAGTAATTTGAAACCAAGAGTTACAAAGTACAGAAGTCCCTTTTTCTAGAAGAGACTGTAGAGGTTGTGATTATAAGTGAGCAGATCAGAAAATGAACTCAGAAAAAAATTTAAATTATTTTAAATTTCAAATAAAGGAAAAGGATGTGTGTTGCGGTGAACCATGGCCAAATCCAGGGTCAGCCAGATCAAGTGGACCCAAAGGTCCATTGGTTTGATGCTTCCACAGCCCAGAAGCCTTGAGCATTCATAAGGCTGTGAAAAATACATAAATCCATGCCTTACCATTGGCTGCAGCCCTCCCCTCCCCTTATTTCTCGTATTTGGTTGCCTTTCCAGAGAGTTCTATGTTCTTCGGCAGTTAATTGCTCCTCGTTACTCCTCCCCGCCTACCCCTTCTCCCATTTGCTGTAATCCCTTCTCCCCACCTTGGTAACACCCCTGGCTGATGTTCCATTGGTTATTGTGTGTTTTCCATGCCCATACTGTGGGAGTACACGACCCCCTGCAAGCCACGCAGCTTCGGCTTTTCCATGGATTTTCCTTTCCAATAAACCCTTCTCCCCTGTGAAGAAGTCCTACGCCTTTTTTCCTACCTCCTTCTCGCACCTTTGCCACCGGTGGGCAAGGCGAACCCGACCTGAAGCTTCTCCTGCCCTCCTGTGCCGCGGTTGGCTCCGTCCACCCCCATTCGGAGCAGGCAGAAGATCTCCCGGTGGACGGCGTGCTAGCCGGCAAGGCACCACGGGAGATGAGTGAGATGTTCATGAGATGGCAGAGATTATCTTACAAAAATACTGTAAGTTCAGGTTTTTATCTGCAGAAATAAAGGGATTTTGTCTAAAATCAGGCTGAATAACAACAATCTTATGTATTGTCTTCGTGCCTCTAGCATTTCATGGGAGCTTTACAGCTGCATTCTCTGAGATGTAATAAGCTATGGTTAGGTGATATTCTCTCTTCACTTGGGTTTAGCATTGTTTAAGAACATTTTGAACTCTTTCAGCAGCATAATTCCTAATACTTCCAAAAAGAAGTCAGCAATTTATAATTGCAAAATTCTTTAGAATTGGTTAGAAGTCATGTACATACATCCAAAGACCTGGTGCACAAATGCCTATCCCAGATGATGAACAAAAGACTTGTTCTGGAAGCTCGTGAAAACTATTAACAGAAGAAAATATTAGGAATTTTCTAATAAAGTTCATGCATTTTTATTTTACGTTCAGACCATGTGCGTTCTTCCTGGACTGGAAACTTACTGCAGTTTTGGTTTTGAACATTGTCAGTTGTGAAGACCTGTTTGATTGTTTAAAAATATGCAATAAACGAACAGAGAAACAGGAGTTCAGGTCTCTCTTGAAGGCTGGACTTTATCAGCAATGGGTAATGAATCTTGACAGTTAATCACATGGGGTTTTGTGTTGCTGAATATGTCTCTGTCCTTATCTATTTATATACAGAGAGGGAATATAGTGTCTATTATGTGGTAATAATACAGTACATATTGCTGCCTACAACTACGGTGTTTAGATAAAAGATAAATTAAAAGATAAAATACTTTAAAAGCTATAAGAATTCTTCATATAATTATTTATTGAGCACTGAAAATTTAAATACTAGCAAATATTATCTCTGCCCATGGTACTATAGAAAATTTTCTGATATGGAAAACTTGTCCTCTAATTCACTTCATAGGCATAAATGCTCATATTTATGAAGAAAATAAATAAGTCACCTTTGAGTTATTACCTCTAAATATAATTATGGTCATTTTCTAGAGACTGTTGAAAATTAGTCGACCTGAGGCACTCAGGCTTAACAACTTTCACCTGAAAAATTAGGGCACGCTCAATATTTCATAAAAAATGCTGCAGCCAGACTGAGAGCTTCCTTGAATTCATTTCCTTTTTTAAATTTTTTTTTTCTTTTTTATTCTTTTTTTTTTTCTTCTTACAAGGATCATCATCTCTTAGATAGAAATAAATTATTCTTAGTCACACTATGCTTTTGGTTTTGTTGATCCAAGTGAAACGAAGTTTCAAAAAGTGCTGAGAGAAGTGTTCACTCCACAGTTGGAGTATGAGTTTATAGAGGTGATTGAACACTCTTCATGTTCTACAGTAATGTGCTAAGATGCACTTTAAGTGGAAGTGTAGCTCTTCAAAAATATGTACTTTGAAGCAGTGAAGTCTGCAGATTTAGATTTGGTGCACTGTGTATGTGCATGAGGTAAAAACATAACAATGATGAATGAATAAATTTTGTTATTTTGGACATATCCTGCCTTTTCCCTGGCCAAAATGTGTGAAAGAAGAAAATAAATGTCATAAGTTCTCTTTATTGCATCCCATAGATGAGTCCACTCTAAAACCAGAAATCCACAGCTCAGAAGGTGGACACAGAATTGAAGAATTGAATGAAATCTTACTCTTGTGAAATCAAAACCAATGAAAAGCAATGTTTGGATGAGCAATGCACAATTCAAGATAGAAATCCTACAAGATTTTAAAACATTTCACCTTTTTTTTTCCAAAGAAGAACCTTACAAAACACTATGCAACTTCCAAACCTACCATCAAGAAAGACCATATGAACAGCAATTTACTTTCCAAAGCAGACAGGTGCCTTTTTGTTTATTTTTATTTCTGGAAATTTGATTTGCACTGCAATTTTGCAAATGTATCTGCAAATATATATGGGTTTTTTTCCCATATCCCAAAATCATTTTAAGCCATATTGCCTTCCATTTCAGCCTTTCTTTTCTAGTCTCAGTATTTTCATCCCAGAATCTGAAAAGTTTATTGAATAACTTATTGTTCAATTAACTTACTATTATATGCTAACAAGCTATTAGAATAACTTACTAAAGGTAACAACAAAAGTAGACTCTAACACAAAATTATTTTAGAGCTGGGCACTGTACAATTGCTCATGAAATACCTCATTTTAGTCTGACTTTATTTTGCCACTTTGTTTTCCGTTTAATAAACAACAGTGTAACCTCTTTTTTTCATCAAAATAAATTCACTGTTTTTATTTCTTATTTTTAGGCATGTTAATCATTCAAAGCATTGCAAATGAAACTGTAAAACTGGAGATGCTTTTGCTTCTACAGAGGTAATCAGTCCAAAAAAATATTTTGGATGTCTGCAATCAATTTGGAAATCTCAGAAGCAAGTCTGATATCAGCATTAAAGGTTCTGTTTGATGTCTGGCAGCTAGAGTAAGGAAAGAAATCTGCCTTAAATATTAGCTCCTAGCTTCTGGTACAAGCAGGCATTTGAAAGTGTGACTTTGAAAAAGCCAATACAAGTATAGAAGCTCTAGCTAGCTTCTGCCCAGTGTTAACATGAAGCTATAAACCAAAAGAAAGCACTTTAATGCTGATTTAGGTCAACATTCTCTTTGTTCTTTCTCTGAGGGTGAGTCTATATGTTACCAATAATCATGAAACAAAAAGGAAATACTTCCAAATGTTTCAATTATTAAATGATGGTTGAATATGTATCACTTAGAAAATAATTCAGCTTACTTGACATTATTTCCTCAATAGGATACTTGTCATTCGTATCTAGGTCTGTCAGAGTTGGTTGAGTTTGGGTTTTATTGCTTTGGTTTGACTTGGTTTATTTATTGGTCATTTTTTTTCTTTTCAAACATATTTATCTTCATTTCACATGTCTGTGTCTGTATATATTGTGTACCAGTGATGTGGAAGGCAGAATTGTGTTAAAAGCATAGGTGGGTGAACAAGGCCTTCCTGCTCGGCTGGCTGTCCCAAAATGTTTCTATGGAAACCATCAAATCCTGTCTTTCTAAATAACCATATAAGCACATTTAAGAAGAAGAAAGACAAAAAGACCCCAAAACCAACTAAAAAAAAAATCCCTTACAGTCTTTGCTACTCTGTTTACATGTTTGTAAAAAGATTTTGCAACAGAAAATCCTTTCACATGGTATAAATGAAATTCAATCAACAGTTCACCATAAACACTGCTAGATAAAGATGGTCAATGGATAAATTACACTTGCTAAAACCAATTGTCCTGTGTTCAGTCTCACATATTTGAGTCAATAGATTGCCTAATCATAGAGGAAGTAAGCTTTGAAAGCAAGAGAAGGTTTTTGCGCATCTTCTCAGGAGCTAGGAAATGTTAAACTTTGGACATAGAGAACAGCGCAAAAGCACAAAAACCTTTTAAACAATGTTTTTTTAGTTTTAATAATATTTTATATCTTTATATTTCTAAAGTGCTCTTTTTTAACTTCTTTCAAACCTTTAATGTGCTTCCCACCTTTGAAGAAGTATCTTTACAAGGTATAAATTATATGTCTCCTACCTCCATTTTAAAGCATTCACTATCTATTTACCAGCTTTTTTTGTATTATGGCCTCTTTCAGGTTTCCTTTACTAAAAAAACAAGTGCTAAAAGTGCTAGAAGTTTAAATGAATCTTCTTGTTCTTTAATGAGATGAGAAGACTCATCTGGTAGGCAAGTTTTATTGAACTACTAAAAATGATTTAAAGACTTCAACTATTTTGTTTTTCTGCATCTACCCATTTTTTAAGTATACCATTTCTGCTGGTGGGGACTATCCCCAAACTAGCCATGCTCTTCAGCTGCTTTGGTGTAAACTCTGTTATCCTTCTGTTATCTGCCTCTGCTGTCAGATTAGACTAAGACATCAGCTCTGTTCTGAGGTCAAACTGTAGATTGACTTCCACATATGTGTTCTCTGCTGAAAAATTCTTTGGGGAATAAAGATCATCTTTTCAGGCAAAGTTGTGCAAAAGAATTTTGGACTGATATTTCCTAATTTCTACAACACAATTTGCTGATCTGATTTGTTAAGGGATGAAAGTGAAGTCGCAAGATTCACTCCTTAATTACGTCAATTGATGCTGGTTGGACAGTTTAACAGGAAAGGAAAAGCTGTGCATGCACACGAAGCAGAGCAATTCACTTCTTCCCATGGGCAGGCAGGTGCTCAGCCATATCCAGGAGAGCAGGGCCCTACAAGTAACAGTAACTTGGGAAGACAATCACTCCAAATGTCCTCCCCTTCCTCCTTCTTTCCCCCACTTTATATACAGAGCATGACATCATATGGTCTGGAATATTCCTTTGGTCAGTTGGGGTCATCTATCCCATTTGTGTCTCCTCTCATCTGCCCAAGCACTCCTAATGTCTTCCCCAGCATGGCAGTGCAAAAAGCAGAAAAGGCCTTGGCTCTGTGGAAGCCCTGCTCAGCAATAACAGAAACTCTCTGTATTATCAACCCCGTGTTCAGCACAAATCCAAGACACAGCCCCACACCAGCACTAGGAAGGAAATTAACTCTACCCCAGTCAAACTCACTGCCTGCAAAGTTTTATTCAAGTTGTAATTTTAATGTGTGGTGTGGGTTGACATTGGTTGGTAGCCAGACACCTAGATAGCTACTGTGTCACTCATTCTCAACAGGACGGGGAGAATTTAACACTAAGAAACTCCTGGGTCAAGGTTCAAACAGGGAGATCACTTAGCAGTTACCATCATGGTCAAAACAGATTCAGGCTTGTGATTATTAATTTAACTTATTGTCAATGAAAAATAAAGTTGAATGGTGAAAACCAGACAAACTAAAATGCTTTCCCCTACATCCCCCATCCCTTTTTCCAGGCTCAATTTCACTCCTTCATCTCCAACTCCTCTACCTCCTTGCCCCGGAGCAAGCAGGAGCAGAGGGATGGGGATGTGGGGCTGCGGTCAGCCCATAGCAGCTCTTCTCTGCAGTTCCTTCCTCCTCACACTTTTCCCAGGTGTTTCCCTGGGGCCTTCCCACGAGCTCTGACAGGGTCCCTGCAGGGGCCGCAGGGCCATCCCTGCCGGGTCTCCCCGCCTCCGTCCCCGCTCCCGCTGTCCCCTCAGGCTCGCAGGGCTGTTTCCCGCACGGTTCCCCCGCTCAGCCCTGGCTGCCGGGCAGCGTTTTGCCCTCCCTTGGCCAGGCTTTTTCCGGGGCTCTCGCCCGCCCGCCCGTGGCTGAGGGGCTCAGCCGTGCCCTGCGCTGGGGCCGCTGCAGCCGCTGGCACCGCCTGGGCCCGGCCCGGGCAGCCCCGGCACTGCCCCAGCGCCAGCACCTTGAGTAAGTAACAGTCGGTATTTAAAAAATTAAATTCCATGAGAAAACAGATGGTGAGTAAAAGCCCCAAGCTCTCTAATGTTTTCTTTGTGCTGTCTGTATCATACAAAGAGCTGGAGAAAGAGAAAACAAGCCTTCATCTGACTTGTTCGGAGTACTATAATGTCATTTTTGTGATTATAGACATGCCTGGGATCAAGAGAAGTGCTAGAGTCAAAATGGCAATTCTTTAATAAAATATTTTACCTTTTCTTCATTTGATACCATTTTCAAATTGCTAAAACATAACTGCAAACTGTTTGGATGTTGAAGTCAGAAGATGATATGTAGTATAAAATACGCAAATAAAATTAATTATTTCAATGATTTTTTGGTTCAAGAATCCAGACACAAATCACCAAGGCTCACTTCGAACTATATCTGATCTTTGTAAGTCCACAGAATCACAGGAAGGTTGGGGTTGGAAGGCTTCACAGGAGAACCCCTGTTGCAGCTCTCCTGGGCAAAGCAGAGTGACCTAGAGTAGGTGTCTCTTGTGAGGTATTTAATATCTCCAAGGACAGAGACAGCTGGTCTCTGGGCAGCCTGTTTCAGTGTTTGACATCCTTCCTGCTAAGATATTCATACACATTGATGAGGTCCCCCCAAGTCTTCCAACCAAAAGGTTCCAGTCATTTCTCAGATGACTGATGCTCCAAACCCTTTTCATCGTCATGGACCTTCCTTGGACTCACTCAGGTATGACCATGTCTCTCTTGCACAGAGGAAGCCAGAACTGCTGGTCTGATCAGTGCTGAGCAGACAAGAAGGATCACCTCCGTCCACCTTCTTGTGACACTTGTCTTCCTAATGAAGCTCAGAATGCTGTTGGCCTTCTTTTATGTAAGAACACATTTCTAGTAAATGGTCCATGGTGACCCCAAGTCC
Source organism: Corvus hawaiiensis (assembly GCF_020740725.1). NCBI lineage: Eukaryota > Metazoa > Chordata > Aves > Passeriformes > Corvidae > Corvus > Corvus hawaiiensis. The sequence goes on along the minus strand of NC_063213.1, from coordinate 73,677,721 downwards.
TTTTCAGAGTTGCTTTCCTGCCATAGGGTTATTCATCCTTGGTGTAGGACTTTGCTTTTCATGTTGTTGAACCTGACAAGGCTCCCATCTACTCATTTTTTCAGCCTGACCATGTCCTTCTGAATAGTAGCATAAACATGTGGTATTATCAACCACTCCTCCCAGTTTTGTCTTCTCTGCAGATTTTCTGAGTACCCACTGTCCCAACATCCTGGTTGCTAAAGAAGATTTAAGCAGTATTTGCCCCAATATCAACCCCTGAAACACATCACTAGTGCCCAGCCTCCAGCTGGACTTTTTGCCACTGCTCACAAACATTAGAGATTGATAGTTGAGCTAGATTTTGTTCCACCTCCAGCTATCCAGTTATCTAGTCTGTTCTTTATTAGGTTGTTAATGAGGATGTTTAGGTTTTACAATATTATTCTGAAGTTATTAATCTGATACCTTCATATTTTTCCCTGCGAAACCAAAATTAATTCAACTGGTACTTACATCAGTTAAATAAATGTTATTATGCTGATCTTACATAAAAACAATCCCCCTATTGCGAAGCTTAAGGCACTGTAGTAGTTCATAAAAACCATAACTAAAGTGGAATAAATGTGTAATAAAAAAATCTACTTCATTAAAATGTCAACGGTTTAGTTACATTTATAGATATGAAATATAAAATGTGTGGCATGCAATATGTAATATATATTTCATTATATAAATATATATAGCTTTTATATAATATACTATATATATTTCATATATATATATATTTTTAAAGCCTCCAATGTAAATATCAATGTGAAAACTGGTGAAAAGGAAATACCAAGTCACAAACAAAATCACTGTGGCTTGGGCCTGTCACCCACATAATGTATTCAATCAATTACAGGATTCCTTTCTATTTCTTTTCTGAAGTTCTTTCACCTGTACTGCCACTGAATAACTCAAAATTGTGTGAGTAAATCTGAGTGAGATACATAGTCCACAGTAGAGCATCTACACCAGGATGAGCCATACTAGGGGCCCAGTCCAAAACCCAGTGCAATCAGCAGAGGGATCCCTGAAAATTTTGAATTGGACTCTTTTGAAGTATTTGGTCTGTAATATGTGATGTCATGTTTTGATGTCAGAGGAGAAATTAGTTTTTCCTTTGAACATTTTCTTCTTTCACTGTAGGTTGTACCACAAGGCATTTTGCATTTGGGGCAGGGATTGACTTTAGCAGTTTTATTTGTATAGGATACACAATTTTCCATAGAACTCCAATATCTTTACAGCAGAAGAAAATTACACAACTGCTTAGAACTATGTGAAACTCAACACTTTCTATCCAGACTATAGCACCAAATCTTTAATCTAGTTAAATACACAACCATGAGATTTTCTTAGTATTTGAAGTTCCTGGTTTAACGTAAATAAATAATAGATAGATATATATAGAGATATATATATATATATCCCAAATCCAAATGAACAAAGATCTATGAATTTCCCATGGTTTTCTTACACAAACCACACACATATATAATTTCCTAAACTGAAAATCAGTTCTTTAGGCATATTGTTAGATAAATCTAGCCCACATTTGAGATTAGTTTTATTGCTGGGTTTGTTCTACAACTGACTGTAGGACACTCCTGCTTTGGCATTTCTGTATCTAATTTTCCAACATCAAGAAACTTTACAGGCATTACTGGTAGTACACTAGATCAAACAGACAATGTTCACTCGTGCAGGATAAAAAACTATGTTCACCAAGTGCTAACCTAGGAAATTTAATGCTTGTCAAACTCATGGCATTAAAAAAAGCAATGAACTTCTAATCATATTTGATTTCAAAAATTGCTATTTCCTGCTGATTCTTCTAGATACTTTCTGATTTCTCATTTTTTTTTTTTAAGAGTATGGAGTGTAAAAGCTTTAATATCAGTTTTCCTGGAAGATCTCTTACCTTCATTTTCCCCAAAATCTCTACTTTGTCCCTGCCAAATCGGTATCACTACTAACATTTCAAAAAACAGATTTAGTGTCACTACTGTGCGTCTTGATCCATTTAATTTTTCCACTAACTGCAATAATAATGGATTAAGTGTAGTATTTTATGCTTTTTATGTTCCAAACCAAAATTGTTTTCTGTGCATGTTTTGGCAGGAGTAGAGACATTAGATGTGGCATCTGCCAAGGAGTTAATAAGATTTGAACTCAATTTTTATGTGGTTCTAATGGTTTGATGCCTTGATACTTCTAGGGGTGTCTTGTACTATGAAAATATTTGCTAATTTACTTTGAAGCCTCATTAGATTTACTGGTTCACTGCCATGATCTAGAGGAATTTGTTCAGGTGTTAATTTCATTTTGGCTCCTGTCTTTTTTAGTTGCATAGTCAAATTACATTTTAGAGATGCACTTTCTGAATGAACAAAAAACCACCAAAATTAGATAGAAATCAACACAAGTAGCAAGACTAGTAAGAATTTTTGTGCACATAAGCATGGTTCAGTATTTCAATGGTATTTCAAATTAAAATGTGTGAAAATGATAAAAAGAAAAAGTTTGATGTGAATGTTAACAAGAAAAAGTCATTAAAATAATAAATTCATAAAAATATTTAGTTCACTTCTGAAGAGAAAAAAAGTTTTACCTGAACAGTTACTTAAAAATAGAGAAGTTGATTTGAAGCTTAAAAGGAAAGTATAATTCTAAAAAAGAGAGCTTTCTCCTTCCTAAAGCCAGATTCACTGAGGTGCTTAATCCTTTGCATCATTTTCCGTTCATGATTAGTTCTGCTGTAGTTTAATGATTGCAGAATTATATGACTGAAGTTTAAACACAGAATTATGTGTATTTTTGGTGAATATAAATCCATCTTTCTGGGGTTTATTTTAAAATAATACCCAAGTAAGACTTTAATCTTACTCTTCTTTTACATTAAATTAGGAAGTTTTTAATAAGGTTTTTCCCTAGAATTTCTGCTGGGAAATTTAGGACACCCTAAAATATATTCTATTTTCTCATGAAATACCAAATCCATCTGTCTTCCTGGCACTGTGATGTATAATTTTTTTCTCTAACATAAAGTTAATAAGTAAATAGAGTGTGCAAACACTAAAAATAATTCATAGGATTGGTAGAGAACTACTTTTCATAAACGGAAGTGTATTTCAAATGAATTTTCTTAAACCATTCTAAACAAATAACTAGAAGAAACATGACAGTTAGGAAATATTTTTCAACAAAATATTCCATAGTAAGAAGAAAAATACATCATCTTTCACCATATTTTCTTTATAGTTTTTTTGCAAACATCTTGATATAGGGCTTACAACATAATCTTTCTTAATTTTAAACAGGAAACTAAGTTAATAGTGAAATTTCTTACAATCTTTCTTTATATTTAAGAGTATGACTTAGACATTAAAAGCATATTTTCTTTTTTAACAGAAACCCTGATTCTTCATGCTCTAATTATTTTAATGAAGATTTTCCCATTACTACCTGGCTTGCATTTTTCTTTTTCATTTTCAATCACTTTATCTCACAACAGAGATTTCTTATCTGTTGTTGCACTCATACAAACTAATAAACTTGTTCATTCGTAGCCTTTAGATTGATTTTTTTTCTCTGCTGATTTTTTATAAAGGAAAGGACTATACAGATATGGGTTAGACAGATGCAGCTGAAAGTTTCTGAGCCTTGGCTGTTTGTATTTTCTAGGCAAAGCCTAGAAATACACTAAGGCTGCACAGCAAAAAGCACAAAGATAAGAAACTTCCTTTAAAATTTACATACCCCACCAAAAAAGTCACAGTGGCTTTATCTTTAAAAGGTATGAAATGATAAAAAGTGGGACAAATCAAGAGTCCTGTTTCCATCACAGTTTATAAATTTCACATCAAACAATCAAAAGATAGAAGTCATAGGGAAAGTAGTTCTGTGTTTCTCACTTCCTGAATAGAAGTTAACTTGAAAATAGGAAATACGGCTTTGAACCTTCTCAGGCTGAAAACAGGCTAGATGTTGCACATCCAGCTTCCTGAGGGTGTTGGAAACCTCTGAATTTTTATCTAAAATGTAGGTGCCATGAACATTGACAGAATGGTTCTTTGAGCAGCCATATTTTGAAACAGATAAAAAATCTAGCTCAAGCTCTGTTCCATTCCTTGAAATCCTAAATTAAAAAAATTGTGTCTGCTAAATCCTGATTTAGGCATTTAAGAGAATTTCCTGTCAACTTGTCGCTGTTGCACGTGGGGACGGCGAAGAACGACATGCACTCAGGTCAGAGAAGATAGTCAAAGCCGACCCTTTAATGCCAAAACCCCATCTTTTTATAGCATGGATCGCAAAAGAGAAATTACATGATTGGCCCATCGGTCAACCACCTACCAAGGTGACAGGCTAAGAGGTATAACCACCCTTTTCAAAATATTATTCCCAGTAAACGAAAACAATTCCACTACGTTCTTGCAGCCTTGCACTTGCAAATGTTTACCAACTAGCAAACTGTCAGACAGATAGCTTGTGTGAGAATGAAGACTTTAACATGAGACAGTAAAAAGGGGAGAATTTTTCTCTGCTAGCTTTCTCAGCATCTACATTAACTATCTGGCTGCTTTCTTCAGTGGTTTTGAGACTGTTCTTTACACACCCTGTACTGTAAACCCATGAATGTAGCTTCAGGTTTTGCATTATTCTTCATGGACTGAGCAGGTAGTTAAATATCTGCAAGTGCCTAAATCTTTTTTTGGCTGTAATTGCTGAGGGCCTTTTGAGGATGTCATTTTGTAGCAAAAAAATTTGTTTGATTGTATCCCCTGGACACAAGGAAATTTTCTCCAAAATTCCAGTCTCTTTCAGTATTGCATGGAAATATTCTTCTATTAGATAAAAGGTTTGAGTCATTTACTGAGATGCTGTTGCTTCATTGCCACCACTTCAACCCACCCCACCCCAGCATAATATGTCACTTATGGTAAAATCTTCCTAAGGTCAAAGTGTAGAACCATAGTAGTCACTAGACTATTTCTTTCAATCAAATAAATTTCCTCCTCCTTGAAAACAATATACAAACATAAAAATCCTTTAATGTCATCTTCTTCTGAAAGCATCTCAGGCTTTTCGTCCTTGAAAAATGTCCTGTAAGCAGCTTCTCTGTGTCTAGTAAGGGGCCAGCAAGAGCACTTCCAAGACATGCACTCCACAGAATCCATAAGTATTCAGACCCCCTTTGAAGATTATATCAATGCTGAACATGAACACAAAGCCCAGGCTAATATTTTTTTTGTTATCCCAAACTGGGGAATTTTTAATGACAAAATCACTGTGATGCCTGGTGCTTGGATTAATGAAATGCTGATGACTAAGAGTCTAAATAACCAAAGTGCTTTCTGTTCTATCCACTAGTGTTCCACTTCTGTTGTTAAAAGATTAGTTTATCCTTTTTGCTGTACAGCTATGCTTGAAGTTTCAAGCTTATGTTGGAAAACATTCCTTTTTTAAAAATTACATTGGTGGGAAGTGGGAGTAGAATCACAAATCAAAAATACTTATTATTCATTTATTTAGTATACATGTTCTCTTCAAAAGATGTTGACTTTATTATAGAAGTAAAAAATCCATTTCTCCAGGTAAAGAATGCCTATGGAGATGTTACAACACAGCTGATGGGAGACAAACCTGGACAAGTTCAAATCCTGCTAGCAGCAAGATTAGGAGAATGTGTAGTATGGACTAGCAAGTTTACCAGCTATTCATGAGTTCTCTGTTATGTCCATAGTGCTACAAAGTACTTTAGCTAACTAGCTGAATGATAACCTGTTTTCACCTATACAACTCCGTCGGCGCAGTAAGGGAACAGTCTGATTTATTCTGTAGGGATGTTTCTGTTTTGAGACCTACAAAGCTGTCAAAATGGAAACATCCTCACAGAATAAATCAGCTTTAATGTTGATGTGCTAATTAGCTGCCTACTAATAACTTCTGTGACTTCTAATTCATGCTTTCTAATAGGCACTATTATTCCACTACTATAGAAATCTAGATGAATATTATAAAATGAAATAAAATTTTTAAAAAGACACTAATCAGATTCTCATTTTAGTCTGATTTTTAGGGCTAATGTTACTTAATTGGGCTCATTCTCAATTAGTATTTCTACAAGTGGTACAAGGTGGTCTTAGAAGAAGAAAAATATTTCAAAGGAAAGATATTTTTAGGAAATGTTGCAGACCCTGGCTAAATGTGAGACCCTGACAGTGTAAGCTGTTCTATGCAGGCAATTTCTAGTTTCCAGAATAGCTGCAGTGAATCATCCAGGTTTTACAACAATCAGATCCTTTTGTAGAGTTAAGATCTACAGACAGATCTTATCATTCCTGATAATTCCAGTCATGCAGATTTTGAAAGGTGTACTAATCCAAACAGAGACATTCCATATAACCTCTAAGTCCAGCTAGAAACATAAAAGAGATATAATAGTAAACACAAAACATAGTAGGTGACCATTCTTTAAAAGCACTGTATCACAGAAAACTGCATAGGAATTGATAGCCAATGGACATATACTTCCCTAGGTATGGGAAATGAAGTGTGAGGCAAGAGCATTTATCACTTTAAACTTAAAATGCAGTATGTTTGGTAATTTCACTGTTCTAAGCATGTAGTACGAGCTGATTTCTGAACATTTTAGTGCAAGTAGAATTTCAGTAGATGTTGAATGTTAAGCTACTTAATATAGAATTAGACATTTATTACATGCATATTCAGTGCCTAGTGGAATGTGGCCATCTGTAAAAGTGTCTTGGCCAAAGTCAGTAGATTTCATCAGTGATTCTTTGGGCTTGAGAGGCTATAAGCATAAAGGAAATTAAAAGGATAAAAAACCCCAAGAAGTACTAGAATTGAAAATAAAAAAATGCAAGTGATATTGAAATGCCAACAAAAAAATTAAAGATTGATGCTACCATTATTTTGAGCAATTGTTATTATGGTCACTTAAAGGGGTACTTCACTTTATTTTTAATAGTTAAATATGGTTTGATTCTTAGAGATTTTTAAAAAATCCTCTGACAGGTATCTAATTCCCATTCAATTCACTAAAGTTTGGTGAATTCATTTCAAGTAATGTAGGTTACCCTGGTAATCCATGACCTGTTCAATACAAGTTAAAATAACCTCCTGATCTTTCCTGATGTTCCAATCCAGCAGTCCTTGCTGGGCATAATGGGAATAAAACACCATTTTGTCGAACCTCACTTCTGTCATTTTCATGCACAATTTCTGTGACAGAGACATCATGCTATGAAGTAAACACTCCTAAGCCATAATGCGAGCATTGTTTTTTCTTCTTCAAAAGCAGTGCAAACAGAGAAGCAACAACAAGATGTACAAAAAATGAATTTTGATTTTGTTGGTGTGCCTTCTTCAACTTGTGTTCTTGTTGGTATAATGGACTTCCGAGCCTGTGTTGGAATCTGATTGTATTATTAAGTGGTTTTTGAAAAACAGAAATGCCAAAAAATGTTACATACTTCTTTGCTCATAGGCATTCTCGAGAATCGAATTCCAAAAACCACTGCACACAACACCTGGCAGGTGTATTCTAGTATTTTTATAGGGAATAATGAAGATTTGTTTCACTTTCATGAAACAGATTGTTAGCTGGGTTTCTGAGAAGGGATACAAGTTTAAACTTTGTTTTGTACAAAATGGGACACAGAACAAATTGTTCTCAGGTTTATTTGCGATTTACTTTCTTTTTCCTGTTAGACAGTTATTCACTCTATTAAATACTCTGCATTTTTCTCTCTGTTCTTTTTTTATGTTGTGAGTTTTGCTCAAGGGGTTTAGGGGTGTTTTTGTGGGTTTTTTTGTTTTCTTTTTGAGGTTTTTTGTGTGTTTTTTTCTCTTTATCTTCTTTAACTCCCACATTTCTCAATTTGTGTCCCAGCAAACATTTTTGGCTACCAATGTTCTTTTCTAACTATTCATATACTTCTAATGGATAACTCCTTCTCCTCTTCATTTAGGTTTCTGCATTTATAGATTGTCTTGTATTTGAAGTCTTGTCACAATTTTCTCTCAAACAATTTTACTCTCTTTCACATTTGAATATTTTAGGTCTTTTAAGCTGTTTTCTCCAATGTTTTCTTCTTGACATATTTTTGTTTAAGGTACTATTAAAATGTATTTGTTGTATCTGCGTGGTTTGGACAAACTTTAACTTTTCTATTAATTGATGTATCTCAGTATTCAGAAAAGTAAGATAATTAAGAAGACACAGATATGATGGAAGAGGGTAGGAAATTCACTTACTGTAAAATTTATTTTCTGTAAGGATGAGTCATCTTCCTGTAACAAATGCTGTAGGAATACACTTGCAGTGACTAATTTTTAATTGTGTATTGAATTTTCTTATTTTTCCTCACCCTCCTATTTTTTAATTTATGAAAGTGATAGTATTTTTTTCAACAGGTTTCCCTATGAAAGTTATTACTTTCTAAAATTTTTAGAACAGTTTGCTCCTTAGAAGGGATTTTGACGAGCCATGTTCTTTAAAATTACTTCTAGATTTCTACTATGTCCACACGCTGTATACTGGGCTGCTTTTTTTGACCTGAGAATTTTGAAGACTGAATCTTTTGGACATGGCAAGATGTAAAGAATACGTTGTGTTTAATTACAGATGTTACAAAAAAGGAAAACCTTCCTAAATTATGAGAGGTTTGTATTGCACGGACAGAAGGTAATTAAACCTAACATAGCTTCCACTTACTTATTCATTAACTCTTTTCTTAAATTTTCACTTGGGAAGGACTTTTAACTTGCTGGGTTTGTGGAATTAAAACCCATCAGCTACAGCCAAACAATAGTCTTCCTCAGGAAATGAGATCTACAGCATTACAGCTGTGTATCTGTTCTATACAGAATACTGGTGTTCCCACCAAATGCTCAGATTTTTACTGGGAGAATAATGATTACTTATTTTACTTTCATTGGGACCAAAAATTAGGGTCAAGGGTCTATATTTTGATCCTTTGGCTTATCTTTGTAAAGTGTAAGATGACTACTAATTAACTTAGTTATGATTCAGGTGCAAATTACTTCCAGAATTTATTTGAAAATTAATTTTCCAAGATAGCCATTTCTGAAAATCTGAGGAGGTGATTATATTAATATTTTGGCATTTAAATATCTTTGCAAAGGCAGTGTTCAGACACATGCTTAGAAGTTATGCTCAAATTTATTTATGTCTTTGGTGATTAATGTGTATTTAAATGCTTTGCTGAATATTGATTTTAGCATGTACTGCTTGGTTGAACTGGGGTCAATTTGAAGGGTTTTAGCTGTATGCTAAATTGAGTGGGCTTACTAATTTAGCTTCTGCACTTAAAAAGGTGAAAAATTGCAGCTGCTACCTATATGTAGGTGCAGAGAAATTTCATTTGTATTGCTAATGATGTTGGTAAATAAATTTAAAAAAACCACTGTAACTTTATATGTAGAGTTTTTTACCCTGATTTCCCCATGAACACGCTAAGGAATAAAGTATCCAAACCCACAGTAAGACTATTTATGAGAAACACTGGAAAATATTGTGTTGGAAGAAAAACATTCTCATCTCAGTGAAACTTCCATTTCTCAGTCTACAAAACATGTGAATTAACTCACATTCAAGTGGTCTATCAGCATTGACATACACTGATATGAGTTTGAATGTAAGTATCTACTGTTGATCATTCTTGGTTGTTTTGGGGGATTTTTTTAGTTCAGCAATTTCTTTTCTTGGCATAGACCATGCTATGCATTTTTTGTATACATATTGAAAAACCTTTTTGAAATTATTAACTGGTTGTAAGTTTTTTGAAATTACCTTTACAATAAAAGATGTCTTTATTATTCAACATTAACATTGTGAGTAGCAAAAAGTTGGCAATATTGCATGTCTCTTGCGTCCCAGAATCATAATTATGGTGTAATGTAGAAAGATTGCCATTTAGATGGTCAGACAATAAAGGTCCTTTTGTTTGTAATACAAAAGCTTAATTCTGGTTGTATTTAAAAGAAAAATTATTCAGAAGTTGTGTGTTCTTACTGGCTTTTCCGAATAGATGTTAATCATACTGTTATTTAAGGCAACTCATTATTTTCTCAAAAAGGTAGTATCTGTATTTTTGTAATTTACAAAAAATAACAGACAATAAACACATTATTTGGTATCTTTTCAGAGCTAGATATACATGCAACTGAAGTTTTTAATAAACAATGGAATAAACAAAAAGAGCTGAAACATCCCAACCAAAGCATAAGAGTAGTAATAATGTTGCTCGTCATGCGGCATTTCTTCATAAAGATTTCCAAACCACTGTGTGAACTTTGCCTATAACATTGGAACAAGGACTGGAACAATCACATCTGGTTTACTGGAGTCTAAGTGTGCAAGTGGATATCATCCCTAATATTAATTTACTCTTCATGTAGCACAACAGCAATGGGTTAGGTGATGTTTTTCTGTGGAAGGATGTGAGAAACATTTCCAGATTTCTTTCTTTTTTTTTTTTCTGAGTTCAAATGCAATTTCTTGCCACTAAGAAAGCTTCTAACATTTGTAACTACCGGGAACTCTAACCTGAAGTCAGAACTGGTAAGTTTATCTTTGAGATATGGTGAAGCTTCTTTAAAGTGCTGTATAAATTGGGTCTACATTCACATTATAAATAAACTGTGAAATCAGTCCATGTGTGTTACAGAAACCCATATCAGCACTTCATAAGATTTAGGCAAAGTACTGTGTGTTTCTTTACAGCTCTAGAACACCTCCACACTTCTGCTCTGCTGCTGGCCTGTTCACTTCTGCAGGGTTTCTAGAACTTGAAAATGTTCATGTTGCTCCCTTCCTTCCCAAAGCCCTGAGCTAGTGAAATGAAGTAGAAACAGCTAGCTTAAAATTTCTGTCTGAACTGAGGACACAGAGAGCTTCTACAAATGACCAGGCTCTAGTATGCTTCCTGGCCATATCACAGACTTAAGGCAAAGCAGAGAACTTCAGAATTCCCCTACTTCTTGTTTTCCATGGCATCCTTGAGGAGTGAATTCAAGTGTGCATATCAGCAGGTAGTATCATTTCCATCCAATTGGAGTCTTTCTGCATCACTGGGACTGGGAAAACAAACTCAAGCTCTGATTTTCAGTATGTAGAAAGACTGAAAACTTATCACTTTCTGAAATTCTGATCTCAAATCATCATCCTCTAGTATATAACTTCAGTACCCATTAGCAATATCCCCATGTGATTTATTTGAAGAACACAACAGGTATTTAATTAATATTTTTATATCAATGTTAAACTAAAACCTTTGTCTCCACTTCCTTTCCTTTTGAGGCAGGAGTTTTTGTAAGTGAATGATTCCTGTTTTGCTATGATTAACTTGAGTTAATCATCCTTGGATGTAAACTCATCCTTGAGTTTTTACGAATTTTCATGAAAATATGCTGTTTACATAAAGCCACTCAGATAAGCCACAAAGACTGAAATTTCAGACATGGGCTTAATCTAATTTCAAAATTATTTTGCCCAGAAAAGGATGGTCTTACATCCTATCTCCCTGATCTCCACTCTCCTCCTTTCTCTGGTGATCATGAGTATGGCTGCTTGGCCACAGATACAATCTGACTGCTGACAGCTTTTGGGTCTAAAGGTCTACTGCATCTGTCTTAAGCAGAAGGGATCAGCCTTCCAGGCCCCTCAACAAGTGGAGTTCCTTGCTAGTGGCGTTAGTGTGCTCTTATACTTTTTGCACCACAGGCTATTTTCTATTTATTAGTTTACAACTGAAGTTTGAGAGCTCCATTGCAGCCTTTACTTGCCCCCATTCAAAAAACCTACTACTATTTAAGTTTCTTAAATCTTAACCGTGTGTGATATCCACAAAGTAAAGCTGAAAAAGTTTAGGCAGTAGTGCCCTAACCTTTATCTAAAGGTTATTGCAGATTGTTATTGTAGCTAACACCAGTTCATGGAGAGGAAAATGCAGATAAGTCTCCATGCTGCACTGACAGGTTAAAATAAGGGCAGTGGAATTGTAGTAGTAGTAGTAGTAGTAGTAAGAGCAAAAATTCTTATTTATTACAGACACAGAGTTGATGTTGAAATCACACCTTAAATCTAAGATAATATTAAAGATACCCTGAGGGGAACATAAAATTTATTCTGAAATGCACACATTTGAAGAGCATAACAGATAATAACTAATTAGAACAAATAGAGCAGTTCATCCTGTCACAGCTAACTGATAATATTGCTTTAAATGCAATTAATGCATTAAAAATAGCCATTTTAAAAGCACAACATAATAAATAATAATAATAAATACTAAATGCTAAATAATAAAAAAACAAAATAAAAAATAGGATAACCTAGTAGAAAACACACTAAATTGAACAAATAAACAATTTAAGAAAGAAGTATTTTGAAGACACTGGAGAAGTTACTACAAGTGAGAGAAAATTTTATATCATTTATCTGTAGTTGCTAAAAAAGTTATTTATTTTTATTTTAATCAAGAAAAGTCCTTGCAATCTTTTACTCTATAGAAGCTTATGTCAGCCTCTGCACCTAGTCTCACAGAAATGCAGGTAGATTCTGCTCAGAGAAATTTTTGCAGGACTTACAACTTATCTTTAACCAAGGAGCCAATGGCTTATTATTTATGATCAAAGAATTATGTGTGTATATACCTAACACTACTATGTCAGATAACCAAAGCAACACTTTTCTTCTCATACACAAATAATTTTTGAGGTCATCAGCATCCATGAGCTTCATTGTGAGGTTTGTGCTGAAACAGACAGAATTGCATGTTGCTACATTTTATAATTCCCTCCAGCAACTGTGGTGAAGAAAATAGTCTGAGTTAGGTGAGCATTGGGAGAATCAAATAAAAGTGCAAGGGACTGAAATTACTATGCCTTACAGTTGTCACTGTCCTTGTTTATTAGAGTACATAGCCACAATATTTATTATTTGCTTGTATGTAGGATTTATGCACTAGTCACGCTTACATTGGTAGACAACAAAAACAAATGTCTGCAGAGTTTCATTGTTTACCTGATGGCTTTTTAAGAGCATTGATCTTCAGGCTGGTAGCTAAAGTCATTGGTTGTTATCTATTTATCTAGCTAGAGAGACACGTGCACTAAGTATTCTGGCAAATGTCCAGATGAGATAAATCAAAAATCTAATACTCTACAAGGAAGTTTAATATCTGAAAAATGCCCTATTTTGCTTTATCCAAACTTTTCAATTTCTAGTAAGTGGGATTGAATAAGGATTGGATGTGTGGTAGGGGGATCAGGAGAAAAGTTTAGCACAAACATTTCATTTGCAGCCACTTCTAAAAGATGTTTTGTCATGACTGTTTTCGACTTCTCTGCATTAATAAAATCTACTCATTTAGAATCTATCTCTCCTGAATATGATCTCTACAGACAAAGATTTATGGCATTTAATATATTTTGAAGCTATCCCATAAAAAGCAATCAATCTTTCTAAAAACATGTTTATGTAAAAATTAAAGCTAGAGACATAATTTTCCAAACTTGCAAGAGAGAGTCATCTCTGCCCCATTTTACAAAAGCAATTTATTTGTATGGACCAGAACAAACAACCTCAGGGGATTCTCCCAACTCTATTTCTAATGAAATTATTAGCAAAAGAGGAAAAGAATTCAGACAGTAATCATGGAACCACTACATATTTGTCAACAGAGTATTGATGAAATGCAACCTTTGCTTATGTAGGACCTTTAAAATCTACTAGATATTTAAAAAAGGTGTGTGGATATTTATGAGGCATAAGCTTCTCATCAGCTTGTCTCCTGCATTTCTCTGATGCAGAAATGCAAATAATTTTTTTTAGGCTTTAAATGCTAGCTTTGAGAAAGGAATAATGGGATATCTGATGAAACAAAGTGCAGACCTGCCAATATCTCTGCCTAGTTCCTAATAAAGTTAACACAGTCAGAGAAACATCATAACACATAGTGGGATGTCCTAAGTGTTGAGCAAGCAGGGGCTGGAGAGATAATTCCTCTCATGTATACTGCATCTGTAACCTCCATTTGAGCAGAATCCACATTCCAGAAACTCAAACAGCAATTTGACCTCTTCTACCATCATATTCAATATTTGGGCATGTAGCTCATAATGACTTGGGTGTTAATTCCTGTAATTTGTGATCCTCTTTGACACTAGAAGCTAAATTTGTCCCTGTGTTCCTTAGAAATTAGCCACCCTTCCATAAATTAGAAAGCCATCCCAAGTGCTGGGCAGCAGGAGGCAACAAATGCCTGCAGAGCTGCCGTGGATCTGTGCTGCCAAACTGGATCACTCAGCAGTCAGGCCTTCCCCTCTTTAAACTCGGCGTAGGTTTTGACTATGCAATGGTGCAATACCACTTTTGCAGTTCTTTCCACTTGGCAAGAGTGAGGAAACCTAGGAATAGGAAGGTAGATGTGTCCAGGTGTAAAATTCTCCTTCCATCATACAAAGGTTGTCTTCCAAGATCTCTTGTTCTTTTGTAGAGGCTTTAAAATCTGTCTTGTCAAAGCCCTTAAGAAAGGGCAGAGATACTTTAGACAAGCTAACATATCATATATGTAGATGCTTCCTCCTGCTTTGGAGGGCTCTCAGATTTTATTTGTCCCTTTTTTTCATCTTGTGGAAAAACACATTTTTCCTGTTTCTTCATGAATCTGTGCTCCATCCTTTCTTCTCCATCTCTAGAGGACAAAGCAGAAGAAGAAGCTGGAAGCAATTGCCTATTAATTACTCTCTAAAGTTCCCTGTCACAGTGGGTTGCCCACATGCTTTCTCTTCATTTTCAGAAGCTGCAGTGTGAGAGTGCAGAAATCTGCTGACTTTTAGTTATCTGTGCAGCAGTGGAACAAGACCAAACCTCTTCTGATCACATGAATAAGCTTCTAATCATTTTGGCATGGAATTTAATGGCACAGGTTAAACCCAAACAGGACAATTAACGGGCACATCCAAGACAAATTTTATTCAGTCTCTATTACGCTAATCCTGTTCTTAGCCTCTAGGTAAAATAAGCTAATGAGATACACTATAAAGTAAATCACTATGACCATATGCAACAACTCAAAGCCTTTCTTCAACCTGTTGTTTCTCTTGGAAATTCTTTCTAGATGATGTGACTATAAAAGCATCACTTTTTCTCCTCAGAATAAATAAAAAACACTCAGTAAGTACTAGCCTAGCAATGCACTGGAAATAAAACTGAGTTCCAATCTTGATTTCTTAGCTGGCAGGGTCATTGATTACCTGTTATCTCCATTCCTGAGATTTTTCCAGGCTTAGAAGAGGCTTTAAATTAAGGGTTTTAACTGAAAACATGTGCTGCTCATTAGCTCTGCTACTGGCACACCTGTGCTGTTCTCCTGTTGTTAACAGGCCTTTGCTCAGTCCGGCCTCCTAGATATCATTATATTTACTGTTGCTGAAGTGTCTAGAGGATTTATCTACTCTTATTGGCATTTCTATCCTCTGTTTCAAGGAGGATAGAGAGGACTGACTTGATGTAGAGAAGGAAAGGGGTTTTAACCTAAAAGATGGGAAAAATTAATTTTTTGTGAGTTGGTTAATGCTCCAGAACAGCTGTTTTCAAATGGGCATCTCCTCCTAAAGATTCGTGAAAATTTAACTAGGAACTGTACATTTTGCTCTGAAATTGGCTGGATTGAAGAGGGATGCTTTGTTTTGTAGTGCTAAATATGCCAGCATTTTTTTAGCGAGGCTTTCTCACCTTGAAATATAGATGCTGATATTTTAGACTTGCCTATGGCCTGATTGCTTATGCTTTGCAAGTAAACTGACACAGTCATTTTTTCTGTCTTCAGAGATTGGAGCATGAAGCCTAGATAGAAAGACTGTGTAGTCAGTGAATATGTAGTTCTAGATGTTGACTTATCCTGTACTGAATAAGGTCTTTGAGTCTGACAGCTCTTGATTGCATACAAATAATTGAAGCAAGATACTTTATTTACAATGACTCTATGAATTCAGTGTAAGGTATCTACATATTTACTGCAACTGAAGAACTAAAAATAGCTGTAAAATGAAGGAAGCTGATGAAAGAATCTAGCACGTGCCATCTCTGACTTGTGTCTATTCACTGAGGCAGCGATAGGCTCGATGTAATTTGCTGCTTTTCAAACATGCTTTGTTTAGGAGTAAGCAAGGTGGAATAATATCTGTAGTGGTTTGGTCCAAAATACTCATTACTGTTTATCTTCTGTGAGATAAGAATTAGGAGAAATGCAAAGCAGGCACCAAACTTGAAAGAATATAAAGAAGTTTATTAACAGACCTAAAAGAGGAAAGAAAAAAATTACACCACCTTCAGAACTCTCCTCCTCCCCCTACCTTCCTCCCTTCTCCCACTGACAATGTAAAAAGACAACCCTCAAGATGTTCAGTCTGTTTACCACGTCCATAATAACCTTGTTCAGTCCATTTAGAAAGAGAAGTCTCTTCTTGCTCATGCTATGAAAACATTATCACAACAAGACAGCCACCCACTTCTAAATATTGTTCAGTCCATTTAGGAAGAGGAGTCTCTCTGCCTGCGTGTGAGTCCTTTCCCCCGACTTGCAGCTTTTCCCGCAACTGCTTTCGAGGGTCCACTCTTGAAGTTTTTTGGGGTACAATTTTAAAGGTTGAGCCATTCAGAAACAAAAACAGAGGCCCTTCTCCTTCCCTGGGAGCAAAGGGTCTTCATCATCTTCATCTTTAGGACTATCTCTGGGAGCATCTCTAGGGACTGAGATTTCTCCTTTCCCATTTGGAGCAAAAGTCCTCATCTGGTCCATCTCTCCCTGTCCAAACTTCTCATGAAATTACAGCTGCGTCAGCATCTGCCTATCTCAGCGCAGGTGCTTTTGCTTACGGGTTGAACACTCCACCCCCCATATCTTCATGAAATTACAACAGGATACTCTGATATATCATAGCTTCACAACAGAATTTCAGCTTTAAGCATCTCCTCTCTCTCTTCCCTCAGGTTTTCAGCTCTTCACAGCAGTAAAAGGGTTAATCTCACCTCAGCCTTGCAGCTTTGACGCTGGAATGTTGAATTTTTCTTATCGCAGTGGAGAGGGGGGAGAGCCGAGCCGCTCCGGCTGCCCACGGCAAGGCAGTGGGGGGGGTTCCACGGCTGGAACAGGTCCATCGGCTCCAGGATGGCCGTGGCCCGGCCCAGCCTGGCCCAAGCAGGGCCTGGCCGGGCCCGCTGGCCCCCACTCGGGGCCCGAAGCCACCTGTGCCAGCGCCGGAAACGAGAGAGGGCTTGGAGGGGAGTTTGCCTATTCTTAAATGTGGATCACAGAGGAGGTCACAACTTTAAGTGGCTTAGAGAATTGTCCATATTCAAACTGGCCAGCTGATAGGTTCTATCAGGTCCCAGAGGAAACTGTAAGCACCCCTTAGCAAGGACGTCCCTTCCGGGACTATGCTTCCTAACCTATGACAATATCTTACTATAGAACTGCCTTTGGCTATTCCTTTTCGGGAATAAAAGGAATCTTTTATTGAGATTCATAAATGGTGTGTTCATTCTGCCTGCCATTCAGCAGTAATGCTTATTTGTGTCTGACCTCTTGATATGCTATATTTAGCTTCCATCTTTTATGGCTCTTTTCTTCAAGGGGCTGGGAGAGAAAGGTGAATACCTCAAACTAACAAAGTTGGTTCCTTTTATTTCCTCAAGTTACTTCTTGAATTTTGAAAGCTGAGTTTGCTAGAACATTCAGGAAAAACTTGCCACCAGGATGGATCTTTTAGTGCTTACAGGGTCTTTGGAGATAGGTGACTGGTACAGTTTAGGGTGGGAATCATAAACCAGTGCTTCCAGTGAGAGATTATACCACAAGGTCAGACCTTCTTTAATCACTCAAGACCTTACAGAGAAAATAACCACAAGAATCAGCCATGATCAGGTGCAATTATTTTGCTGTATGGAAAGTCTGTTGGAATAATGAAGCAAAACGTAATGACAGCATTGTTGCAAATGCTGGAGATAAAACGTTTGAAAGTGACTGTATGGAGAGGCAAGGTGCAGTGTTTTATGAAGATATGCACACCTGCCTGAATTCAGTTACTCTGAAGTCCCACACATTTTTCTTTCTTTTCCTCGGTTCCAGGTCTAAAAAATGGGACAGATATTTTTTCATCTCATGAGATTTTGTGGCCATTACTCTTCTTCTTTTTTTTTTTTTTTTTTTTTTTTTTTTTTTTGTGAAGTACTTGGATGTCAGAATAATGAGGGCTGTAGAAAAATCTATTAAGGGAATGAATAATTCTGTCTTCACGGCAGAGCCTGAACAGCAGGTAGTAAATAAAATTTGAGGTCACAAAATGACTGGTGAATAGGAATGAAAATATTGACCAGTCAACCAGGAAGCATTTATTGTCCTTTCTGAGTTTCTGATTCAAGCAGGGATCTTGTGGAAAATAAGTTGTTTGTAATTAAAAATTGAGTCATAACTTACATGTTGAAGGGAAACAAGGATTAAAAGGTCTCTGATGTTGTTGAAGTTCTGAATACTTCTCTTTGTGATTCTGTGTCCTTTATGGAGGGTGTGTGGGATTAGTTATAAAAATTTACTTCTGTATTTAAGTGATGTGCCTCAGTGGGAAAACACAATTAAAAGTTAAATCCTTTGGGAAGAGCAAGTCAGATACTGCATGTGTCTTGAAGCACAGATCTGTTTGCATCAAGAAAGTAATTTTTGCAAAGAATATCCTCATCATTACAGTTCCATATTGCCCTGCTGCATAGCTCTTGGATCTGAAAACAGTCAGAAAAGCATAGTTTGACAGAGTGGAACAATGCTGTGACAACAACAAGAGCAGGTGCCTTTGTTCAAACTCATGGAAAGTGACTGACTGATAGGTAACATGAGTAATCTGCTGCTAGGAGTTCACTCATGTCTGTCTGTGGCAACAAAAGCACAGCTGTTCAGCTCCAGCTAGGTGCCCTGGCAAGGCTTCTTTATACAGTCTTGTAACAGCCTTTGAAATACTTGAGGTAGATTTGCATACATGTGCATTGCAACGTGGTCTTAATGGTCTATTCCTCTTGTCAAATGCTCCCATAAATAAACATACTGAGTCATTTACTTGGTTGCTATAGCTGACCTTATTGCAGGAAAAGCATGAAGCTGAAATCTAACTCGCAGATATTACATATATATGCATACTGCTAGGGGCTCTCTAAAACCCAGGCTCTGTCCTGTGCCCTGGCATTCAAAAGTGTTTCTGGCCTTGGTTCCCAGTGATGAGTTTTCAAACATGACTTCAGATCAAACGTGTAATCCTTCTGCAGTAACTACACACTTGAAAATATTACGGAGCTCATAAGATAAAATACAAAGGCAATAGGAAAAAAAGAGACCTGTTTTACATCAATTAATTGTTTAATTGGGTATTTGTCTAGATATGTGATTTATCAGGGAAACTAGAATTATTTAAGTACTTAAGTGTTATTTTCCATTTTATTCTCTGGGCAGAGAAATTAATTTGGCCAACTAACTTGTTGCTAAATCTCTTGCTTCTGCCTCCTGAAATACTATTCAGTTATCATCTTCCCTTTCAAAAATACATCTGATGCTCACTTTAACCATTATTCTACCCCCTGCTACTCTCTGAGATGGAAAAACATATTTTCTGGTTAATCTTCATGTAAGCCACCCACAAAGGTGAGGGCACATGATGTCTGAGAAACATCTCTAGATTTATAATGAGTCTTTCTGGGTCTTCCACTGCTCTGACTCTCTGCATTCTAAATTTCCAAAACTGTGTTGACATTAAGGCTGTAACAAAGACTTTGAAGGCTATTATTTGTAGGCAAGCACTTTCAAAATAACAAGCTAATTTCAAGGCTTAGCCTGGGACATCTTAAAACAACCTATTTTCAAAGCAGACTTCTTGCAGATACAGTGAAAATTCACACATTTTCAGCCAAAACCTTCAAATTGCCAGCTTGGATTTCAATTACTTCAATAAAATTATTAAAAAAAAATTAGATCTTACAAATGTAAGATCTACAAATTATGAGCTTCCAGTTTCAGAAATTGGTTGTGTATATATAGAATAAAGTGACTAGAGAGTGATTTTCAGTCTAATAAACTATATGGAAGCTGAAATCTATGGAGGATTATGGATTTGTTTGTTTGTTTTAAGGAATGGGCGTGAAGAGGCAGAAAACTGTGTTCTTCACTGAGGAGGAAAATGTTGGTATGGGACTACTGTGAGTGCACCCATTCTGCATGTTTATACTGCTATGGAGAGAAATGGGACTTTGAGTATATGTCTGTAAATAAATTAATTACTCTGAGACTAACCCTGTTAATTTTCTTCCACAGTTTCAAGTCCAAATCAAACTAACTCAAAAGCCTATCATTTTTGTATTAGGGGTAATTACTAGGAAAAAAACCCTAGTATGCTGAAAACAGTAAAGTTGCTAAGCCAAGCAGTAAAAGGCCAGAAAACTAAAAAAAAATGTTGTTGTGTTATGCAAATAATAATAATTTTCTCTTATGTATATATATTATGATAAAATCTATGATAATATCAGAGCTAGTGTTGTTGGGCTCTCTATTTTTCCATTGGACAGATTTTTATATTCTGCACAGATGTGCAGAGATGCTAAAGACTATAAGATGCAACACTTCAACAGACTTGTCTTTTTCTAAATGAGAAAAATAGTGGCACCCACTTCATTGTTAGACACAACTGATTGATTTTTGACTTAAGCTTCCTGAAATACCTTATCTGAAGAATATTGCCAATATAGAAAATTTCACCAGAAAAATACCTGAAAATGGGGTACCAGAATTGGCTAATGAACCTCGTTAAGAGGACAGATAGCATGCTAGCTCTATGTATTGGAAACAGAAATGCAGATATATTCACTGTAATGAAACTGACTGTAGAAGCCAAAGGTAGTGAAATAACTAGTTTCTATCTGGATTAAACCAACAAGGAATAATGAGCAGATTGTTTCAGTGAAGATTTTTAACTGATGCTGCATATCCAGTGTCATTAAGTCATTACTACATACAAAATAAAACAGCACCCTAGGATGGGTATATAGAAAATTGTTGTTTCCTTTTTTAGAAGCTGCACTCCTTTCCATTAATTCTGTGAAGTTTTCTAAACATAAATTCAAATAAAAAGCAACTTTAGCTCAGCTATCCTTCCTAGACATGGTAACAAGAGACTAGAGAAGCAACTTATTATGTGTGAAGGGAACCAAGCAACTGAAATGCAGAGCTGAAACAGGGAGCTGCCAGAAAATCCTATATTTAAGAAATAACCTATCATTATAGGCTGACTAATAGTCAATCATTTGGTTCCATACTAGCATTATATATGCTCATAGGCAAGGAAGAAAAGAATCTTAATCTGAATCCAGATGCACGGTTTGATTTTAAATAGCACATAATCCATCATTGTTTGTACTTGTGTGCATGAAAGAAAGAGGAGAGCTTAGAAGAAATAACGTCAGCTGTTGCTCGCTGGATAGCAAAGCAGCATATTTGGTATATGTTGTCTCAGTTTTTTCTAGCCAAGAGCCATCTCTTTCCTGGAGCTGAGAAGATGTCCTTATTTCATCTCAAAATCCGCTCCCTTGCCAGCAGTTTGAATATTGCCAGTGTCAGT
Source organism: Corvus hawaiiensis (assembly GCF_020740725.1). Classification (NCBI taxonomy): domain Eukaryota; kingdom Metazoa; phylum Chordata; class Aves; order Passeriformes; family Corvidae; genus Corvus; species Corvus hawaiiensis. The sequence continues at coordinate 73,655,986 of NC_063213.1, read as the reverse complement.
GTAACTGTAAGTTTTTGAGCAGCTTTGGAAGGATACGTTTTTAATGTCTACTAACTAGTACGTTTTTAGTGTTACTAATTTTGAATAGTTTCTAAGTCTGATACTTTTTTTTCCTATTATGCACCAAGTCAGGTTTCTATTTCTAAGAGAACAGTTACTTTTGTGGGGTTTTTTTACTACTGCTAATCCTAAAGTAAAAAGACCAACTATTCTTTGTGTTAAGGTGATAATTCTAAGGGGAAGTTTATTTTTCTTTTGGTTTTTTTGTTCTTTCTTTCCCTGTAAAATAAAATCTCAACTTTGAACACCAATCTCATACTCCAAAATGGATACTCGTTACATTAGATTTTAGAGAAAAGCCACAAGGGACTTCAGCTATCCAGGAATCATTGAGGAAGCTGATTGAGTCAAAACTGAAGTGCTCTCACATTCCTCTGTTTGAATCTTTTGCAGGATTCTTCAGTTTTTTTAAGAGATTTAACAACCTGAGGCCAGGTTGAAGACTATGTTTGAAAGATGAAACTTAAAATAATCAGAACCATGTTTATGGAAGTTACTTTGTGTTGCAGTGGGGATACTGCAACACGCATATATCAAACCAGGAGTCCCGTGGAAAGGAAATACATATGGACAGACAGATTCTTGATAGCTGTTTCAGAGATGTTTATTTCTCCAGCCGCATGGCCGGGGCTCTGCCCAGGAACTGTTCCAGTCACGGGACCAAGGGTCCTTCTGCCCGCGCAGGGAACACAAACCAACCAATGGGAACGAGGCTGAGCAGGGGCAGGGAAACCCCGTGTCTGTGCCCTCAGGGCCCCTCTCCCAGGGCTACACGGCGGGGGAGGAGACCCCAACAACTTTGATAGCAGGCTATTACCTGTGCTTCAGCAACAGAAGAGATTAGACATGACTAACTTTTTGGAAGTGCTATATAGCTTGGATTGTTTTTTTAAGTTTACTTATGCTTTTGTTTGGTTGGTTTTTTGTTTTTGTTTTTGTTTTTGTTTTTGCTGTCCCAGAACATTGTGGTGTCTGGGATTTAGGCAGGCAGTGGCTACGACTTCAGTGGAGATTGAGCAGACTCACAGGAATACCCTCTCCTGCTGCTTTATTTTCCTATTGGTTAGCTATTATTAAAGTTAACTAGGCAAGAATAGAAACCCCATAGGAAAGCCCAGCTAGAAGATGATTTTTCTTTGTCAGCTCAAATTCCTCTGGTTAGAGATTCAGGCAGCAGTTGCATATCCCATACCTGCTGCTATTTTTCCTTTGCCTGCTAATGAATCCCTGCAAAGAGGCAGTAGCAAATTAATTGATTTCCTGTATGTGTCCCAGCTTTGCTATTGAGTTTAAAAGGAAACTGTATAAAAAGGAGTAGAAAGGAGGTTGGCTTGTTGCTTTTTTGATTGCTGTTTCATGTTTTTTGCTAATGTTTTATTTGTTAAAGTTTTAATGATTCCCATTAGGTATTTCAGTTATAAATAGGCACATAGCAGTTTACAAAACTCAAGAGAACAGGACGAATTGGAGGAGGGTTGATATTCTTTAATTATTACAAAATGTTCAGGGATGGGTCAATTGATAGCTGATAATGAAATTTTAATCATAGCATTACTTAAGATTAAGATAAAATAATAAGCACTAACATGAAATGCATCGAGGCTTTTTACATAATTATATCTTTGCAAGAATTTAATTAGGATTTAGTATTCTCTTGAAACAAACATGCTGTGTTGGGTTAGATTTGTTTGCAGGCATGATCAAAATGGGAGCAATAGTGTCTTTTGCTGTTTTCTATCAATAGATTATGGCTTTGGGCATTGGTATGCACTATGCCTTAAAGAACATGTAGTGTCTGCTGGCCAGAAAGGGAACAAGGAGCATTGAAATGGGAGATTTTTGGCTTCTAGCTGTGTCACTGCTACAAGCCCACCCCTGATGCCTTAAAAAAATAAAAAAAAGAAAAAAAAAATCAACAAAACTACTGGAAAAAAAACCCCAAACAAACAAAACAGCAAACAAACAAATAAACCCCAACAAAACAACCTGACTCTAGCCACTAGAGAGTCATACTACTCAATTTTTTTACCCTATAACAAATGTTTTAGTCTGCTCCCCTCTTCCCAGTCCAGATATAGCATTTAATTTTAGGAAGAGCTTTGAATTAGTTATCCCCCAACATGGAATCTAATAGGAACGTGTTTATCACTGGCAAATCCCATACTTTTTAGTAGCGTCCTCTTCCTGTCTAGAGGAAACTGCATTCCTAGTGTCTCTGAAAGCCTGCAGAAAGCAACAAGCTTGAAAGTCTGAAGGTAAAATATTGAAGGCTTAGAGCAGTTATTGTTTTGTTCTCTTCCAAAATTGTTTCAACTCTCATCGGTTTGGAAAACATCCTGAAGGAGAAACTTTGTCTGCAACATGCTCTGATCTTAATTTTTTTTTTAAATCCTGAAAAATATTTTAATGTTACAAGCAATATTTGTAGGGATGCTTAAAAAAACCAAAATCCTAATTCTTTAGATTAGAAAACATCTGTGATATTTTTTCATACTCCTTACAAAAGAAGACAAAAACCCCAGAAGTGTGCTAATTATCCTGTAACTGAAAGAATTCATAAGGAACCAGAGGAATATGTGAACTTATATCAGAGATGTGGCCAATAGCACAGCATTTTCAATAACAATGCTAACATTTTTCTGTTTCTACTTATTAAACTTAAATGAGGTAAAAGATGGCATCTCTAGTTGCTGTTTGATGTCTTTAATACATATATCATAGCAACTTCGTTTCTGTTTGGTACTGCAGCTTTTCTTTTGCAGTGGAAAAACTGAGACAGCATCTAGCCTAGAACTGAAAGGCACGGCAGGGAAATAGGTACAGGGAGAGGTATAATAGGAATTGTAGCAAGTTACAACACCTTTTCATGGGCAAGAAAAGTTAATAAGCATGAACAGGAGGAAATATAAAACGGTGGGTGTACAGTAGTTTCTGGATCCTGGCAACCAAGAAAATCAAGTAAATTGATTGGTTGGTATTTTTCTGAGGTGAGCAGTGCTCAGAAAACCAAACTACAATGGATGGGGCAAGGACTAGGACTCTGATACTGTGGAAAGAGAAGAGGCTCTCACTTTATGGTCTACTGCCTCCCTGGCTGTGTTAATAACATACCAAATAGAGAGATGGTAATAAGAAAAGAATCAGAAACATGAAAAAAAGATCAGACTGCTTGTGTTTGCTACTTGTGCAGAAGGCTGCTGGTTTGATACCTGCTGTAGAGCTCAATTCTTAGTGCTATGAAGCTGTCTTTCTAGGACTTTTGAATGCAAGTGCTGTATAGGTTATTCCTGATATTCTACAGTTAAGTGTCCCACATTTACACCAAGTCCTCATTTTTGTCTCTGCAATATGATCAGGTTATTAAAGCAAAACTTTGCATCCATTCTTTTTAAGTAGGAACACACAGTAACTAGTCAGATCTCTTATTGCAAAACAGAAAAGGGAATATATGACCAGTTGTTAAATTTATTTGCACTGTTGGTAGAAGTTGTAGAGCACTCAGGCTGTTCAAAAATTATAACCTATATATATGTTCCAGCATTGGCTGTTTGTGACAGACATCATGAAACTGATCCACAAAAGAGAAGATGTTTATGTGTCTGTGTACTGCTTGGATATTTAAAATTACTGGGTATATATTGGCCCTGTTTTTATTGATTCCATTATAGACAGGGTTCTCATTATCTGTTAAGTAGTGACAAAACTACAGTGATCAGCACTTTTTTGCTTGTGTGTTAAAACAGAGCTCTTTTCAAAGATAGTGTTCTCAAAACAAAAACTTTTTTTATTTAAAGATTTTAGGTAGGTTGATGAAAGAACTATAAATCTGTTTGGCTGGATAAAAACTTCTTACTACTGAAGACAGGCTTTTGGAGAAGAACTATTTTAACAAAGGTAGTTCAGACAATGTTAATAAGAATTTGGTGGTTTTTCTTTTTTTTTTAAGTAACCAAAGCAATCAAATAATATGGATAGTAAAAGAGCAGAGTGAAAAGTAGATTTGTTTCAAGTTAATGAACTGACTTTGAAATCTTAAATATTAATAATTTCCCTTTCTCTCTCCAGTGTACTTCTTCACAAACTCTTTGGAGAATCATAGAATGGTTGAATGGTTTGGTTTGGAGAAGACCCTAAAGATCACATAGTTCCAACCCCTCTGCCATGACCCCTGACCAGGGACACCTTTAACTAGACCAGGTTGCTCAGAGCCCCATCCAGCCTGGCCTGGAAAGCTTCTAGGGGTGGGGCAGCAGCCTAAACTTCTCTAGGCAGCCTGTTCCAGTGCGTCCCCGCATTCACAGTAAAGATTTCTTTCGTAATATATGATCTAAACCTAGTCTCTTTCAATTTGAACCCATTCTCCCTTGTCCTGTCACTACACACCCTTGTAAAAGTCCCTCTCCCACCTTCTATTCAGCCTCCTTCAGGTACTGGAAGGCCACAACTGGGTCACGCTGAAGCCTTCACTTCTCCAGGCTTGACAATCTCAATTCTCTCAGCCTTTTCTCATAGGAGAGGTGCTCCATCTCTGTAATCATCTCTGTGTCCTTCCTCTGGACTCACTTCACCGGGTAAATGTCCTTCCTGTGCTGGGAACCCTAGAGCTGGGTACAGTACTCCAGGGGGGAGTGGAGTAGAATCAGGACACAGACTTCATATGTGCCCCACACTTTATACTACTGAAGCATTCTACTTGAAGCTATCTTTGGGAAATAACATGGCAACTCAATCAGTGGAATTGTGGAAGTTAAAATATATATGCCTTTTTCTTGAAAGAAATCTAGAGGAACTGACTTGTACTAATTATTAAATTTTTTATGTACATGTCTGTATGGTTAGATCACTGCCTAGCTATATTGCTAAGCCAGCAAGCCTAGGCCGTATTAACTTTCATTTTTTGGAAACCTTAAAACGTGAGAAGTCCGTCCCACCTTATGTGCTTGATGTCTAATTCAGCATGGTGTGTGTCTTGGGGTGACTTTATGATGTGTATCCCATATCGCTGCCATATGCCCAGAAATTAATTCTTGTGCCTTTCTATGCCTCTAAACTGAGCCTGAGAGGGGGAAGGAAAAACTGAGCAAAAATTTTTCAAAGCAGTTTGCAGCTTGTTCAAGGTCACACAGAGATAGCGACTTTTTTTTTCCCAGCTGTGGCAGGGAAGCGAGGAAGCACCTGGCTTGCTGCTCCCAGGTCAGTTTTTGGCCAGTTGTTCAGTTTCTTTTTTCTCCGGAGAGAGACTGAGAGTTGAATTTTTTTTCCTTCCCTGGAATTTCGGATTTTCTCCCCTTTCTACTGGACTGCTTCAATATCAGAGCACATTGGGAGGACTTTCCACCGAGGGCAGAGGGCCTGGCCCTGGGCCAAGCCCCAGCTCCGAGGAGACCAAAGGGAGGACTCTAACACTTTCCCAGGTTTTTTCTCCACAGCAAGAGATTTTATTATTTAGCATTATTTTCCTTTTCCCATGTGTTTGTTAAATAAATAGTTTTTATCTCTTTCACTTTCCTTTGAGGAAAATTTATTTTTCCTGAACCTGGTGGGGGAGGGGTGGTGACCTGCCTTCTCTCAGAGGATATATTTCTAAATTTGGCCAAACTGGCACAGTGTGCCATGTAAAACATTGGACTGTGAGGCTGTCTTGGGGTGACTTTATGATGCTGTATTTCCTATCGCCTGCTCTATGGCCAGACATGAATCCTGTGCCTTTCTGTGCCTTTAAAGCTAGCTCCAGGAGAAGGGGGGAGCCAGTGGAATTCGTTTGGTGGCCTGTGTTCAGAACACAGATAACTCGCTCGCTCTTCTCCCAGCTCTTGGCTCTCTGCAGCAGAGAAAAGAGTTGCATTCCCTTGCTTTTTAGCTAGCTTCTTGTTTGTTAGCTGAAGCAAGAAGTTTTCCTGAATTTGGCTTCTTCTTCTTTTCTTCTGGACTGTTCAGCAACACCAGAACATCACCGGGAGGCCTTACAGACCAGCCCGGGGGGGCCCAAGCTGCACCTCAGCTCTGGAGAGAGCAAAGCCACACCTACAGAAAGGACTCAGGTTTTCTCCACAGCAAGAGGTTTTATTATTTAACATTATTCATTCTCTTTCGTGCCTGAGTACATCCTGCTTGTTAAATAAACAGTTTTGGGTTTTTTCACTTTTCCTCTGAGGAAAATTCTTTCCAAAACTGGTGGGGGAGGGGCTGCTGAAACCTGCCTTCTATCAGAGGAAGTTCATTTCAGACGTTTCCTCCAAATTTGTCTCAAACAGGGACAGAGGCAGAAATGGATTTCTGAGTGCAATAAGAAACATTGGAGCAAAAGTATCATCTTGGATAGTCTCTCTGATGCTTCTTTTCCATAAAATCTGCTGTTACAGATGCTTTCAGTGAGTTGTAAGTAAACGGCTGCTGGAGTAGACAAGTGTTCACCCAGTCAGATACAACTAATGGATGACTGAACAAGCTGTTTCTTATTGCTGCTGTGTTGTCATTTGCCCTCTCCAGCTGAGGTTACTGTTCATGGACACATGATAATTTGCAAGCTAGAGCAGTACGTAGGGATGCTTACATGTTAAAGCTCTGGATAAGGCCCAGGACAAAGGTGTTGGAGGTACATTCCACGTGATCTGATTACTGAAATAGCTAGACCTGCTTCAGTAACCTGCTGTGTGTATGTATGTATCTAAACTGATATGAGCTAATAACCAGGGCTCTTGAGTTGACTTACTTGTTTTTCTCTAGTACCTGAAAATACAGAAAATCAATGTGAACATCACGAGATACAGGACGCTGGGGCTGTCTTGGTCAGCAGTTTCCTTATAAATATTCAATAGAGGGCTCAGATTACTGCTCAACTCTTAATGTGAAACTTGTTTTGTTGAGATACCCAGCTAAGGTTAGTTAAAGGCCATAAAGCCCGTCTCCCAAGATGTAAGGAAGAAAAGAAAGACTGCAGGTTTTTTAGCATCTATCCTTGCCTGTTGTAACCACTGGGCTCTGCCTAGCAGGCTGCTGCTCCCTGAGAGCTCAGCGAGGGTTTCCTAGGGCCACGCGATTAATCGCATCCTGGAGTCCATTTCGGACAGCCCTGCGATCTGGCTCCGGCAGCCAGCAGTGTTACAATGCCGCGGATGGTAAAAAAGGTAGAGAAGGGTCTCTCATGAGGGTTTGAGATGGTTTTAATCACATCTTGTCCCCGTGATGTTCAGAGGTAGAGAGACAACGTAGTCCGAGTGTGGGGTGGTTTTGTCAGGGGCCCAGGGGCAGTCCCTGGGCAGGGTTGGGGTACAGGAGCAAATAGGGAGAAACTGAGGGAGTGGCCAAGGCTTGGGAGGGAACAGGGGGAGCATACAGATTTAGGGGGTTAATGGGCCACCACAGCAGTCCAGGGAGAAATGTAGTTGATGACTTCCTTGAATCTTGTTTTCTTTTTATGCTCTTGCATCTCTCTCACCTCTTGGTGGTTATCTTAAGGAAAAAGCAATAATCAACCCATAGAAACAGAAAAAGAAAGTAGGAAGTATTAGTCCACAAATATTAAAAAAATAAATAAATTTTTAAAAAATTAAAACTGTAGCAGGATACCCTCAGTGGTATCTTATCAGGGCTTACTCAAATTGTTCCAAAGTGAAGTATATCTAATGACTGATCTAAGGAGCAGATTTTGTATTTGACAACACAATTAAAGGATCCACCAGTACCAAGTGAACAGGCATGTCCTCTTTAGTTTGGGTCTGCTGATTTAAGCAAATTAGGGAAACACATTTTTTTTTCATGTGGCTGACAGGAAAACTTTATGATAGCCTTACCTCTGTTACTGCAGTCCCAGCGCTACAGGAGAGGACAACGTTTTAAAGATGGAGAACACTACTAACAAGAAGGTTTTTGAATGAGGTTCACTTTCCAGCTGAGGTCAATGTCCTCTTGTGCTGAAGGTACGGCAGAGGGGTGGTCACAAGTAGGAGTAAGCAGGTGGTAGTAAGTGGAAATTCAGTGATACATAGAAACATGGGCTTCTTTTGACTTCCAGTAGGACTGCAGCGGGAACTTTTATGCCAGGCACAAAAGCAATGAACATGAGGAGATGTCTGTTCAGGAATGTAGATGTCAGTTTTGGAACCAGCAACAAAGTCATCACAAAGATGTAGAAAAGGTGTTCAAGAGAATAACCAGAGTCCAGGACCTCCATAGGTTCATCCATGTTTTTTATCTTGAGTGCCAGGCAGAGATTTGAAGGCCCAATGTGTGTGGATGAGATATAAAAGAAAATGATAAATTATAATGGCATAAAGATGAGCAGATGATGTAAAGATGAGATTTACTTATATTTGGAACTCAGGAAACTCTATAGGAATGGTGAGCTGCATCTTTATCATACTGGAGTCAGTACTGAAAATACTGAATTAAAAAGGTTACAGAGGAATATTGAAGCTTAAAAATTGGGGGAAAGCTTAGAACCACAGAAGATCACTGGTTTACACAGATGTGAGGAATGTCCAATGCAGTCCTGAACAATCTGAAAGAAATAAATGGCACACAAAAATTAAATGAGGTAAATTAGTTCACCTATAATGCCAATTGATTCATATGTGCAGCATTAAGTGATGGAGTGAATGTAAAAGCTTTGAAGAAATTTTACAGCAGCCTAAATTCTGAAAAGAAAAGAAACATGGAAGAATTAAAATACATGACATTAAGCGGTGCTTGCAAGCAGCCATTTCAAAAGGAGGAAATTCAGTGGGACATAATTTTACCAGTCTACCAACTTCACAGGAATCAAATTCGTTTCACTGATGTGTGGGTGAAAGGCTTAACAGGACAGGTCTTAAAGGAAAAGAGAAGTACTATGGAACCTTTGTGGCCAGAATTCCCAGATTCTAATAGTAAGAGTTTATTGATTATACTGTTTATACCATAGTTAGGACAAATAATGTACAGAGTGTTATATAATATCAGTCAAATTGCAAGTTTATGGCAGGTAGAAGAGTGGGAAATTAAAGCCACTGTGTACAGATCAATTCCATTTCTAGATGCAATAATCGGCTGCTTCTGAGACAAACTATGTGTAGCAACAGGAAAATATGCCTTTCTGGTTTACACTGAGTGCTGATCAACACTGTACAGCTGCTCTGTAGTACTTACCACAGTACAATTAGGTTTAATGTTGTAACAGGAGCCAACAGGCAAAACAAATCCAGTGCATGCATATTCAATTTTAAGAGTTGGAAGTGTAGGAAAATTAGAGAATTTGTCAAAACCAAACACCTCCTTAAAGCAGCAGTGCGAGAAAATGCAAGCAGTCTGGAGGCAGTTAAAAATCCATTTTACTGGAAGACCAAATAAGTTGAGATTCAAACAGAAAACAAATAAGACTGAAAGGTTAGCATTAAAAAAAAAAGCCAAAAACATTGGTGGGAATAAAAACAAGAAGAACAGGAAAGCCCACAAAATATGTCAGGTGCCATGCCTGAGCTCATATAAAGAAGCTCTTTAAATAGTTCAAAACTGAGAAACCAGGTAGGTAGTTGGTGCTTTTGCTTGGTGACAAAAGAGCCAGAGAAACAGCAGGGAAATAAAGTGAGTTCTTAGCATTGGCCTTTGCTGCTACAGGTATTGGAGAGATTCCCATTGACCTATGCTTGTTAAGAAACAGAGCAGAAACACTAGCTCAATTTTAAATAAATATATGGGTTATATTAGATCTGATAGACAAGTTACATCTGGTAAGGCTAGGATGATATTCACCAGAGAACTCTGAAGGAATTCACATATGAAATTAGGAGCTTGGTCTGCAGCCCAACATTACAAATAGGAGCTGTATGGAAGGAGTGGAATATTGCTGCTGCAATCCTACTTGCAAAAGGGCTCTGGAGGACATCCTGTCAGCCACAGAGCAATGAAGCTGGTGTATACCTCTGATAAGACAGCAGAAACTGTAATAACAAATATGAGCACATGAATTAATGCTCTCTGGAAGCCAGCATGGTTTCTGTAGAGGGAGGACCTGCCTCACTGATGATCTGTTTAACACTTCTGTGAATGGGGTATCATGTGCATAAAGTAAATCCAGTGGAGATAAAGGAAGTAAATTACCATGGCATGACTGACTAAAACCCTTGGGGTGTAATGTAACTCAATGAATGAATCCCTGTGATAGAAGAAGAATAATCAGCAAGGGTCATGTGCTCATGAAGCCCAGAGTATGATGCAAAGAAGCTGACTTCTGCCTTCACTCTAAAGGGACCAGAGAGTGGGCTTTGTTTTAAATGGACAACAGCTGAGTGGCTTAACCGGGGGTGTAAATGTCTCCCTGAGTTAGTCAGACCAGAATGGAGGGAGTGAATTCATGGCTCAGCCCAACACAGAGTATAAAAACTAGCAAAAGTATTTCGAAGAGAGAAACAATGCTGAGCTGCTTTCAACCCATACATTCCTTCCTACTAAGGTGGGATGCTTAGTGTTGTGACAGTCAGCAGGTTTTAGAGACAGGACTGGTAATGGAATTGAACTGTATATTGCAATCGCTATATTTTGAGAAGCAAAATTTACTTGTGTATTGTGTTTTCAATATATTATCATTCTGCTAAATCAGAAACCCTGTATGACATCAAACATCTCCAAGTAAGTAAATTTTATATTAAACATTATCCATTCCATATGCAGAATATCTAAAAGAACCTGCTCGGAGTATGTTGACCTGCGGCTTTAGGGGAAGGCTTTTCTTGTATTGAAAGACAGTTACAGTAGAGGAAAGGTAGGGCTTAGCAATCACTTTTCAAGGTAAAGGAGGAGGGGTGGGACACCAGTCCTCTAGGATTGATGATGACATTGACTTTATTTAACTTCAGTAATGTCCTAGAAAACACAATGTAGAGTGAAACTTCCAAGCTTGCAGATGATTAACATTTACCCCTGAAGTAAGCTAGGTGTGCTTCCTTACCTCAGTGGTAAAGCAGTCTATAACAACCTTATAAAACTGAGAAAAAAAGTTGCATATGAACTTTGACATAAATGATTAATATAGGCAACTTAACTCGTGGGAGACCAGAATAAACCAAACTATATTACGCCAGATGCAAAACCAGAAGGTACAACACAGCAAGGAAAGTTTGGATTGGCAAGTCTGTGAAATATTTGGGTCGATGTGCTGTTTGCCATTCCTATAACAATTCTCAATACCAGGGTGGTTTGAGGGAATAAATGGCATGACAGGAAGTGTCTAGGCTTATGTGGTCTTCCTAAATAGTGTATCTGTTTTGAAGACAGAAGCTGAGCTAGGTGCTTGCTAGGATGTGCCTGTGTATACCATGTCTTTGATTGCATTCAGATAGTGAGCAGTAAGTGGAGCATGAACTGCTGGCAGTCTCTTTGTGCTGTGCCAGAGTCCAGATAGTGCAATGGTGTTCCTTCATGTCTTTTGTGAGGTAGTGGAACATGGTTTCTACAGCTGAACTAAAAACCATGCAGATAATATGACATTTTCAGGTGTAGAAACACCAGCACAAAATGTGGGCAATTGGCACTTGTTTTATCACTGTGTAAAATGGGTTCCCATTTGTTATCTGAAGCGTAATGATTAGCCAAATGTTTCTAGTCAATTCTGAATGTATTAATTTAAATCTGAATAAAAGATCATTTGTACTCCTCCTTGGGCAAAGAGTACGCATATTTTGCAGTTATTGCAGTTGACTTAATGCGTGGCTACTCAGTTGTGTACTAAGCCCTCCAGTACCAAGCTGCTTCTCTGGATTAATAATCTTTGTGATACTTCATTAATATTCATTGTTAATTAACACATAGAACAGAGAAGGAAATGTGCAGTATAGCACGGGTTTTTCTCATCATTTCAACTTCATTAATTCAATATCATGTTTTTCATCTATTTTTCATAATACACTCTGCCTAAGAAGAACAATACTTGGCAGAATTAATCTTATAGTTGATAAACAGCCTGATAAAAGCAAAAGTTTTTTCAAAGCATCCTAAACAACTATTCATATCCTCTCCATTGTGACAAATTTTCAAGGGTTTCAGTGTCTGCTATTCTGCTAAGCTATTGCACAGTAACACATTTTTTCTTGCATTTATGTCATTAACGCTGCTTTTGTCAAGGTCTTGGATATATTGTGGCGAAATTTGAAGGGAAAGATTTTATCTTCTGTTGGACCAGTTAATATAACCTGGGGAAAAAAAAAATAAAAGGAAGCTTTCATGTATACCAGTTCTTCCTGCCATTAGAAGTCATTAGATTTACAAGACTTTTCCCCCAAAGTTTTTTATTTATACTTACATGAAATAGTCAGTGAAGGAATGGAGAAAACAAGCAAAAAACAACACACCCTACCCCTTCAAACCAATAAGATTAACAATTCAAAATATTTTGTTCTCCCCAAAATTATTTCCACCTCATACAAATACTAGTTTCATAAAAAAAAAAAAAAAAAAAAAAAAGAATCAGGAGCATTTATAAGTCTTGATGAAAGATAAATTATAAAGTTCTCTGGAAAGAAAGGCAATATAGAGGAATGAATATTGAAAAAAACTCTAAATTACAATACAGTATCTGTCTTCATATCTATGATGAAGACAAATCCAGACAAATCCTCCATTAATTTCAGTGATGAAGAGAAAACATCAGAGTTAAACCTTTTAAAAAATCAGTCTTTGGTATTTTTTTTATCCTTAAAATACTGAAGAAAATACACCCTTCTGTGAAAAGGCAAAATTAGCATAAGTTTTGTTTGTGAGTTGAAAATCAGATCAAAATGTTGCAAGGCTTATACACAGCATTTCTATTGCACAAAAGGTCAGCTGTTGTTTTGGCTGACATTCTTAATATAGTAATGTTTCACAGCTGGTAATTTGCAGCCAGTAATAGCCAGATGGTGCTTTTTCTAAGGTGAATTTAGAGCATTTTGAGCAGTTGTAAATGTGAGACTCATAACAGCAAAGCAACACAGAGTATTCTAGAGTTCTGTCTTTCTGGATTCAATGGCATACTTAATCACAGCCAAGACCAGACATGCTCTACATGGTAGACTGCAATAAGGGACCTATGATAATCGAGCATAACAAAATTGCTTTATTTTTGACCTCTGTCAGACTTAAATTTCAACTCACAGAGCTCAGTGCTCTCCTGAGAATGCTTATTTTGAGATTTTCTGCAATTTTTGTTCCCATTTTGGCAGACTTTATTTTAAATCACTGCCTTGTTATGCCAGGTGTCCCTGGTGCCTGTGTAAAACATTTTATGTTACCAGAAACTAATGTTATGAGGTTTTGGAGAGCTGGAACAGGAGATAAAGGTGTGCATCTGAAAACATGTATATATTGAATAAAATAAGTAAAAAATATCAAAAGTGGAGGAATAAATGTGTTTGCCATATTCATGCAGCAAGACTATGTAATCCTTATTTTTAAGGAAACCTGCTTAGTGGAATTTTGTTACCACGTTCAGTTCCAAGCCTGAAGTGTTTATAACAGGCAAGGGAATGGTAAACTATGAGCTTCACAGATTTCTTGCCAGTTGATAACATTTTCTGAAAGTCATTTAAGGTAACATCTTGACTCGATTATCTGCCTTCAGGCTATATCCGAGTTAGATCCATTGCTGAGTAGAGGACACCTGAAACCAAGAAACTCCTCATCTCCCTATCCCTTAGGAACCCTTCCAAGATAAGTATATTTTAAGACACAATGTTGAAAAGAGTCTTGTGAAATAATGTTGATACTCTTGGATTTCAAGGCAAAAATCCTTGTCCTGGTTATATATACTAGTCTTCAGGGTTTTTGTTTTGCCCAGTGAGCAACATATCTACCAATATTCATTTATAAGCTTTCGTTGCAGTTGAGCTAATGATATGTGCAGTAACAAGAAGACAGAACATTGGACCACAGGGATCTGGATGGCTATAGAATCCAATCTCTCCCAGCTGCAGGCACAGAGCCACATGTATGCTCTCATTTAGTGGGAGAACACAAATCCAAAGGAGAGAAAGTACTGCTGTTTCATCTCAAACAGGGCAGAAGTGAAAACATCAAGCAAAATATCTTAGTAAAGGATTATGAAAATAATTTTTTTAAGATGCTAAAACTACACTGGAACTAATATTTAATGAGGCCTGGTAGGAATTAGGTTTGCTTATATCTAAAACCGTATGGTACTGTTCTTGTTTAATTAAAAGTCAGGTTTATAGCTGAATAAAGAGGTTTTCACCCCCTTTAAATTGTTTTGTGTATATCCATATCTGCATATCTTGCAACCTTTATTTTTATAAAGGTGGAAGAACTCTAGACTTGTACCTTTGGCCGAAGGACTGAAGGCTCTCAGCTAGTGAGGGATAGTATCTGCTTGAGGAGACCACAACTCCTCTCTGTTGTCATCCCAAAGACCTGAAGTTAGCATACTTGATGTGTCCTCTTAAATCAGCAGGGAGCACAGCTCCTTAAAGTGGTGAGAGTGCTGCGTCTAGCAACCATTTCTGTGCACCTTTCACTATATAGTGAAAAGCAAACAATCAGATTGTAGAGGTTCAGTTCTTCATGAAGGTTTTGAGTTTGTGATACCTGCATCTCTCCCTGGGAAATAGGTCAGCCTAAGAAGCACAAGTCATGCAGCTGGCTTTCCTCTGCATAATTTTCAGGGGGAGAGATAAGTGAGGGGGACAGTGAATATTTGGAAATGTCTAACAAGAAGGTTTTACAAGTACCATAAAATGCCTGGCTTTGTTTTTTTGTTTTTTTGTTTTTTTTTTTTTTTTTTGTATTTGCTTTTAAGCAACATAGTTATCAGTGTTTCTCTCCTTCCTGATTTTAAACTCTTAAGTAGTTATATCCAGAAACTCTGTCTTGGCTTTTGTGTAACAAAGGTCTTCTGCTTGGAGACATAGCGCTCAATGATGCAGGCAAATATTTCAAATCTCTGCTAATAAATTTCTGCATTTACAAAGGGAGGTCATTGTGTGATTAGGATCTACAGGGTTTCTTTGTTCTTGCAAGTTGAATCAGTGGAAAACGAGAGGTACTTTTAGAGTGTACCTAAGTGAGTCATGATATATTCCAGCATTCTGAGCTTCTTTTGAGAACTTAAGTGGCTGGTTTGGTAATGTATAAGGGTATCTCAGCCACATAAAATAATTTTCCAAGAAGTTATCAAGTGATGAATAAATATTTCATTTCCTTCTACAGAATATCATGGTGAGGTATTATATTTCCTGGTTTAATATCTGATTAAATTATTCTGTGTAATTTTTTCGTTAACAAGTAGTTCAACACGAGTCAGTAATGTGCACTTTCATCACAGAAAGCCAACGGAATCCTGGGTTGCATCAAAAGAAGTGTGGTAAGCAGGGCGAGGGAGAGAATTCTCCTCTGCTTCCCTGGAACACATCTTGGAGTGCTGTGTCCAGCTCTGGGGTACCCAACATAAGAAGGACAGGGATCTGTTGGATAGAGTCCACAGGAGGGCCAGGAAGAGACCAGAGGGCTGGAGCACCTCTGTTTTACAGAAGGGCTGAAAGAGATGTGGCTGTTCAGCCTGGAGAAGAGAAGGTTCGTGGGAGAAATTATAGCACCTTCCAGTGCATAAAGGGGATCTACAAGAAATCTGGAGAGGGACTTTTAACAATGGTGTGTAGTGACAGAACATGGGGGAATGGCTTTAAACTGAAAGAGCATAGATAAATTAGATGTTAGGAAGAAACTCTTTACTGTCAATGTGGTGAAGCACAGACACAGGTTGCCCAGAGAACTTGTGGATGTCCCACCCCTGGAAGTGTTCAAGACCAAGGTGAACGGGGGTCTGAGCAAACTGGTCTCATGGAAGATGTCCCTCTAAATGGTGGGGGCATTTTAATTGATGCCTTGTTGGGGCTACCTAAAAACAGAGGCTAGACAAAATTAAGAAGATAAAAGCAGGTATTTTTTGAAAGGCTTTCAGGTATACTTTGGGCAGTCAAAGCCCCAGGGGTTACACCCAAAATGGACGACGGGGTCATCGGTTTTCATACTTTTATAAGTTTGGTCCGTTTGCATATCATGGATTAATCCTCCAATTACAGCTTCAGGTAATGAAGTCATTACCCCAGGTTTGTTCCCCCTCTAACTCACTTTTGTTTACATATATTGGGGCCTGAGACAGTAAGGTGTCCTTGAGTATCAGGCCCAGAGAGGGTTTGTTTTGTCTGATCAAAATGGGAGAACAGTAGCTAACAGGCTATATGGAGTTTAGAATTACACAGTAAAGAATTACAGGATATGAAAAATATAAAATCTAAAATCCTAAGGCATCGTAACTGGTTGATATTTAAGATTTTTTCCAAGCCAAATCATTCTATGAATCTATGATTTTTGCAACTGATTTCTTGAGAAAGATGCCAATAAACCTGGTTATGTCATCCCAGCCATACTTGGATGCTGTAAGAGAGGAGGAGAGATAGCAAAGTTAACAAAAGATGTGATGTTTCCCAGGGAAATATTAGAATGACTTTGTTTTGTGTGAATCTTGTAATTTTTTTTTCTGTTTGTTTTTAGACAGTGCTGAATGATTGCTTTCTGTAATACAGAGGTGGGAGGAAGAAATGCATAGCTGGAGGACAAAGATTTATAAGCCAAAAACTGCAGGGAACCTAGTGGTGCTGTAAGTAAATGTCTAGCCCAGTGACACCCCAGTGAGGGTCAGACCTTTGAGGTGAAGTAGTCATCAGAATGAAGTGAGTTGTTCTACGGGATATGTAGGACAGAGAGAGATTACCAGCAGGAAAGGAATTAAATCTATTTGTGCCTTCAGGACACTTTGTTATAAATTTGATCCATTTATGCTTCTAAAAGGTTGTTTAAAACCCTAATTAGCAACAGGAAACCTGAAGGACTTGAACAGCAATCCATTGTTTTGTTTAATGTGGAATGTGGTGAATCTTGCCCAAAGCGCCAGAGACAGGAATAGGAAAGCTGTTTGTTCTGTGTATAACAAAGTGCAATGTGCATTGCCCTTAACCTTAGCTTTTCCCCCAAGTCTTTAACTTAAAGAACTAATTTGAACAAGACAGAATTCATTAATTTTGCCTAACTATAGCCTAGGAGGAAGTTGGGCAAAATTGCTAATAACTGCGTCTCTAAATGTGGAGTTGCTATTTGTACAAAGACTGAGCAGAACTACTCTTAAAACTGCATCCTGCGTGACTTACATTTCTTAACTAGAGAGGGCAAAATGCAGTGAGTGAATAGCACAAGTTAAGATAAGCTTTCATCTTTAACAAAAGTAATAGTGCTACATGGATGTAAAAATTAACTGTGACTAATCTGCAGACATCAGAGGATTTTCATATACTGATTTTTCAGGAAGGCTTACTTAACAAGGGAGGAAAGAGGGAGCAAAGTACAAGCTGTTGACACAGAATATATAAAATCTTATTACTGCTCCACTGAACTGACCAACTATTGAACCTCTTAGAAATTCTTTTTTTTGATGAACAGGCACCTAATCATTCTGAGAGAATGCAAGAAATAGACAGGTGGATCTGCTTTGTTAGAAATGGATTTGAAGTTTTAAATGCTGTCATAGGTTATATTTATTTTAACCTTTGCAAATCTTGTGCATGTTATTTGCATTATTTATCTACTTCTTGTGTCCCCTACAATTGCTTTGTGTTGCTGTGGTCTCAGATACAGCAGTACTGCAATGTGAGAAATTATACAAAAGTATCTTTTTTTCTTGGCAGAATCCACATGCTAGATTTCATTGTCCAACCTTCTTAGGAATCAAAATGAAAATGGCTGATTGAGAGTTTATGCATATGCTTTCTAAAAGGAGAAGATTCTTTTAAAGTTGTATTTAAACAGAAGAGGTAATGTTTTTAACCATTAACTAAAGATACTGGACTATATACTAAGCTGACTTCAAGTCAGGGATTCAGCCTTTTACATGATGTAATCTCTCTGGTAAAGATCTGAGTGCTGGCACTAATAAGGTTCTTATATCTGTTTTTTAGTGCTCTTTCTGTAAAAAAAAGTTCTCATTTAATACAAATGCTGACATTAGAGGTAACAGCAAGACAGGATTGCTTTGGGTTTTCCTAGAATTTTTGTTTGGAGTTATTTCTGCTGAAATGATTGTCCTAGCTTGATTTAATTTTATTTTTTCTTCCTCTCCTCTCTTCATATTCCTACTTGTTTCTGATACGCTGGCAGTCATAGGATCATTCTCCTATTAGAGAAAACATGTTTGTTTTCTCAAAGCTGGCTGTCATCTCTAACTTATTTGCCAGTGAACCTCTGATCCCCCAGCATATGCTTGCAACACGATGTTAATATTTTCAGCTGTCCATAGCGAAGTGTTACTGTAATTGCACAGAATCAGCATTTTCACCTCTAGACTGCCATTCCTCTTCGAAGTCTACATAGCCTTTAAAGCTAAACTATGCTCTTATATTGGTAATCACAATGGTCTGGGAATTAATGGAAAACTGATAAATGACAAATTCATTCACTTTGGGCATAGGTCAAAACAAACTGAACATTCGGAAGTGCTCTAGGTGGCATATCAAGATGTGCCAGAGGAAAAAAAATCAGGACTCAATAAGATGTCTTGATTTTTCAAAACCTAGGAATAATGCTGAGGTTTTTTTTTTACTCAACAAATCCCACTACTGCCACCCCACCCCACATATTTAGTTCCAGCTGCTCACCCTTTCAAAAATAAGATATGGACAATAAAATAGTGCATAATATTCCTTGAACCAAAAGCATTCTCTGTGAACGTGTCCTGTGGAATCCATAAATTTGTGAACTAGAGGAAACATTTCTTTGCTGATGTTTATAGGTATTTTGCCTCATGTATCTGACAAGTCCTTACTCAGGGAAATATGAAAGGCTGAATGCATAAATATGTTTATTTTATTATTTTATTTTTCTCTTTTGAAAGTTTGACAGTGTGCTACACACAGTAGACAGGCAGAGGGTAGTCTGGATCACATCCACACTCCTCTACCCTCCCACCTCTGAAGATAATTTAGGATACCTTAAAGTAAGGCTCATTTTTGTGGAAGAAGAAAAGATTTTAATAATTTGAAGACATCACAGCATAGTTTGCTAGCAACTTTGTTGAGGTATTTTCTTACAGTTTGCATGGCAAAATATGTTTTCTTCCTCAAGCACACTTTTTTCATATTGCAGTTGGATTAGTTTAAACCAACTGAATTATATTTTTGACAGTAAGTAATTAAGTGTCCTGCTCATTTGCATATTATCTGTTGGAGAAACTGAAGATGCTGGGGTTTGTCCTTTAAAACTTAAGTCATGTTCTATCATCGTTTCAGATGCCACCTTGAGATGCCATAGTATATGTGGACAACTAAATGCTTGAGCCATTTATCTATCAACACCATTTTTCAGGTATTAATGTGGTAACTGATACTTCCTACTGATATTTATTTCCAAATGATAAAATAGAGATGACTAAGAACTTTATTATAGTATTGGATAAATTCTGTACCTACTTCTTTGGTACTCCAGGTATTAAAGAGGAAATATCCCTGACTATAGCAGTGCCTAAAGCTACTCTAGAAGAGAACAGTTTAACAAATGCCTACAGAAAAGGTTGTCTGTAAAATAGTGTTTATTACAGTGTTGACTGACAAGAAGCTTTTGGAGTGCCTATTCAATAGCAAGGGACTTGAGAAGGTACAGGGAGCCAGAAGACCTGATCCAAACTTTTAAAATTATCCACTCCTTATCCACCCTCTAGCTTTATCTGCAGATATGCTGGTCAATGGAAGCTGCTTCTTAAATTTGTTCTTTTCTTTGTATTTCTGTTTTATAGCTGTTGACATTTATTTTCATGCTTTAAAATGTACTACATATGTTTTTAAATAGGAAAACATATTTTCATCAGTAAAAACTTTCTATTTCCATACATCCTTAAGTACACTGTTGTGTCCAGAAATAAAAATAGAGAAATTAGTTTGTATAATCCAAACACTGAGACACTGAAGAGTTAGCAATGTTTTCTGTAAATTTTCAGGCTTTGTTAATTTCTTCAATACAGAAATAATCAGACCTAGGTCTTTGTAGATGGGCAGGGTTTATAACAGTGGCCTTTATTAATGTGGGAAGGCATCGGTACCAATTTTAAGACCACTGATTATGACACACGTCCTTTGAAAATTCAACAGGCAATTTTGCTAGCCTTGATTTCTAATGTGCACATGAGTGCAGCATAGCTCTCTTATACTTCAGAGTCTCTAATTCTGAGGTACTGGGCACCCATGTATAACTTACAAGTTCAGGATTTTTTAGTGCTATACAGATACTGGAATTTGTGGAATTCACTTGCTCATCCATGACTTTAAATGGTGTCTTGTCCTGCTTACAGGATAAAATGAAAGACATCATTAACTTGGAACACACTTGGCTCTGTTTCAAAATATGCTTAACAAACTGAGAGAGACTAGAACAGTGGTAATCTTCCAATATTTCCTGTATGGAGTGGCATTTATAAAGCTGATTTTTTCAGGAGAAAAGACTTGCAAAGAGTAGTTTTTAGGTGCTGTCAAAAAAACTTTGACACATGACATCTGCGGCAGTAAACCTTTGAAGTCTAAAGCCGAACCAAATTTCGAAAAAGTAATTTTTAATAATAGACAAGAAATATTGAAGGCTGCTTTGAAAAGGAGAGTCTTAAACACAGAAAGGACTAAGTGAACAAATGGTACTTAAATTGTTGGGTTGTTTTTATGTAAGAAATGAGGCTGCACTTGAATGACATGTTTTTGCAACAATCACCAAACCCTGTTCCTAGATGTAAATATATAATTGACAACATCCCTTGATGTAAGCCTTTTCATGTATCTTTTGAATGTGAAGAATTAAGTAGAAAGAACAAGAACTGGGGGGAGAGCAAGGGGAGAATGGCAGTGGTGGTGGGGAGAGGGGAGAAGTTAGACTGGAAGATTAAAATAAGTGATGAAATTTAAGGAGAGAGATTGGTGCTGTTTAAAGCGGATAACCAAGAAGTCTCCAATGCCTGAATGCATTGGCATTTCCCAGATAAGAGTGAGGAAGGGGAACAACCCTATAAAGGTTAAGGTCTGAGAATGACTGGGAGGAAACCTATGTCCTCCTAGTCCTGTCTAAGACAGAGGGTGAGCAAATGGCTGAGCTGGTGTTGGGCAGTCAGCCAAGGTCAACACCCCACATACAAAATTAAGGATGGAGCAATCATTCAAGCCTGAACCCTACACGGATCCCTCACAGTGTGAAGGAGGTGCAGGGTAGATAAGCTCATCTGGACAAGGCATGGTGTAGTGCTCGGATTCACATACACAACAGGAGCAGTGACAATGAAGCTGGCAGGCACCCTGGTTGTTTTAGAAACAAAGTATTTCAGTGGCATTTTGCAACATGGTTGCAACACCACACTCAGCTTCAATGCTTATTCCCTTGCTAAGTAGTGGGAAAAAATAAATAGACAAGAGGTAAAATTTACATCCTTATGATAGTTGATGAGGCATAGCTAGGTCCAGTGCAAATTGCCCAGGGGCCCACAATATCTACTACAGTATACTATACAATCCAAGTATAAAATCCAGATGCGCTAGGAGGCTTAGATAATATTATTTCATGCATAATTTCCTATTTCCTGCTGTTTTATTTTCCCACTTTCCTGAGACTAGCTATTAAGTTTATTATGAATTATCGGTTTAATATCTACTGTGTACTTAATAGAAAAGTAAAAAAATAGTCTGTTACTTTCACTTTTTTTTTTAATTTTTGCTAGAGCTGTGATAGGATTTTATGGAAATTCTTTTTTTATCATGATATTGCAGCATTTGCAGTTGTTTCATTATTTTTTCCCTTAATTTTTATTTGTAAATAAGTGTCTTGCTCAGAAACAGAATAATATTCTTATTGTCATAAACTTTCATTTTCAAATTTTTGCTGTGAATCTGTGAAGGAAAATTCAGTTTTCTCTGTGGTTCTGTAGAAGGAATTATTCCCTTTCTGACTTTAGACAGCATGTTCTTATATTACTTAAGAAATAAAGGCAACATAGAACGGCTACTTGAACATATCTAATTTGATATACACTGTAAACTGCTGCTAAAAATAAAAACTATTTTAGAGTAGTTTAGCCAGATTCCTCAGAAAAGTTTTTCTCCCACAAGTGTTGAAATCCTACATGCACTTTTAAAAGTGTAGAAACGGGCAATCCTTGTTACTTTTCTTGCCTAATGCTAAGGCATTTCAGAAAGATACCTGAATTCAAACATGTAGTTAAGGAGCTATTAGCATGATGAAAGCCTCTGAAGTATATAGCTGAAGGAGTCTCTTCTCTTTGCAGTGATTGAATAGTTTCTTCCCTTCAAAACCACTTTTAATAGTTTTCTTGCCTGTGCATTTAGAAATACCGATACTGCTCCCTGGCTTTTGAAAAACTTCTTGGGTAAAAGCAGAGCATCTCCGTACTGGTTTGGCCAAATTTAGAAATATATCCTCTGAGAGAAGGCAGGTCACCACCCCTCCCCCACCAGGTTCAGGAAAAATAAATTTTCCTCAAAGGAAAGTGAAAGAGATAAAAACTATTTATTTAACAAACACACGGGAAAATGAAAATAATGCTAAATAATAAAATCTCTTGCTGTGGAGAAAAAAACCTGGGAAAGTGTTAGAGTCCTCCTTTTGGTCTCCTCGGAGCTGGGGCTTGGCCCAGGGCCAGGCCCTCTGCCCTCGGTGGAAAGTCCTCCTGATGTGCTCTGATATTGAGCAGTCCAGTGGAAAAGGGAGAAAATCCGAAATTCCAGGGAAGGAAAAAAAAATTCAACTCTCAGTCTCTCTCTGGAGAAAAAGAAACTGAACAACTGGCCAAAAACTGACTCGGGAAACATCAAGCCAGGTGCTTTCTCGCTTCCCTGCCACAGCTGGGAAAAAGTTGCTCTCTCTGTGTGACCTTGAACAAGCTGCAGACTGCTTTGAAAAATTTGCTGGTTTTTCTTCCCCCTCTCAGGCTCAGTTTAGAGGCATAGAAAAGCACAAGAATTAATTTCTGGGCAT
The DNA here is from genome assembly GCF_020740725.1 of Corvus hawaiiensis. Lineage (NCBI taxonomy): Eukaryota > Metazoa > Chordata > Aves > Passeriformes > Corvidae > Corvus > Corvus hawaiiensis. The sequence continues at coordinate 73,632,895 of NC_063213.1, read as the reverse complement.
AGGGCAGCGATATGGGATACACATCATAAGGTCACCCCAAGACAGTCTCCAAAATGAAGGAGTGGAGATATGTAGTGAGACAAAGCGCTGAATTGTTAAAAAAATATTTTTTCAGACTGCAGTAGGTAAATGGGACTGGCTTTTTCTAAGTTACCTTTTTCTTTTTTCACTCCAGTGATGCTCTACTTTCACTTTTGTTCTATTGGTACTATTCTCACATTTTAAGGCAAGCAATTAATATAATTCTTATTATTATGTACTAGTTTGAAAACAAACTAGTGGGAGACACCAAGTCAGAATAACAGTTTAATAGGGAAATTAAAATCAAGGCAGAAACCACTGGTTCAAACTGACAGAGTCAGGATACAACCTGAACCCCTGTCAGTCAGGGTGGTGGTAGCAGTCCCATAAGATGGTGGCTGCAGTCCTCCTGAAGTGGTGGATGTGGTTCTGTCGAAGCAGTGATCCCGTAGAAGGGGCTGCTCTTCCTCAGAAGGTCCAGTGGTGGTTATGTAGCTCCTGTCCTCTGGGAATCCAGTGGAAAGGTGTCTGTGGTGTTTGGAATCTCAAATTATATCCAGGATGGAATGCTTGGTTCTTCCCTCTGGGTGGAGCATCTCACAATGGGATGATGAGTGATGAGGCCAAGCTTTGATGGGCTCATTAACAGAAGATAGTCCTGAGGGAGGAGGCAGGGAAACACTGCCCCACCTGGTTTCAACAGCTCATGAGGATAGTAATAGAATACACTGCAACCCAGGACGTATGAACATATTGAAAAAAGTCTCTGGCTTGATATTTGTTTTTAAAGCTTTTTCTTTATACCTAATGAAGATAATTTTAATTGAGAAGAGACTATGACGTCTTTGAAAGACTGTTGCAGGTGTTCAACTTCTCTCCTGTTACTTCAGCCTGTTACACTGCCTCCTTCCTCTCATGATTTTGAGTTGGGCTTCATCATCTTGCCCCCAACGACTCATTCTTGCTATTCAACACCTCACATACTCTGCCTGTCACTTTCCTGACTTTATCACAATGCCAAAGCCCCATTAAAAAAGCTTCTGTTTCTTTAATCTTTTGTCTTGAATTGCACTCAGCTGTAAATTGTGAGTCTCCTTTAAATCCCCAAGATAAATGCAATTCATGGAGCCATACCCCTTATCATTTCCACTGCTGTTGTTGTTTTTCTTTTATCTTAATATTTCATCTCCTACCATGAGGTTTTTTTGAGGAGGGACCCTCTTACTAGTTTGAAATATACTGTAGCCTGTAATTCTGGCACTGGTGCAAATAAATGGTGAAATATTTGTACTCTTTAGAAGATTATTTTAAAGAATTAGGATCCATTGAAGCTTGGAATAAGGAAGGGCTGATTATGTTCAAGAGTCTCAACTGTGCAGAAATGTAAGCAATGAAAACTTGGGCAGCTTCCGTAGCATAAACAAATTGCATTGTTGACAACACAGAAACTAAATGTGAAAGGTTATACTGACCTTGTTCAGAAATTAAATTACAGGTGGGACATTTCTGTTAATGTAGAGTCATAAGCTACAATTACTTTTTGCTTGTAATAAAGAGTAAGATTAAGACAGATTGGTAACAATAAATGTTATAACAAGTAATAGAATTTTCTGATGCAATTCTAACAACGTGATTTGAGACCAATAGAATCATACCTTGTATGGTCATACATATGCTTAAGAGATGCTTTGCAATCAATATGTGCAATTGATAAAATAAATCATAAAGAATTGTTGAAAAAAAGGACTTCCCTGAGTTGCATTTCTGAATATCATGCAATCCTCCTTTTGCCATCTATAATTCAAATTCACTCTTGTTTTAGTTTGGCCAAGGAATAAATGCTAGGCCCATTTTGTAAAGGAAGCTTATACAGAAGAACGGCAAAGAATGAAAATAATGTTCCATGTTCTGAATTGGTTTTGCTGGAGACTAGAAATGTACTTATTGGTTAATCTGTTTATTTTCTCAAAGGACCATTACAATCATTGAATTATTTAGGTATTATTTTATATTACATTGTTGTTCTATTATATCAGCTGTTCTATGTGTATCTAATATTTCTACAGTGTATGTTTTAATTCAAGTTTAGTATTTTGTTATAACTGATTGGGAGTCTGACCATTTTATATTATCTTTTTGTTTATATCAATAAAAATTGATGTAAATCCTAATCTAGTCAGAGATGAGAATATAATTCAATATTATATATTGAATTAAAATTTTCAGTCCTATCTATATTTATGCCTGGCTGTTCTGCTAAGGAAGGACTTTGTGGAAGACCTAAACCTTCTTGTGTTCAGTCCCTCTCTTTCCACAGTCACACAGGGATTTTTTCTGTTTCCACAATCTTTTGCTTCTTTTAGTAATAAAGTCAGTACCGACACTATTCACATGAGCAAAGGCATATAGGCTGAAATGTTTGCTGAATTATGTAACTGTCTAGAAACCAACTTTTATCTGAAATAGATAAAGCAAATAAAAGATTTTTTTTTTTTTTTGCCAACAATAAGTGGAGTTTTTCTCTTTCTTCTAAAAGCTAGTCTTACACCAGAATAAAGTTGATATATGTAATGCAAATATTTTGAAAATACTGCATGATACTTTACAAGGGTTTCTGGACTCGAAATTGTAACAAGCTTCAATGGTTACTAAATGAAGTTTTCATCACTTCAAGAATTGCTTTTCACTTCTGTAGCATCTTCCATACAGAATCTTCAGTTCTTTTACAAGGGCTTGGATGTTGCTCAAGCAATGCAAAGGGAAGATTTGATGTCTGCTTATTTTTTCACACCTTGTAAAAATGTACTCATACCTCAAAGTTGGAAAAAAACTCCTAATAAACCCTAACTGAGAGGCCAGGGTGACGGTATGGGTAGTGCCAAAAGTAATTTTATGGTTATGTCTTCATCTCTTACATACTATTCATGAGGGTCCTGAGATATATGTACTGATATTTTTTCCAGAGTACTGTGTAAAAATTGAGGGCCATGAAGTGAAGTGCTTACAGAGAACATAAACCCGTTCAGTAGATTGGCAGTGTATAAACTTCATAAAGTCCAAAAATCTGCCTGTATTCGAAGTTATATTGATGTTTCATCTCTAAATTGTAATATCTATTGCCATGAATTAGCTTTGCGGTTTTTAGTATGTCAGCTTCCTCAGAGAAATCTGTGAGCATAATCACAGGCCTTACTGTTTACTTACAGGAAACTGTGCATGTAGACTTCATAAGATGTCTATTTTCAGTCTAATCAACACATAAAAGATGGGAGAACAGGAGCTTCTCAGGATCTGTCATCACACAGGGATACCTTGATAATTACAGGTAAACTACTAAAGTACTTTCAACACAGCTGGTCTTTTCTTTCTATAAGTTTATGTTTAAATCTGTGACAGGATCTGGGTTTTTAAATTGAGTTTTAGATGCTTTCATTTTATTGAAGTCCAGAATTTTAATGTTCAAAATTGTGCAGAATACTGAAAACCTTAGAGTTTTCTTACATCCATAGTCACATTTATAAAGGTTTTTGTCTCTGCAACATCTGAATCTGGAGGCCGTCCAGCAGTATGGCTCCAATCTCATGCACAAACCCAAGATTTTTGGCAAAATCTATTTGTTCACTTACTCTACACCCTCCTGTGGCTTTATCTGGAAAGGAAGAAACGAATTCTCTGCTGAGCAGAAAGGCAGGCCCTAGGCCTGGCTACCTGCAAAACAGCAAGTTCAGCGCTGATGCTTTTACGTGGTGAAGTGTCTGTAGGTATTACAAAACATGGAGACCAAGCGTAGGAGAGGGATGAGAGCTCTCACTTTCCTGAGCATTTCCTACAGCTAAATTAGGTTACAACTGGCCACCTACCAGCGCTGATGCTATTCTGACTTACTTATTTAAAAACCTAATTCTTACCTGGGCATCCCACTTTGGTCCCCAATACCTTAATGTCAGATATTCCAGACTGCTGTGACAGTAAGTTTATATTCTAGATTCAGCCCTCATTCTTTGCTGGACTAAGCTTCTAATGCTAATTGCAGAGTTCACCAGCTGAGAATTGAGTAGTCAAAAGTTAGCCAAGATTTTTGGGCAGGATGAAATCAGGGGGGAATATAGCGACATCCATAGTCAGGAATGTAATCTACCTGTAGTGATCTGCTGGCACAGTTCTTATAAAATTTTTTAGATTTTGATGTTTTCCTTTTTATTGGGAGCCTTGCAAAAGACATTGTATCGAAGTTCTAAGCCTCAGACACTGAGGTACGGTGACAGAGAGAGAGATGGGCCCACAAATAGCTTAACAAAATAGCTTTTTTAATAATACAGGGCCAACTTACTTTCTTTTTATTAGCCTGCCCTCTCAAGAAGATTATTGGAATAAATCTGGTGTCCCTTCAAATGCTGGGAACCTCCTGTTCATGCATCATCAGAGAGACCATGGATTGATATCCATGTCAGGCTGCAGAGATCCTGTCCAAGGAGAGAGGTTCCTCCCTTCCGGTCCTTTTACCTATATATATATATTAATTTCTTACAAGCAAACATCTCTGTTCATCAAGGATGTTCTCAAGAAGGCTTCTTACTGCACTTCTGGTTAAAGGTGAGGTCATACAGGTGGTGTAACTGCAGCAGCAAGGGGGAGCTGCCTGCAGGCTCTTCTGTCATGATGAGCTGGCTGAGTTTGTCCTGCAGCCAAGGTGTGCAACACCACACATCCTGAAGCCACACTGGACAGGCAGCCTAGCACAGCACAGGTCTCAGGTCAGCTGTGATGTGGATCACTGACTCCTCGAGTTGCAGCAGCCTGCCAGTCAGAATCACTTCGCTGCACCCCTTGATCTGCATGTACTCTTCTGTTCCCAAGCATATGAAAAGTTACAGGCTATATCGGGAAACTGTTCAGCTATCAGTTTCCTGACAGGCTGGGATGTTGCCTCTGCCCTACCACCTACTGTTGCAGCACAGGCTGGCATTGGGCAGGCCAGCAGGTTCCCCACAGTGGCTACTCATGCTGCATACAGCCTGCTCCAGCCCAGAGTACGAGTAGAGAAGACATGAACCCTTCAAGGTCAGCAGCTCCTCAGTATAGTGTCTTCTGCAGGGCTCCCAATACAAAGAACAAGGAAAATATCAAAATCTATCAAAAAATCTTTCTTTTGTTTTCCATTTTTATGAAGATAATTGTTAGCCTAGCAAGGACCTTCAAGGATCTGCAAGTTTCCTAAGTGGACAAAAAGAGAGGCAATACATACAAAAAATACATAGGTCTGCATTTTTATAAGGCAGCTAAATTATGATTATAAAATAGCAAAACTCAATTCATGTCACCTTTCACAGTTCAATAATCTAAAATGTTTTAATATTTAGATTTCTATCTTTTCAAGTTAACTTTTATTCCCCAAATACATGAAATTATCTAATTGGGTGTTAGGTGAAACCTTTATTGATCTATTTGCATTCCATTGCTAGTATGTCACATCAGATGAGATATTAAAAGTGTCAAATTCCAAGGACAATTTTATGATGCTTAATAGTTTTTCCGGTGGTTAACCACAGCACCCTTTCATTAATAAACAAGCAATCATCATTTTCAACTTTTTTTTCAGTCATTAAGTAGGTAAATGAAATAAATAGCTTGTTAATGCTGGATTGTAGGAGTTTCTTGAGACCTAGTGTGCTGAAAAGAACAGATTAATGCTCTTACTGCTGCCTTTGTATGTAGCTCACAAATTATATACTTGAATCTGATTTGCTGCAAAGCAGTGCAGATTCATATAAAATAAGCCATACAGATAAGAAACAAGCACTAAAAATAAAAATACATTTGCAAAAAGGCTTTGTATAGCCTGTAAAAAGGCAAGAGAGTCTGCATTACCCCATATGTTCCAGCTTTTAAAAGAGATGACTTCATGCTCAGCCCATCAGTAAGAATCATTGAAAAGGCAAGAAAAAATTATCTGGGGAATGTATTTGACAATAAAATCCTAGAGTTATAATTACAATTGGCAGATTCAAGGCTGCTCTTGGTGGCAGCAGTCTTACTAAGGGAAAAAAGATACATAATTTTTGTAATGTTCTATTGTACACAAGGCTGTGTTAATCTTGGACATGGTATGCTTCACTGGAGATGGAAGGGAACTGCATAAAATTGCTGTTGTAATTTGCTTAAATAATCAAATTCTTAATTTGTTTTAAGGGGAATAAAAAGAACCTGGAATCAAAAGAAGCAGGGAAAGAGTGTTATTTATTTACATTGTGGAAACCACTTCTAGCAGACCTTGGAAATTTTTCAAGCGTTGTGTGCTGGTTTGTATTTTCATTTCCCAAAGTGGAGGTAAAGCATACTGCTTTAAATTCCCTGGTACATGTAAGCACTCAAAGGTAAGATGATACTGCTAACGGTCTGCCTTTCTTTTGCAAATCCTTTGTCATCTTTCTTCCTCTAAACCTGAATTCAGGAGGTCCCTGACCTCCTCCACATACTGTCCTCTAGATGCTGCATGTTTCTGTCTCTACACTGCTCAGAATGTGTCCTGTACTTAAAAATTTTAATTCTGAATTGTGACTTTTTAACCAAGACTGTGCTCATGTGACGTTGTCAGCATGCAGAATAAACCAGCAGTACTGGAGGAGTCGATCTATGTGCTTGAGGCAGCATAAATAGGGAATGAAGTTCATAGGGGAATTCTTTGTTCAAGACTGTATATTAAGAGAGCCCTGAAGAGGGTCTAATATCGCTGGCTCTGGCGCTGCAAATGGGATTCTAAAATTCTACTCACAAGCTGATGTGAGTGTCCAGCCCTGGAAGTGCTGTGAGCAGGTCTTGTACCTCTGGTCTTGCACCTCTGGTCTTGCACATGGCTTGGACAGCTCTGCCCCATATCTGTCATTTAAGTGACTGCCTTGTCAGAGGGGTTGGACCAGATGATCTCCAGAAGTCCTTTCCAACCCTAACCATTCTGGGATTCTGGGATTCTTTGATTAGTAGACGTGAACTCCTTATTTCCATATTTTTATTTAAAGATTCACTTTAATTTGGAAATTTTAATTCAGAGGTCCAAGTAGTTATAATCTCAGAACAGTCAACTTTACCTGACCAGGTAAATCACTTTATTTCATCTTGAAAGAAAAAGTTACTGACAATTATTCTGGTTTTAGGATCTTGTAATGACTGCTTGCTAATTTGACGTGATATGACTTTAATCATGGTAGTAGACATAAACGTTTTTTGTAATTGAAATTTTTAAAAGAATTACACTAAAGAAGATGCTTTGAACTGGAAGTTTCTTACTTTTTCATTGTGTTGCAAGTGTTAGGCTGCTTGATGTCTGTACAGGTTGCCTGTCTGTTTGGATGCCTGTATCTGTTTTCATTTTCTCCATTTTTTGGCTGATTTTTCCAGATGTATCATATGCCTGGAAAAGCTGTGCACATTTGCTGGGTCCACAAGTCACATTGCCATTTGGGGCAATATTACAGAAGACTGTGTGGTGTCTCTTGAGGGCTTTTTGAAAAGACAAGAAAATTCACTTTCAAGCTATTGATGTTATTCATACGTTATTCATAATTCAAATGCTGCCTTTGCACTGTCTTGGCACTAAACTGAACTAGAAAGAATTATTTTTTTTGTTAGTCTTGATCCTTATTGAGAGGGGACATACTTGTTACTCTTTTGGCAAAATTGTTTTTCCCTACTGCTTTCCTCTCTTCATCTCTTCTCCTGTTCTAATCTTTCAAATTATACTTTTCCCAAAGGGAAAGAGAAGGCTCTTGCATTTGAGCTCAGTTAATTCCCTTCTTCCCACTCTGGTCTCAGTTTCAGCCTGTGTACATCACAAAGTGCATTATTACTGCTGCTTTTATTAACTCATGTTTCAGTAGCTCTTGAATCTCATTCTGAGTCAGCTCTGATCATGTCTAAGGCTTGTGGTTTGTTTGTCACCTTTTGGGGTTTTTTATCCCTGTTCAGCTGTTTTTGCCTGGCTTCCCATTCATCAGAAAACTATTTGGCACTTTCAAGCTCATGATGAAAAGCGAGCTGCGTAGGCAAACATCATTAAACTTGTGACCTTTAGGGCTTTATTCATTGCAATTTGAAATTCTGGCAAACATTCTTCTGCAGAGTATAATAAATAATCATTAGTTACAGATCTTGAAATTTGTGATGAAACAGCTTAATGATTTCAGAATGTAGACGGTTGTGATCTTTTCTGGATTGTGGTTAATCTCTCCTTATGTAAGGGAGTTCTGGAGGGGAAAACACCCCCCCCCCACTCCTCAAATAAATGAGAACAATCTTGAAATGAAGTGATCATCTCAGTTTTTAAAGTATAACTAATAATGAGAAGGCCGTTGCTGCTCTGATCTAGAGGGATGCACATAAACAGCCTTCAAGTGGCATGAAAAATGTTTTGTAACTCTAAGAAATTCAAGGATTTTTCAGGTTACCTAAGCTTCAATATTTGTGTTGGGTTGATCTTCAAGAGGAAATGCTCAACAGTTTCAAAACACAAAATCTCCGGTAAAGATCAGTGTTCCCACATTCCATAGTCACATCCAGGTGTGCTCTTGGAGAGAGGCTAAGAATTTCTTACTAGGAAAACATGTATAAAAGTGTACTTCATTTTTGCATTACTTTGAAATACATGACTAAAGAACATACAGGATTTTAGTTCTTAAATTATTGATAATATTAAAATGTACAGGAAGTAATGAGTCATATCTCTTTATTAAATATTTCCTATTATCAGAGCAGATGTCGGATTTTTCAGAAAAAATTAGGGATGGAAGTCAAGTCTAAATTTTTTTTCAATACATTTATAGCTTCCAGTTATAAAGAATCTGTCTTCCAAGGCTCTTGTAGCCGATAGCTATGAAAGTGGTGGTTTTAATAGGTTTGAGGGTGTATCCATTGTAGAGTTATGCTTTAGCTATTAATGGGAACAGTCATTGTTGAACAAGAGGGATATTGTTTTGTTTGTACCAAAGGCTTCTCTAGGGGACTACAGGCCCGTTTCTTTTCTTGGTTTTTTTTGTGTCTAGTGGGACAGTTTTTTCCTTTTATTATTTTTCTCCATTTTCTGTGCACTGTCTGCTCTTCTTATTGCTTCATTTAAAGAAAGTGCAGTTTTCTTACAACACAGTGGGTAGGTTGGTTCTGGTTGAACTGCACAGTGATTCTACAAAACTGTATTTTTATGGGTGTGATGAATTCTATGAATGTCAGCTTCTTTGAGACTAAATTCTATCTTTTTAGTTCAATACATTTAATAGATCGGTTTAAGAATTCAGATCCAAATTTTAAGCAAATGTAAAAAGATGCAAGAAGGTTTTTGATTTTTTTTTTTTTTTAATCAGAGCCACACCATGATATATATGCTCACTCAGGGCTCTTCCCCTGTCATCCAGTAAAGTGTTGAATGCCTTTGTTGAATTTCTCATGAAAATCTCAATGCATATTACTACTACTCGGCAAGTTAAATATAAGACATTATCCGAGATTGGTAGCTAGGCCTGTTTTCTCTGAGTCATTCTGATCTTATTGCATAAATAATTGTTATATTAGTAATTTTCCTTTTTCAGCATAGGGTCATCCATTGCCCCACAAAACCACTTCAAGCTCAGGAAAAAATGTTTTCCAGTGCCAAGCAGTTCTGCAATAACTGTTTCTGACCTGAGAATTAGGCTGATGGGCACTGGTATCTTCTAGGCAGGTCATGAAAATGTCTGTCAAAATTTATTTTTCCCCTCAACTCCTATGAGATTCAAGTTATCAGTGAAAATCCTTGAATGAGATTTTCACCAGGAACACAGTGAAGCAGACAGATTTCTGAATCTACAGACTTCACTGGTACTATTTATTCTATTCTTTATTTAGATAGAGTAAGATGTAATTTTGCCATTTCTGAAAGGTTTTTCTAGGTTTGATTTTTCGGTTTCGTTTTTTTATTTTGGGGCGGGGAGGTTGGTTGTTTTTTTAGTTTTTTAAGATAAAAGTTCTTTATATTCTTGCTTTTTTCCCTTTCTAACAGCTTTCCAGAGCAGCACTGGCCAAGAGTTTCAAAACGTGCCTTGGACACCAGTGTTAAATGGATAATGAACCTGAATGATTGGCTGTTGTCTAGGAACAAAAGACCTATGTTTCTATTTTCTTCAGATCAATTCCTGAACTACCTCCAAGCACTTTGAGTTTTCCAGTGATTGGCACATCTCAGCTGCAATCATTTTTATTGGGACAAATTCACTTTCCCAGGAAAATTACTTCGCCAGGAAATTGCTTTCTGTTTCTCAGGAAAGTAATTTGGGATGTTGTATGGGGGTGTACACGTACTTTTGTATGTATACATGCAAAAGCTTGAGTCTATAAGTATGTCTTTACATGAGTACATTCTCATTTAAAAAATACGCTCTAAAGCACATAAGAAAGGCTGAAAGTTGTCACAGTTTAAAAACACAGTTTCATGCATTTTATGCTGACACAGCTCTGTAGAATTATAGATACTTTGGAGGGTCACAAGTAAGAGGTGGAAATAGCATAATTTTTCAGGGGTCACACAGTCAATTACAGTGTGTCTTAATCTGTATAGGAAATTTGCAGATGAGCATACTTTTCTATTATCAGAATCTCAGTAGGGAGAATTAAAGTGATTTAGGCATTGTGCTGATCTATCATGACTTCGGTAAAGGAGGATTTAATGAGATCACTGGCATTGCCTTGCCCCTGTTCTGTAGCTCACTATTCAGGAAAATGTGAGAATTTCAGGAGTCAAAAAATATACAGAAATCTTGAAGGGTCTTGCTGGAGAAGGAGGAGGTAACAGTCAGTGATTTCATTTTCTGTTTTGTCCTGTGTATCCCCCATGTCATAAGGAGTAGTTGATGCCTCATATTACATTATTTGCTCAAGGTAATACTGGAAATTATGTGAAGAAACTGATTCTTCGTTTCTGCCTTGCTGTGATTGGACAATTCAAGTTCCTATCTTGAATCTCAGGATGTCTTAATAGTCTGGAATTAAAGATATCAAGCAAAAAATGCTTGATATCTTCAATTAATTTGTTCTTAAATTCTATTGTTCATTTGAATTTCATAAAAATATGAGCATTGATTAATCAATCTTACTTTTTAACTTTGATACTAGAGGGTTTCATGTGAATAAGTTACATTATCTAAACTTATTTATGAATGTATGCTTCATTTCACTAAATGGAATTAATTACATGCTTTGCTGGCATCTGCTCTGACTAGATGGTCCAAATATTCTTTACCAACTGTTGGAGAGGGGTAAAAAAAATGAGGGGAAACTTCCTCACACATACGTTTGAGTTGTTTCTCTGTTTCCCAGGTCACCTACTACCTTGTTTGGTCTCTGTGTCCAAGTCATTTCCCTGAGCTCTTTCCATATATTTCAGTTTGGTTTCCAGCTTCACTTCTACCACACCACAATGTGGTGCTGTACTGCACAGAATGATACTGCAGCTTTGCAATTCCATCTGGTTTGAACTCCTGTATTAAATAAACATATTCTGATACTGGAAAAATTAATATCTGCTACAGAGAATTTTATGTTAGTGTGAGGAATGGTTTGGAACAAATTAGCTGTACTAGTATAATAGGTGAACGTGGATCATTAAGAGTTACTAACTGCTCATTTCCCGTCTTCCTCTCTCTCGCTCTTCAAAAGGGAAACTGCTGTTTGTTACATTATGATTCATGAAAATAAAATTCTGATCTTTACCTTTCATTTGCTTTTTTCTTTTTGGAACATGAGAGATGATACTACCAATCTGATCAAATATTTTCCTCCATTTGAATACATAGTATACCAGCATTTCAAGTAAGGCCTGCCGAGGATGTGGTGGGATTTTGGATTGGCTGTTTGTTTCCAGGATGGCTATCCATCAAAATTGTAACTTGTAATTTTGGATGGATTTTTTTCTATTCAACTCTTTCCATACAAAGCAATGATCAAATCTTCCAGATAATCAAAATTACATATTTCATAGTACTCAATCACTTCATTTACTACTTCAAAAGTACTTCTAATCATAAACTTTTAGAAAGATTTTATATAAAAAGTTGCATATCTTCATTAAACAAGCTTGCAAAGCATTTAACTTTCAAAATAAAAAAACCTTCTGTATTAGGAAAGCACATGTTTCTGAAAAGCTGACATGATTTTGAATTGTGTGGATGTTATTTCCAATGTTTTTCAGATTATGATTTCATGACCTAGTGATCTCTATCTCAAAGTTTCAATGGATGGTAAAGAATGATAGTATCAAAGGAGCTTTCCAGTTAGTTTTAGCTCTGAACACTGTTAAAAGCAGCTATGGCCAAAAGAAAATAAAATAAGTTCCATTAAAATTTACCTCTTCAGGTCTTTAACTGGAAGTGACTCAAATGCTTGAATGGTGAAGACAATGGAGGCAAACAGAAGACAAATATTTCACATCACTCTTGCCTACTATGCTATTTTTGTTGATAAATATTCATTTATCATTTACCTGATGCATATATGTGGGCTGAGACATATAGTCTCTGCATTAACAAGTATATGTACAGTTCAGTGATATCTTCAGATTCTATTATTGCCCTAATAAGCATGTTTTCCATCAAGAACTTGCCTTTTCTTTGAGCAATTCCCAGTGACTTACAGCAGCAGAAAAGTATATTTTACTCATATTATTCCTCCACCACGCTACTTGTCATGTTCATATGCCAAATCTCTGTTGACTTAGAATTAGGAAACAAATCCTGTTTATCCTGTTCATAGCAATGGATGTTCCCAATTCTTCAGCAGAGAAAAGAAATTGTGGTGTCTTTTGGGGGGTTGTTTTGTTTACAAATATCAATTCACTTAATTGGATTCTTAGATAGATTCAGAGTTTTGTGTCCATGAATATTTTAGTCTGTCTCCCTTTTTTTTTTGTCATACGCTTACCACTGAAAAATCAGAAATTATATCAGCTTTATTTATCTGTGTAAATTTTCAATAAATTTAGCATTATCATCTATTATGAGTGGCACTGTCATCAGGCAGACTGTCTTTTTTCAGGTCATAAGGTACTTCCTGGTTTTTTTTTAATGATCCATGCTTTTGTGTCAATAGCTCAAGTTTTTTTGATGGGATTGTATACAATAGTTTACAAAAAGACTTTTCATGAAAGAAGGCTAATTTCCAATTAACAGTTTTCTTTTGCTCTCTTTTCTAATTCTGTAGTCTTTATGAATGTAGTTCAACCATGGAATATTATTTTATATCTGCATTTTTATTGTGTTTTCCTTAAGTATCTGGTAATATTTTCCTTCAGAGGTTCTAGACTGGACAGAATGGCTGCTAGTCTGTATGGTAATTCAAAAATAGTTGCACTATTAAGTTCTGATTTGGAAGTTAATTGTTTGACAGGATTGTGATTATGGAAGTGAATGAGGTGAGGAAATTATGTTACTCCTCTTCAGATGAACTCTTTAGCAAAAAAAATTAATCAAGTAGGCAATAAGGTATGGTAATAATAGAAGCGTGGATGCAACCTTAACCCTGGACTAAATCCTGACATCTCAAGAATTTTATGTATTTCTAAATAAACTGGGATGATTTTTTTTTTTTTTTTGGGGGGTGGGGGTGTGATTGTTTTCTTTTCTTTTTTAATGAGAGGAGCTTTTTAATAAGGAAAAAAGGGATTCAGTTCAAGATGTTTAATCCCAAACTCCAGCAACACTGAAAAGTTGTATAGCTGTTGAGCAATGTTTCTACTCAGATTAAATCAACTTAAACCAGTTTCACTTGAGTGAAAAAATGCCATTGCATGTTGCTTCCCCAATAGCATGATTGCTGACATACTGATTTCAGTTTCAGTAATCTTAAAACTGTTTTAATGTCCCAGAAAAAACAAACAAACAAAAAACAACAACAAAACAAAACCAAAACAGCAACAACAAAAAACCCAAAAACCAAAACCAAAACAAAAACAAAACAAGAAAACCCACAAAAAGAAACCCAAAACAAAACCCAACCAAACCAACCAACCAACCAAAAAAAGAAAAAAATCAACAAACTTTTCTTACCAGAAAGGATTGATTTTTCAATGGAAGTCAATTTGGAATCTAATAATTCATTTCCCCCCAGCCCCAAATACTAGGTAAAAATGTTGTATTTTCTTTTATTCTGTACCAGAAACCTTATTTTTTTTCTTTTTTTTCCTCAGCATGCAGCTTGTATTTATTTTATTTTTCACAGTGCTAGATGTGACACAATACCATGAGAGACAGATATCAAAGCAAACCATTCACCTAGATCTTTCTTTTGAGCTGACGAGCATGTTTCCAAGACATTTAAAGTTCAAGCTCCTTATTTTCATTTTTTATATCAAAAATTTAGAGTGAGGAGTACTGAAATGATTGGTAAAAGAGTTGTAATGCTGTAAGTACAGGCAAATGAATAGAAGAAAACAGTGGCAATTTTTTCTGTTTCCCAAACATGGAGGATGTCTCCTATATTCTATGTTCTTTGCATGTAAGTGTAATTTAAGTCAGAATTGTTCCGTTTTGTGTTCTAAATGTTTATCTTTCAAAGGAATGAATATTCCTGTTTCACTTGAGCAGTAATACTGTATAGAAAATGGAAGCAGAACTCTACAACTTAGTGCTTGCAACTGCATAATTTCAATGATATTAATATAATTTGATAATAATTCTAATAATGGTTTAGTTAATTGACAGTAGAAATTTATTTGACTGTTAACTCCATGAAATTATATTGACTGCCTAGGGAAATTGGACTCTTTTTTAGGTTAAAGTATTATTTTAAAAATAATTATTGATATTCCATATATAAATATTCTGAAAGTGAGCTAGGGTATCTGAGGAAGATCCCTTGTCTTCATTTAACTCATGTGAGTATTTGTCTTTATTATCAAAAGCACTCTTAAGTCATTAATTTAGTGCCAGTAATGCTCTTCTTTTATTTTATTTGGTTTTGGTGGGGAGTGAAGTATGAGTCTGGAAGTGAAATTAGAACTGGGGGGAAGCTCACAATAAACCAAAAAATATTTCTTCTTTACCCCAGAGCATGTTTCTCCCTTGAGTTACATGTATATCCCTTTGTGTCAGCATTGTCAAATGTTTGCCTTAAAGACAAAAGCTTTCCCTTCTTAAAGGCCTTAAACAGATAAATAGAGGAAGGAATAATCACCTTTCCTTCTCAATTTCTTCCAGCAATTCCCCTGGGGCAAAATTCTCTCTTCATGTTCAGGTTAACTGGACTGTTTTCTTTCTTTCTTTCCATTTTATTGCAGTCTTTTCCCTTATTGTAATTTAAGTTTCTGTATTCTTCACTTACGCTAAAGTGTGAGGTTTTTAAAATAGATCTTTAAAATAAATCAGTAACTCACAGAAGTGGCTCGATGGCTTCACTTGGAGTTGATTAGTAAAGTTACCACTCTGTAAAAATGTCATTGGTCCTGGTAGTTAAAAAAAAGTCTATTCTTTGACTGCCAGATTATGGTCTCCCCAACAAATTTCCTTACTGTAGATTTCTGACACAGAGCCAAAATGAGTGGGCAGCTGCATGTCTAAAAGTGGCCGAATTCCTGAGTTTACTCATAGATCAGCATGGAAAGAGCAGAGTTCCCTGACTGCAGCTTGCCTGGGAATGCAGCTTCACCTGGATGAAGTGCAGGCCTGCTGGGGACCTTCGAATCAAGTCAGGAGAGATTTGATCACATCTGCTCTAGATCATCCTCCACAGCACTGGTATTCATAACCCTTACCTCTTCTGCGCTGTGAAAGGAAAAGAGCACTTTATCTATCAGCACAGACAGCACAAACCCCCTTACTCCCACATGGTGTTTATTCCTTCTGGTATCCTTGTATTTTGTAAGGAGTTGTCAGACACCTCCTGCAGCAGCACCTCCGTTCTAGGTTGTGTTCGCCAGATGCTGCCCCGGTACTGTCACCTGTTCTGTTGGGTTGCTGATCTTGTGATGTGAGCTGCTCTTGCTCTGCACTGCCTGTTGGAGGATTTTCTTGCCTCTTCTGGCTCTATATGTCTCTTAACAATGCTACAGATCACTTTGAGGCCGGTGTGAAACCCTTGGTCCATTTACTTATTCCATTCCTAGCAACAGTATGTACAGTATGCAGGCTTCCCATATACTATTAACAGATTTTTTCAAGAACTATATATTCCTCTTGCATTGAGGAGAAAAAAATTAGGTATGTTTTAAACCAATCTTTTTTTACTTTTTAAAATTGCCTCCAAACCTCTAAATATCAAACCATACGACTGCAATCCAATTTTTTTTTCTTTGGGTGATTGTTTACCTTGGGCTCACTCCTGTTGCTTTTTACAGCACCACAGCCTTTTCCGGGATCCCACAACCTTACTTCCTCTCACTTTGTGACACATTTTCTAAACATGATAAAACCCTTAAACACAATTTGTCATGGTTTTGATCTTCCCATAATGCCATTAGTCTTGCTGCTCCTGTCTACCAGATGTCAACAGTGCTTCCCCACAGAGATTCCTGGGGCCCGGGGAGCCAAGTTGCTTCCTCTTGTGGGGTTTGGCCACAAGCCTCATGCTTACTTAAATAGTGGCTCTGCACAATCTTATTTGCGGTATTCCCAGGCAGGCAGTGCCTGTAATCACTCCCATGGGAATGGCTATACTGAAATCAATAGGAAGTAAGCCTGGGGTGAATGTGGGTCTTTGCTCACTCTGACCTTCTCAGCACACACTCCCGATGCAGTCCCCCTTAAAAGTGGGGCTAGGATGGAGGTGTAAGCAGTGCACCTCTAAGACTGGTGCCTAAAGGTTCCCTATTTAGAAAGCATCAGAAGATTATTACAGAGAAAAAAACTCACTATGGGTAATATATTTTTTTCCTTTAATTTTCTGAAAGAGAGTGAGAGAGAAAAGGAGGTCATAAGACAAGGAGAGACCAGTATTTGCAAAAAACTCTGGCTTTCATAATGGCATTTTATAAAATATTTACAATGAGAATTTTCACATTTCTTTCCATTCTGTCTTTACTGAGCTTGGTTTTCTGAATGAAGATGGTGAGTTGGCCTGGCTCTGCTTTCTTTGACATTCATTAAATGACTTTAATCTTTCCATATGGCTCTGCACCAAGTCAGGCTATAATGCCCCTTCTAATTAGTTTAAATTCTAAATTATTTTTTACCTACCTCTGGAGATATTTCCAAATCCACCTGCAGTCCTCCAAACTTCTGCAGTATTTCACTTTGAGATGTGGTATATAGAATGGATCAAAATAATATCCAGGGAAGTGTAATTAATATTTCTTCAACAAAATATTTCCCATTATTTTCTGTCCATCTCTTCATCTACTTTACCATTTTGATGCTATTTCTATTACAGTTATTTCAGCACTATTAATGTTTTTGGTCAAGACTTTTGCCTGAGTAGACAGAGTGAATTTAAAACCCAACAATGTATGTGACTCATGAAAATTTTCACAGCGTGACTTGACTTCCACAATTCTAATCTGCATTGTACTGACAAGTTGCATAATATTGTTTGGTTCCTCTGGACTTCACTAGTTTAAAAGAGCAGTCTCAGTGTCAAATGTTGCAACATTACTGTATATCCTACAGTACAGAGTGTAAACAAATAGATTCAGCTGTGGGTTAAAAACCATGACGTTTTTCTTTTATGACAATTGACATCTTCTTCCATTTATTTCCATTTATCTTAGAATATTTTAACACATAGATAGTGTTTCAGGAATGTTAACTAACTGTCTATCTATCACCACATTCTCCCCTCATGCACCTGGGGAGGCTAATGTTATCTCTGTTTTGCATGTAAGGAAACTAAGACAGACAAGCCAGAATAAATGAGACATCTCACAGTGGGATTTTGCATGAAAAGAGAGTAGCAATTCTTTACTTTAAATTTGTTGAAGTTTTCCTTACCATTTTTTAACTAGTTTTGTGGGGAATATGTTCTGAGTAGAGATATTGTAATACAGCAGACATTCCATGAGAAAGTACACAGTGACCTTCATGATAGCCCTCACTATAATTTGGACTCCACTTGGAGTTGAACATCTTTTATTTATAAACAGCTCAGAAGTACCTACAAAGCCCATGAAGCTTCCTGTCCTGGGCAGCTTTTAAAGTGAAAACATAAGTAAGCACATAAAATAGCTGTGCTATTCACAGCTTTTCATATTATTTTCCCATTTGCTCTTTTACTCGTATAGAAACTGCATAGAAAAATAGTCTCTCTATAGGGTTAGTTCTAAGAAGTTGGTCCAGAAGGTGTAACACAACCAAGTGTCTGGTTCTTTTGTATTCTAACACATTTGTTTATACTCTGGACAGGAGGATATGCAGCAATGTGGCAAAATTCATTAATGACTTATCCTGACAAATTTACATATGTCAGAAAGACATATAAATCTGGGGGGAGGGGGAAGAAGGAGGAAATGTGGAATGTTTGGAGTGATGGTGCTTGTCTTCCCAAGTTTTCCCAAGTCACTTTTGTACATGATGGGATCCTGCTCTCCTGAAGATGGCTGAGCACCTGCCTGCCCTTTGGAAACAGTGAATAATTTCCTTGTTTTGCTTTGCTCATGTGCATGAATTTTTCCATCTTTACCTCAGCCCATGAGTTTTCTACCTTTTACCCTTCTAATTCTCTCCCCAGTCCCGCTGGTGGGGGACTGGTTGAGTGGCTGTTTGGTGCTTGGTTTCTGGCTGGGCTTAAACAACAACATTGTCAGAGACTGAAATATTGTAATTTATGACTTAAACATTTTCTTGAAGGACTTTTAAAACTGTATTACAAAAGCTGCAAAAAAAGACCACTGCACCCTGAATGGGGCCCTGACTGAAGCCTTACACCGCTCGCTGATGGAGATAAGATAAAGAAACAACTCAGGGCTGGGGACATTCACTAAGCACAGGCTTAACACTTCCAAAGGTGGAGACCATAGCCCCAGGGCTATCAACTGCCAGGCTTGCAGAGACCCTCACACCAAAGGGTGGGGGGCGGAAAGGCTTTGAGTATCTTGGAAAAGCCTGTGGTCAGAAGCTTATCCACAGCAGAAGGGGGTGACATGGCCCATCACAGGGGCACCCCTCAAAAGGGTCCCCAGACCCTGCACCAGAGCACCAGAGATGATGCAACAGACCCTCAGTGTTGCAAGGGACAGTGTGTCAAGCTGGCCCCTGCAAGAGAGACACGTGGGCGTTCCCACCTGGCCCAAAGTGAATATTAATCCATGGAATTCTGCACTCTTCGGCGTGTGGTGTGGCAGCGTGGCCACAGTGGTGATGAGGGACCCTCACCACCAGCAGACCGGATGGAGGGGAGCAATGAGACATTGTTGGGACCCTCGGATGGGTGATGTGCTTCCACCTCTCCCTGTTCACCTCTACCCTGTCACCTCTCCCTGTTCCCCCACCCCCCACACACACTTCCTTTTCTATTTCTTTCTTTCTTTTCTCTTTCCTTCTCTTTGCCTCTCTACTATTAAATAAAATACATCCATTTTTTGGCAAAAAATATTTAATCTCGTTTGGTTTTAATCTTGTTTCTGGAATATTTAGAACCTTCTAAGTTCTTTCCGGTTTATGCTCAGAGACTTAGCTTGCTTTGCTTTTCTGAGTTTAAACTGGATTGTAACAATCATCTACTTTCAACCAGTTTTTCTTCCAAGAAAACACAAATTGTTTTGTTAAATAGTAAACAACTAAGGACTTCTCTGTTCATAGTTTGCTTGATTAATCCAAAACTATGTGAGTTTCAGATGTAATGCTTCTCAGGTACAGACTGTGGAATCTGCTTACTTCCTCCTCACAGTCATGAGTTTGGTGGACTACTCGGACTAATTCTCTCTATACTCAGCCCCTCCATCAGTTTCAGGCCAACTAAAGCAGTGTTCAAACATGTTTTGTGGTCATTAAGGCCTGCTATTATATAAGGAATAGACCGTACAATATATTTGTTATTGACTGTGTCATAGAAATAAATTAGTAGGAAAATTATAATCTTGAATGATTATATTTCTTCTGCTTATAGATATCAACAATGACTACATAAAAAGAAACAGAGAGTTGTTTTAGGATTAAATTTAAAGACTAACTTTTCTAGCTAGTGCTGCTGCAATTTTTTTGAACGTACCTGTCGCCAAACTGTGATGGTGTTTGATAGTGAGAGTTTCCAAAGAACATGGTAAGAAGAGTGTTTCCCTCCAATGATGATGCTTTTTGTGAATTCTTTCAGTTTCATTCAGCACTCCATTATTTTAGTATTATAATTCTGCCCGAACTGTAATACCTTATTGATATTCACCACACTTCTTATGACAATGGTAAATTGGGAACAGTTCCATGAAAGATGAGGGGATTGTACTGCTGTGAAATTAAGCAATTGGGAGGACAACCTAGTTTGATATTTATTGTGTTTCCTTAATTAATTCTCTCATCTGAATGTTTTGAAACATATTCTTCCATTTGAATCAAGATAGATTGATTTCTTTAAAACAATGCCCTTTCCCAGGGAAAATATTAAGTATCTTAGACACTACTCCCCCACAATTTATAAAGTTGTAGAGACTAAAATAAATTTGTAACCTAAAGAATAACAAAAGATGGATCAGAAATGCATCATCTGTCTTGTCTCTGTTACAGGGTTTGTAGAGGTAAGAATTCAATAATCACCTGAAATTTTAGGCTTTTATTTTATTAAAAAATCCCACCCAACAACTATAATAACAGCACTTGCCTAGTAATTATTTGATCAGTGGGTGATTGAAGAGATTTTTTATATTCCACCTGCATTCTACTTTTTAATTTGATTGCACTTTTGACATTAACTCCCCAACTAAGATAGGTACATTTCTTATTTTGCCAACTGTGGAATTAACTAAGAGTAGAAGCAGAAATAAATAGGGGTCTTTGATTAGTTGTAAGGGTAAATTTTTGCACAAAATATACAGCTGGATGGAGAAAAATCATGCATTTACACTGTCATAAGCCTTCCATGCCTGTTATGTGTCTGAAAACCTATCTAAAGAGATTTCTAGAAATGTATATTATTGTTAACTTATTATCTGAAATCCATACCTCATCCAGTTAAAATTATGTTTAAAAATACATGGCATCATATGCACTGTTCTGTGAGCCAAAAATATCTCAAGAGATCAGAAACTTTGTAAAATACTTGTGCTGTCACTTTGGTTGTACCTCAAGTTTTTCATGGAATAAAATGGTAACATTCAAGAAAAACATTGAACGTATTCCGTTTGAAGATCTTTCTAAAAATTATTTATACATTTACTTTCTATATGCAATGGAGTGTTAACTTTACCTGAAGAACTTACAAAAATGTTCCTATTGCCCTGGGAAAAGTTCTATTTTTGAATTGAAAATATGAATAAGAAATGTTTCCATTTTACAGTCCTGTAAGAATTTGAAACGAAATGCAGAGAGTTACTATAAGGGAATGCTGATCATGCAAATACTGGCGTCCTTTTCTGGGGATGTAAGTGGCCAAATTTAAATTCAAAATGATTCATCTTCAAATCTCAAACCCTTATTTAGAATTTAATTGAATTAAAGGTCTTGACTTTGTCACAACAATTGAAATTATCTGGTTTACAGTTTTGTTACAAATATTTTTTGAGTAGTGTCACTGGTGCTACTAAATTTGCCCTGTGCTAACTAAGATCAGAATTCAGTCTAAGAAAGCACAAATAAAACTTGCTCCCTAAGAATCTTTGTTGGGTCAACTCAAAGAATGTTTGAAGGATTATATGGCATGAAAACCTCAAAACGGCTTACATGCATCATAGCAGAACGTGATTTAAGTAGTTTTAAAAGGGTTGAAGTAGTAAAGTGACTGAATTGTTGGCTTATAACATCTGAAGATTGTAAATTCATATTCATATTGTCCAATGTCCAGTGCATTCTCATCTTGAATGAATGGCTGAATAAAATTTTATAATGCTCCTCATTTTAGCAGAAGAAAGTATGCCAAATTACTTGTCTTACTGTCTCCAGCCTTGCAGTCTATATAAAGCCAAAAATAGGATTCAAAAGGAAAGGAAGTGAGGAAAGGAAGTGAGGGGACAACATCATCTTCTCTTTTAATTATACTTACATATTTAAACCTTATTCTTTGTGGGGGAGGGGCAATATAATATTATGGGACTACACAGTCATAAAGGTTTCCGGTTGCTTAACTTTGCCATTTGTTACACAGTGGATCAACATGTCTGGATGAACCTCATTATCTATGATGGCCAAAGGCAGTATTTCTGTATTGAAGGTTTAACTATGTAAAGTGACCTGCAGCTAAGGAGGTGGGATTTTTTGTGTGTTAAATTGCTGCTGCACCTTTAAATTACTTTTTACAATGTGAAATGTTATAAATTGTGTGTGACAGAGGATAAAAACAAATATAAAATGTCATGTTACCAAGATGAAGTGAACACTTTGGCATTTCTGACTAGCATTAGGAATTTCTGCTATGCTTTGTTTTAGTGATTCCCTCAGATAACTACAAGATTCCTTCATCTTCTCATCTCAGAAGCAGCATCTAACTCCACAAGGCATCTTTTTACATCCACCTAGGAACTAAGTGGGCTTCTGAGTATTCCCAACATCTCTTTTAGTTTATTTTTACACTATATCATAAAAGATATATTTTCTCCTTCCATCTAGTAGCCTGGAAAATGTCATATGTAGGCAAAAAAGGATGTAGGGAATGAACTGGTTTCTGTCTGTGGAATTGCTGTTTTGCTTGACATGAGAATCAAAAATTTTTATTAGAGAAACTGCAATGTCCTAAACCAGAGCAGCTGTGGTTGCAGTACCCAAAAGAGGTGTCTCTAGTACCAATACATTCTGTAAAAGACCTGTCTTTTGAAATGTCACGTATTTTCTCTAAAGCTTCTCATTATACTGAGAAATTATATTCTCATTAACTCAGTTTAGCAAAGCCAATGTTACTATTAGACATTTAGAATGGTCTTATATCTGTGAAAATGTTAGTATAAATCAAATTTTAAATGAAATCTTAGAAGCACTGTTGCAGATACAATGGGTGATGACAGAATACCTGAGAAATATAAAAAGCCACAAAAATTAAAAACCGGTCCTGTATAATTTTTGTCAATGATAGTTTACAAATTAAAATGCATGCTCTGTATTTCAGGAGAGAGGACAGGAAAGAATACAGGTAGTTAACACAGTGTGGTACAAGTCATCCAAGGAGCTCTATTATACAATTAGTTTTTTCACATTTTAAGAAGATCATGAGTAGGATAGGAGGTAAATTCACATCCTTCAGTCCATCACTCTTCCAGTGTGTAGTATTTGAATGGTGCTCATCTATGGGCTGCACTGCAGTATCAGAGAGTGAGGAATGGCTGTGGCATTCTCCTCTTGTCCAGCAACTACTACCTAGATAGCTCCTTCTGCTCTGAAGTTCATGTACTCTTAAATTTTGTTTCAGTGTCTTCTTCTGGCAACCACATTATCAGCTGAAAATATTGTGGACTTCAGCCTACTTGGCATGACTTGTCACTGTTTCTCTGTCAAAAGTTATAGCTTTCTCGAATCCCATTTAGTCAAAATGAACTAGCACAACATGTAACTTATTTCCTTACTTTTGGGGGGGGGGGGGGGGTGGTTGTTGGTTGGTTGGTTGGTTGGTTGGTTTTTTTTAAATCTAAACAGTGTCTAGACTCTTTGGAATATAGATCTGAGGAGGTGAAGAGAATATGAATAAATAAAGTGACACATAGCTGCTACGGGTGAACTGAGAGGAGAAATACTCTATCGGATTTTTAGCCAAAAGATCCAGTTCTCACTGCAATCTTACAGAGTCCATTCTCTTCTTTCAACATTTTAGATCTCATTTCTATCTGTGTACATTTTCCTTGTGATACACATGGTCAGCATTTCAAACAAGCCAATTGAATTGTAACAAACATGGTGCATGCCCATGTTTTTATACATTAGGTGATACATGGACAGAAAACTCTAAATAAGTATGCAAAAGCTGGGAGCATGTAAGTCTAGGAGACACTCCAGATGCAATCATATGGCTTTGGATGTTTTGTAATCTGCATTATTCATATGGATGTTATCAGCCTAAAAGTAATGACTTAGAATGAAATATATGAGATATGCATTAATATCTTTGGAAGTATATTATAACTCAGTAACAATATCAGAATCTCTTTTTCTTCTCAAAAATGTGTATTTTAGTCAAATTATAATACCAGTTTGTCTTAATTAATTTGTCTTAAGATAATATGCTGGAGGAGCTGCTGATGCAATGTGGAAGTTGCAAATATGAAACCAAATTTGTTTAACCTGTAGAGAATTAATGATATGATGACAATAAGATTGAGTAATTGCTTTAGGTTGGCAATTTACATAGTTTAAACAGGGCAGCCTCTAGACTTCTAATCAGCAGAATTAGCACATCATCTACTTTTTAAAAGTGGAAGGTTCTATAAACTAACGAAGCATGTTAATTGTGCAAGGATAGCACAAATTGCATTATTTTTGGCAGTCTTTCAAAAAT
The DNA here is from genome assembly GCF_020740725.1 of Corvus hawaiiensis. NCBI lineage: Eukaryota > Metazoa > Chordata > Aves > Passeriformes > Corvidae > Corvus > Corvus hawaiiensis. Next base: position 73,608,310 of record NC_063213.1, on the reverse strand, counting down.
TACCTTCTAAAAAACCCTGTGCTTAATTATGCTAAGTCTATATTAATTTTTTTTTTTAATTTATGTATAGATTTTGGTTCATTTTTTCTCAGCAAAGAAGGAAATAAGGACAAGTACAACCATTGAAGTGAAAAATAAAATAAAAAAATAAGAGAGAGAGCTCATGTGATTTTACAAGGCAGTTATTTCTGAAAATGTTACCCAGTATATGATGAACTAAAGTACTTTTTTGGGTTAAGATTTCCACAATTGATGTAGACATACTATTGTCTCCCTACACTCACCTAGAAAGCTTATGTAAGGCCTTCTGTCAAAGTTGGACCTTTCTAAAGTGCAACTTTAAATTTCCTGCATCTTCAAGAATCTGTGGAATAAAACAACTGGACATAATAGTTTACAAATTCAGTTTTTATGAAGAACCTAATGCATATATTCTTCAGTTTGAATACCTAATTTTGAACAAACTCATCTATCACAGCTAGGTTAATTATTCTGGGCTATCATCTGACATGGGGTTGTGAACTTGGCATGTAGTCTGAAAAGTTATTCTGGGAAGTTTTATTATTAACACTTTTTGGTTTTTTTCCTAGGTAGTGGTGGTCCATTTTGGGGGTTTTTTGTTTGTTTGTTTGTTTTTCTTGTGTTTTTACTTTTCTTTTTTCCCCAGCAAAGCAGGAAAGTTGTTTTAATCAGAGTATGCTGTTACTGAAATACCTGCAGCTCCAGATCTGGAGCTGGTTAGTCATTATGAAAGTAATCAACCAAAAAAGGACAAATAACCAGATGCAAAGCAGTTAAATAAAATTTTTCTGGCAATGTGCCATAAAAATCATTATGTTGATTTCATCTTTGATACTTCATTGAGACTAAATAACTCTCAAAGCAAATGAGGCATGAAACATTTTCAAAACCTCTGTAGCCCCGAATATAGTAAAATTCAATATTTTATTTCAAGATTAAGTACTGCCACATGTTTCCAAAGTCCTGAATTATCTCTTTACTGTCTGCTACTTTTTCAAGGGACCTTGTTGTAATGTCTTTTGCAAAAAGACTTTTCCTCCCATCCACCTTTTTAACATTGTTATGGCTTGTTTAAGAAGAAGCTTTTTAGAGAGAGACAGAGAGACCTAACAAAATAGAAATGTCTGCACTTTGTAAAATGCAAATGGGAGATTTTCTTAACCCTTTTATGTGTATTTGTGTATGCATTAATGTATAATTATGTATATGTGTTATATATATATGTATATGTGTACATGCCTTATATATATACATATTTAGCAATTTTTTGATACAATATTGACTACAGAATTCAAAATTCCCTGTTTTCTTTGTAATTAATGTGTTATAGAAGTGTCACTGTGGAAGTGAAGGGGGCAGTGATGAAAATTTTGAAAGCCATTAGGCCAGTAGATCCTGCTTGATTGAAATTGTCTGGAAGGCACCGCTGGAGGTCCAATCTCCTTGCTAAACCAGGCTCCCCCAGAGCACGTTACTTGGGATTGTGTCCAGACAGCTTTTGAATATTTTTTTCTCCAGAAAAAGAGATATTCACTCCACAACCTCTCTAGGCAATCTATTCCAGTATTCAGTCATCTGCAAAGTAAAGAAGTTCAGGTGGAATTTCCTGTGTTCCAGTTTCTGCCTGTTACCTCAACGTATCGCTTGGCACCACTGAGAAGAGTCTGGATCCATCCTCTTGACACCCTGCAGTTTTATTTTTCCACATGGTCAATTATTTTTGCCTGAGTCTGACCCACCTCAGTGATATCATCACCTCCAATCAATACACCATCAATGTATTGATACACCTTGGCATCCCCATCTGGTCACTTCCTTGACTTCAAGAGCTAGGGTGTGACGGGTTGTAGTGAGTGACTGCCTGTATCCCCGTGGGAGATGAGTAAATGTGTATTGTACTCCTTTACACGTGAAAGCAAAACATTCCTGATCCCCCTCTCCGAAGGGAACCATTAAATCCAGATCCTATACATTAATTTTAGCTAAAACAAGGTGAGCTTGTTCCCAAATGGTGGAAGTCAGTTTGGCTGTATTAGGTGCTGCAGCAGTCAAAGGACTCACATTCAAGCCACTACAGTCCTGTGACGAACCGCCTCCTCTTTGGTTTACTTACAAGTCACATAGGTAAGCTATAGGGGGAGTGGCTTTGAGCAACAATTCCCCTTTCCTTTAACTCTTGAATGACTTCAGCAATTCCTTCCTGGTTCCTAGTCGCAGAGGATAAGGCTTTACATTCAGTACCTTAGACAGTGGTAGTGCAGGAGCAGTTTGTAAAAATCTTACTGAGAGCACAGGGGAACTGAATTTCCACCCCTTTCCCTTAGAATCCACCCAGGCTTTCCCCTTCAGGAGGCCCGATCCCATAATATTCAAAGGAAAAGAACCCAGTATCATCGTGGTCTCAGTGGGGTTGTCACCAGTCAACCAACATTTTATTTGAGCCGTTTGCTGTGGCTTAGAGTACCCAAACACATCAGTAAAATGTATCTGGTTTTTTTCAGGGACTATCCTGCTTCACTTGGCAGTTCCCTCATTCAGGGCAGAGGAAGGGGTACTTTGTGACTGTGAAAAGGTGACTGGGGATAGCAAGGAACCAAGGGAAAAGTTGCCAGCATATCACCATCTTTATTTTCAGTGGGTCTTCCAAGATCTTTCCATTGGCTGTACCCTGGCTCACTTACTGGGGACAGCATTGACAATTTCCCAACCAGCTACATCCAGCTCCACTAATAAGTGTATTAATGGACTGTAAGGATCTCCAGCTCACTGGGTATTGAAGGATGGTCTCTCTTCTGGGGACTCCTATTCCTTTGTTTCCACATTTTCACCGGCATTCATAAATCCTGGAGCAGTTGTTTATCTATCAATTCCCAAGGGACACCCTTCTCCAATCCCTCCCCCGGTAGGTGGTTTCTTGAGGTTTCCCCTCCCTGGTTCCAATCTCTGAACCAAGAAGCATTTTCCCTGAGTTCCACCCTTTGGACAGCAATGTGATTCTTCACTACACTTGCGACAAATCCCACCTGACAGCCATAAATTGGTAGTTCCCCTGCTATTTCCCCCCACATAAGATCAGGTCCAGCTTGCAGCCCTCCCACACTAGCAGCTCGAAGTCAGTCTTGCAATTGGGTTCCACAAAGCTCCAATGAGTCAGGCAGTCCTTTAATTAAGGGGGGCATTTTATCCAGGTTAGCAAACAACAACATGGGAGAAGGCTGATGAGGTACAAGACATCTCCTGTGTATGAATTGGAGGCAAGCTGCCTTTTGCACACTCTCAATGGGTTTATCCAATGTTGGAGTGGACATAGAGATGGATTCTTCCCTCTTCAAGGGGTCTAAATGATCTCCTTATTTTTGTTTCCCACACTGATGGATGTGGTGACTTTTTTTTAATATACTAGAATCTGTATTCTCAATTAGATTGCAACTGAGATGGAGACACTGCCTTAATATTATTTCATCCTCATTCTTCCATTGCATTGCAAAGTGAATTTCAAGCCTGTAATTATTAACAAATTTAGGAACATTCCTTTGACATAATGATGTTAAAGTTATAGTCTTAAATCCCTGCAGAATTACAGCAGTGGCGTTTGATGTGTATTTGCTTTCTTTGGAAGTTTTTTTATTTGCTGGAGAAGATGGGTAACTGGAGGTTATTAGTGGTGCTCTTCCTTTTCCCTCCTCTGGATCCATTATTGCAAAGCCCTAAATTTATATTTAATGTAATGACTGAGAGTTCTTGTTATTTAAGACAAGAAAAAATTGACTTAGGTATGCTTTTAAGACAAGAACAGACACAATACCTATTTAATTTCTTTTTTGTTGTTGCTGACAAGGGGAGTTTAGTTTTTTCATTTATTTGGTGTTTTTAGGGATCACAAACCTAGGTATGTTGTCAAAAGAGATAAATGACCCTTTACTGTTACACTAATGTCATTATTTTTCTTTTCGGACAGAACAATTTCAGTCACCTTTCTTTAAGGACATTAAATGCATGGTGACTCTTTAGATCCTAGGTTTCTCCATATCCTTTGAAATTAGGAAGTCATTAACTTTTCATGCTTGTTTTTTGTTTTCAATGTGTGACATTTAGGCATCTGTATCTTATTCTTTTAAAACCTCCAATATGTACAGGTTTTGCTGCCACTAGTCCAGTTGTCTTTGTGTTTGGTCCTGAGAGCTTATAGCAACTTTAAGAGGTCAAGCTGCTTTCTCTTTCAAATTTTCTATCTTTCCTAATAAGAGTCTGAGATTGGACTATCAGTGACATCCTACTCAGCAGCATAAGTTCTGCTGATCTGCTCGAGGATTTGCTCCCCTAAATTCATTAGATGTACCTGAGAATAGCATCTTATATACTAAGACAGAGTTTGGAATTGATGCTTTATTCCTTGGAGAAATCATAAGGTGGAACAGGAAGGTTTCAACGTTTTGGTAAATGAAAGAATATATGACACTTCTTTAGTTTATAGAAACAAACTTTTCTGTCAGTGCTCTTGGAAATAGATTACTCTTGAAGTACACATCCCAAAGACACAGTGTCCACATTCATCAAGCTATGTTTTAAAAATTGTCCCATACTTTCTATAGTAAATTGTTATTTAGATTTAAGAGCAAATAATAATTTTCATACATAAGATAAAACTGAAATGAGTGATTGACCTTGCAGCAAATGAATCATCCTACCCTAACTCCTTTTTCTGTTTCCTTCTGAGTCTGTGCCCTGTTACTCAGTCACATGTTTGAAGTTCCAAGTCACTTTCTGTATGAAGTTATCAAGTGTGGTCTTCAGCAGCAGTTTTTAAGTCAGAGAAGAGTTGAAGCTATATACTGCAAGCTTTTAGAATCTGCAGCTGTTTATAATCTATTTATATTAATACTTTATGCTGCATAATAAGGTAAATCTATGCAGCTCATCACAGTCCTTTTGAAATAGAGATTCACTATTCAAAGCTTTTATTTGAGTGTGCAGTTCATAATGAAAGGTGATTTTCTGAAAGTTCATGGTAAAAGCAAGGTGGTATTCTTAAGAGTGAAATTTGGGACTTGTAGATAGTCCAAGAAACCAATCTGAACGTTTTATATCAACCCATAGTGTAACTAAATTTGAAAAAAAAGTGAAATAGTAGTAGATTTCTGCTCAAATCCTTAGTTGATACCTATGTGTGTATATATAGAGACATATATGTGACATTGTGAACAATAACTTACTACATAGTTGAATACTTGGTTGCAAAAAGAATTGTTTTCAATACAAGGTTGAAAACTAACTTGAGCTTTTTCTTCAATATGTTGAAGCAAAGACGGTACCAAATTTTCTGTATTGTGCATGGTGCTGGTTTCTACTCTCTGCTCCTGCATTCTCACAGGGTGTTCTGTAACAGACTGACTAATCCTTCCTTGGGCTCACTGTCTGCTCAGTGACCCTGCATCTCATTCTGGCAGAAACCATAGGTTAGTTAGAGCCCATTCTGGAAAACAGAGTCTTGAACAATGGATAACGAAACCTCCTTGGGAGACATGTCAGACAGGAAAAACCAGTGGGGGCATGTAAATAGGTCACATCCTTGTCTTTGTTCTTCAATAATCCAGTGTGACTTTGTAGTTGTCAATAGGTAATGTTTTCTAAGGAGAAATTCTCTAAACTCCAATAGGTGAGCTCTGTAGAGATCATTAACCCTAATGGATCTTCATTACACATTTCAGTAAGAGGCATTAGTCAGTAAGATCGGCAGCTAGTAATTCCTTGATTTTATACTAATTAACAATTTTGCATTATGCAAAGGAATGAAGTAATCATTGCTCTGCTTTTCTACAGTAATCCAGGTATCTCTCTAGACTCTTCCTGAAAAATTTACTTCAGTTGTGGTCCTGTTTTGAGGCATGGTATGTTAAATCCCAATATCTACCTACCCAGGGCACTTGGAATATGTGAACATAGAAAGCATTTCAATACTACGAAGATTCATAGCTAAGACTGTTTCCAAAAGGAATATGATATGTAAGTGCTAAACATTAAGGAATGCATCATAACAAAAGTCAATTACTAAATTGAATCAATGCAATGAAATTTTGTCCCTGGTAAAGTTAATATAAAAGCTCAACTCTTTTCTCAATTAGGTTAGAATTTTATTTAAAATTTCCTTTTTCTGCATCCTTTCTCCACTAGTAAGAATAATGACCATATTTACAGCCTAGTTTGCAGCATTGATTTCTACCTGTCAGTATATAACCTTTTCTTTTTTCAGAGTTTATTTGTTTTAAATACATGGAAGGCTTTAAAAACATCTTAAATTTTCCACATAACAAAGAATAAAGGTCAGTAGATACAGATGTACAAATATAAAAAGACAATACAATTAGTTACTGAACACTAACTGTTAGATACTGGCCCACTTTATAGACAATTACTATGGAATGTAAGATCACTTCTTAAGGGATGTATTCCATTAAGGATTCCATTCCATATTTTCAGAGTCTGTATCCTGTTCAGGTGCTGCTTCACATTAGAAGTGTTATAGATGCTGTTGATGCTTCAGCAATTCTCTGCAAGAACCCTAGACCCTCCACTCTGTGTTGGTTTATTGATTACATTTTAATTTCTTTCTAAATGGTTCTGAAAGTGCAGGAGTGATCATGATTAACAGTTGTCAGCATGATCAGTTATGCAACTGACCCCATCTTATAAACATTGCTGCTTCTACGTGTCCATAATACCAAAGGGTAAACCAGGCATTTAATTATAAACCCAATAGGCAGGCAATGCTGTATATTTTCTAATAATTAAAAAATGATAATGTAGTGAATCTCCTTATAATGGGTGCTAATATAATATCTTTATTTTTAAACAGTTTGTCTGTTCCAGTCATAATTAATATACTGATTCATAATATTTAGATTTCTTTTAAAAAATCACTGAAAAAGCTATTTCATTTTACTAATGTTTCTTGATTTAAAAAATTATCAAAAGTTTAATTTTAAAAGATAAAATTAGCTATGTTTAATGTAATTCATTGGTTTTTTTAATAAAAAAGATTTATTTTTTTTTCTTTGCCTTCCTGTGTTCTGTATCTGCTTTCTGTTTAAAAAAGCTTCATGCTAACTATAACCCCTTTTTCTCTTTGAAAATGTGTACAGCCTCACAAACATTTTATTCATAGTCATCCTTTTCCATATCTAGTATTTAATGAAAATCATAATTAAAATTTTTTTGGTCTTTTAAGTTTTTGGTTTTCCTTGAACTTTAAGACATGACAAAGTTAACATGTTCGTTTGGAATAAAGGATAAAATAAAGAATTAACAACAAACAACATTTGAGTTTTTAAAATTCTCTGCTGTGAGAAATAATACCCCTCTCAGAGGTAACTTATAAAAATTGCATACTGAAAGATTTCTAAACTTTATGTGTATGTGGATTCAACATTTGAGAAACAGTCATTACTCTGAAAGAGGGTAACTCAACAGCAGTCTAGCACAGATTAGGACAAAATGTAAAGAACAATCATAGCTATGAGAAGAAAGATTTATTGCATGCACATATTTATAAAAAAACTTTGGTCTAATAAGAGCAGAGAAGAGCTAAATCAGCAAGAACTACTTCATAATCCTGTGTTAAAAGACTTTTAATCTGAAAGTTGACATGTCACACTGTAGGATAATGAAAATTGATAGGATTACAGCATCCCAAAAAATGGAGATGTAGAATGGTAGGGAAAGGATGAATACTTTAGAAGCTCAAGACACTAACAAGAAATCCATGAGCTAATGAATCACTGTATGTTTAGAAGTCACAAGCCTAGATTCTGTGACTGATTCATGTGATGTTACATGGACTGCTTCATACATTTGGTCTCTGCTCTCTCATGTTCAAAATGGAAACAAAATGCTTGCCTATCTTTCTAAAGCCTTTCCAGGATCTGGATGACAGTGTTTGGGTTTCTATTCTGTTGCTAAACATGCAATATTATATCATCTATATTGCTATCAATAATATGTGTAATGTACAAAACAGGAATAATTTTTCTTCTTCCTTTGGCACAGGAAATGAAGTGGTATATTAGAGTATGTATTTATGGTTTATACATCACATCGTGCTGCATTTCTCTTTGTTTCTAGTCATTTCTCAGAGAGTGGTACATGAAATGCCAAATGAAAAGAATGGTAACAGACATATAATTGTTCACTCATAGTTATGCTTGCAGCAATATATTCACTTCGCCGTGTGAAGTCCTAATCAGTAACTTTTTTTGTGTGTGTGTGATTTCAAATTTGGTGCTTAACATCAAAAAGTTATTATGTTTTTTTGCTTCTAAAGTATGTAAAGCAAGCAAACAAACAAAATTAAAACACTGGTTGTCTCTGTTGTCTCTCTCAGAGACAGAATGAAAGCAAAACCCTCCCCTGCCCCCATCACCTTATCTGCCCAGTTTTAGTTCCCAGCATCACCCAGCTAGTAATGCAATAGGAGGAAATTGGAAATATGCCTCCCTTTTCACAGAAGGAAAGCACCAAATTATTTGAAAAATCCATATTAAAAAATAACTACACCCATTTTTGTTCTCACTCATTCTACACACCCATTTATTTTCAATGACCACAGGCTCTCCAAGTAAATGTGTACTTCCTCATTACTGCATAAGTACATACAAACACACACTAGCTAAAACAAAGCAGAAAACCAGCTTCTATATACAAAAGTTCAGAAGTGATTTAAAACAGCAACTCATTTTATGTGTGAGATTAGAGCATTCCCTATGCTGATAGATATAATTTTGCTTGACTCTGAAGGTCTAACAGTGAAAAAGTAGAACCTTGACGAATGCTAACTTCCACAGCCAATGAAGCTGTGAAAGTCTAAACAGACAAAGGAATCATCTGACATTAGCCAAGTTTAGAATTGCCAATCATGACACAGTTCAAGTTACACTACACTAAAACCACAAAAAAAGAAATCTCCCAGTGGACTACCTTACAGAAAACTGTGTCAATTAACAACTTTTTTTCTTTTTTAACTTCTTGTTTCCTATTAACGATTTTCTTCCTTTTATTGTCAAAACGGGACTGTGCGAAAGTAGCAGCATACCTCAATTTCACTGTGGGAAAAGGTAAACCTCTGCATCAAGGAGTAATTTTTAGATGCTATGGTAGGATTCCAATCCAAATTAAAATCAACCTTGACTCCTGGTGATTGATAAAATAATGAAAATAACACATTGCTTTAACTACTTCAGCCATCGCAAAATATCACAGATATGAAGGCTTACTAAGAATACATAAAAATATTTAGTAGCATTAAAAGGCCAAGGTTATAAGGAAAATATATGGAGTTCAATTCAGAAGTAGTAGCTAACACAATTTTAATACATTCCTGTTTTTTCCTCAATTTCCTAAAAAGGACTAAAGGAACAGAACAAAATTCTGTGTGCTCAGCTAATTTGTAACATTTACACAGGCCCCTAACTTCTCACTGATAAGAGCTTGTAGAGATAATTCCAGTCTCTGTGGTTGCTTCAGAGCTGCCAGAAGGACCCTTACAATACTTTCAGTGATGTTGATGAGACAAATGACACATTCTCTGCTTTCCATCTGAGAAGGAGTCTGTCCAATCAGTTATTTTTCCTCCAGTTCTCTTTTTATGTTAAATGTCTGTATCAGCGTGATCTTCTTCTGTCCAGCATCTGAAACGGCTGAGCCTTTTCCTAACAGGCACTCCACTGTGACTACTTGGGACAACTGCCTTTCCCAGCAGCAATTCCTCATGTTAACTATGGCAGAGAATTGCGCTGTAACCTCTGTGGCCTTTGTAACGACAAGCTGATTAGCGCACAGCTTCTGTCAGGGACCGGGTGTTCAGCCTGTTGGAAGACAGATTTCCATAGAAAGGGGCAGACAGATGATTTCTAGAGGCTTAGCAGAGCACTGGATGCAAGAGCTGAAATGTGCATGAAGTATGTTGAATAATAAATATCTGACTTTCCATACGAATGTTGGTGAGCAGCAGACCAGATGAATTTGCTTCATATTCAGCACCCTCTGGAAACACTTGTAAAAGTAATTATGTGTACACAGCAATAATAACTACGTAGACCAGTAAATATTAAATCTTTCCTCTAAACATCAGAAGCTCATCTTCCTTTTAATGGACTTTTATTATAATAGTTAAAATAAATGTTCCTCATCTGCACATATGAAAATCAGGTAAAGATTATTTTTTGCAAATGTAGGGATTGAGACATGAATTTGATGAGATGTAAAAGGCTAGGGAAACAATTAATAGTATAATTTAATTTAACTGGCATCTATGTGCATGATATTGAGGCAATGAAAAACCAATATAAGTTTATTTTCAGAGGGAATTAAAAAATAATATTCCACAATGTTAGTCACCACATTTTTAAGCATAGAGAACAAATTTGATGTTTTGCTTCACTGAATTACAATTTCTTTTCTTCAATGTTTCTATGTATCTTTCTTGGATTATGAAGTATTTAGTTAAGCACTATGCAGCTTTCTGATTAAAAACAAAGAGCATAATCACCATAAAATGATATATATGTTTAATAGTTATTTTTTAATTTAATAAATAGATCTGAAAATAGAAACATGTAGGGAATCGTGATTCAACCAGAGCATCCTAGCAGGCTAATCATAAATCCATTTTTACCATGTTATTTTTGTTAATAGTTTGGAAGTATAAATAAAATAATTGCCATTAAAAGTTACAGATCAGAGAAATTGGTAGAATTCTTAATCTGCAGAGAAATCTTGCTTAAAAAACTAGCCCAGTTTTATCTTTACAAATCCCAGATTATTTCTCAGAGTTTACAGAAAAACAGTGAAAATTCCTATACTGTTGCAGGCATCATGTATAAGTAAAGGACTACAGGATGAAGGAGAGAAAAATTGTTTTCAAAAGGGATGAGATGTCCTTACGTGTTTTATGCTAGGTGCTCTCAGGAAATTATGATCCTTGATGTGAACACAAAATAGAAGGTGAAAAATGTATTACGACTTCAGTGCATCACAATTTCAGTGTTGGATGAACACAACCCAGACTCGTGGCCAAAAGGCCAATGGCATCCTGGCTGCTATCCACAGTGGTGTGACCAGCAGGACCAGGGCACTGATCATCCCCCTGTACTTGGCACTGGTGAGGCCAGACCTTGAATCCCGTGTTTAGTTTCGGGTCCCTCTCTATAAGAAAGACATTGAGGTGCTGGAGTGTGTCCAGAGAAGGTCAATGCAGCAGTGAAGGGTCTGGAGCACAAGTGTGATGAGAAGTGGCTGAGGGACCTGGGGTTGTTTATCCTGGAGGAAAGGATGCTCAAGGGGGACCTTATCACTCTCTACAACTGAAAGGGTAGGTCTCTTCTCACAAGTAACAAGTGACAGGATGAGAGGAAATGGCACAAGTTGCACCAGAGGAGGTTTAGATTAGGAATAAATAGGAAAAAATTTCTTCATGGAAAGGGTTGTCAAGCAATGGAACAGGCTACTCAAAAAAGTCACCATCCCTGGCAGTATTTAAAAGACATGTAGATGTGGCACTCAGGGACGTGGTTTAGTGGTGGAAGTGGCAGTGCTGAGTTTATGGTTGGACTCAGTGATGGCCGTTTCTGACCTAAATGATTCTATGAATACAATGAAAGTTTTTGCAGTAGGAAGCTCAGTTTCATTGCCTGTCTTCTAAAAAGGATGCTTGACAAATAATGTATTGTCAAAGTTAATAGATAAATAAATAATGATATTTCACCTTTAAAATCTAATTTCCTGTGGACCTTCTGAAATCACAAGTAATGATTGTTCAGTAGTCAGAGACCTTGAAACATGCTTGTTTTCTTACACATCCTTTCAGATGTCTATTAACAGTCTCTAAATACTTGTGTAGGTAAACACAGAGAAACCCACAACAACCAAGATAGGAACTAGCATGTATTTAACAGTTTTGTAAATCAGCTTACTTTACATGGCAAACCAAGTTCTAAGAGCAGCCTAATTTTACATTCATTTTTCCTTAAAACATCTTTGTTTGACTTCATGGCACAGAAAGAGAATGAGGACCTGAGCTTTCTAGGGCATACAACTTCAACAAGGCTGTTTGCAAGATTAACAGTGGTCCAAATACAGGACACTTAACATTTGGAAAAAAAACCAGAAATAATTTTGTAGATGAAGGTTAAGTGTTCTTATGCAACATGGATTGTTATGTCTTAGGGTGTCTGATCACGGAAAGTTTTCTTAAGATGTGGCATCTTAATGGGACAGCATTACTCCCTGTTTTTTGATAACTTCGCAGTAGAGCTCAAAATGGTATTGACTTTAAGGCAGGGCAGAACTAAGTATTATCCAGAATCAAAACTGTAGCTCTTGTCAAAATGAGTTACAGCAATGACACAATTCAGTTACCTAAAATATTAAACCTGATACTGTCATTTGGTTATAGTGGAGTGGTGTTCCATCCCATTACAACTCAACTATTGATATGAAAATAATGTTCACTGTTATAAAATGTGGTTCTCAGACTGGCACATTCTATGACAAATGGGTATCTACCCATGATTTCTATGAACACATGAATTACGTGTCCTGAGTTTCTGTTTAACTCAGAAAGGAATAAATCAATTTTTTTATTCTTAGTGGCAATTTAAAACCAAAATGTGTTTTACATATGGAAGGTTACATTTACCATTTGTCACCTCACCTACTGTCTCCCTCCAAATCCTTCCCATAATTATAAGAAGGAATAGAGGTAAGACTTCTACTTGCATAGCACAACTAATATGCATAGAAGATGGTTGATTCTTTTAATTTTCCTATTTTTTGCTAATTACATCTTGCATTAATTTATAAGGTCTTAGTTGGGGAATTCTTCGGATCATAGGCTTAATTAATAGAGCAAGAAAACTCCTTGTCTTGTTTCAAGCATTCTATTGCTGACCCATGTTTTCATGGATAAAACTGTAAAACAATATGAAAGTTTTCTCTGTTTACAAGTTTACTGCACCAATTTTTAAATATTCATCACAATAAGCAATTTTTTATGGAGTAAAACTGCTCCATGTAGATGCTTATTTCCCCTTTGTTATTGTTGTAATTGAAGTGAAGGATTGTTTATAGTCTCACAGGATTTATCTGTGCCACTGTTTCTCAGTGATCTCAGCTATTTTAAATACCTAGTAATAATTTATATTTCACTGTCTGAATGTGCATAACATCCTGTACCAGATCAAAGGCTCATCCTGCTCTGTATCCTCTCTCCATCAGTTAGATGGAGTGCTTCTCTGCTCACTGGAAGATGCTTGAGAAAAGAGTACAAGAAAGTGAACAAATAGAGCATTTTAGGAGTTATTAATGTACTGACAGAAAGCAAAACAGAACATAGTATTTGCTCATATCTTGAATACTTTTCTAATTTTGATTTCTTCCCAATCTGGAAAAAATAAACCCTAACAAATCCGTGACCAAAAATACCTCAGGAAGAAAAAACCAAGCAAAAAAACAAAAAAACCAAAACAAACAAACAAAAAAAAACCCCAAACCAACAACCAAAAGAGCTCCACAATTCCCTAAAACAAAACAAACAAAAAACCAAACAAACCAAAAAAAACCCAAACAAAACCCTTCAAAATGAAAACATTTTAAAAATGAAAGATTCAGAGCTCTGAGACAAGAAGATACTGGAAGATAAGGATTATTTTCCTAATAAGTTAGGACAAAGTAGGCTGAGACATTCCACTCTGAATTTCATGGGATTGGAAAGAAGCCATACAGTAGATAACTACAAAAATAAGTGTTAATGGGGTGATAAGCAAGTATTAAGTTGGTTTGCTTCTTTTACTGTCTCTTCTAGTACACTTAGGTTAGAATTGTTCTTATGTCTTCTCCATTCTCCCATTCATTCATGATTTGGGAAACCTATGTCATTCATTTTCCAATGTCTTTCCTTAAAAAACCTTCAGTTTATTTACTCTTTCCTTATATGGGTTTGTTCCACATTTTAGACAGTCTTTTTTGCCCTTTCTCTAGTTCTTTTTCCACTTCTGTTTGCTTCCTTTTCATACAGTGGTCATAACTTATGTAGTATTCAAAACAAAGGCATGTTAGTGGTACACATACACAATGGTATCCCATAGTTTCTTTATTTTCTTTCTGCATTCTTACCACTCGCTTAAATTTTTGAAACTTTTTCCAGAGATGTACCTGTGATCTCTAGTCAGGAACTAATTACAGTCACACATTTCCAGAAGATGGGTTGGTTTTTTTTTTCTTATGTGTTAAAACCTATCATCCCTGAATTTTACTTGTGGTTTGATTTCTCAGTCATCCAAAGTAGAAAACCTTTACAGTTCTTGATGGTCAGCTTTGAAAACTGATAATGTAAAATTGTGCAAAAGAGATTTTGTCATTTTTTGTTTTATTCTTTTTTCAGTGTCATTTGTGAAATCATTGAACAATTTGCATCCTACTAGTCTCTTTATTGTGAACATAATATATTTTTTTTTTTCTAGATTTGTGTAGTAAAAATCTAACAACTATAGTATATATTTCTGATGCCCATTATATATGACAGAAAGGGTAGTACCAGAACTTTGTGTGTGTTTTCCAGTGGGATAGAGGCAAGAAGCCAATAAAGCAAATTTTATCTGTATGATAAAATAGTTTAGAGATAACTAAGAGATGTCTGCTGTTTATTACAGTCAACTATGAAAGTCAAAAACATGTAAGAGAGGGAGATATTTGCCTTGATATTGGAAAGATAGCTTCATTAAATTGGCTAATTTGGGGCCAGAATTCAAAAGAAAAATGATATAAATTGGACAAAGACAGCCAATGTATATGATTACCCATACCTGCCCTATTTGTAGATTATATTGTTACTGTGTGCATTTTAATATTTGTGAACAAAAATCCATATATTAAGAATGAAATATGCTGTGAAATATTTGTTATTAGATGCACATTGACAATTTATATGAATTTCATTATTATATGTAAAACTTGCACGTTTTCTAACACTTACATAATTTATTCAAGAGAGCAAAAAGAGGGACGCAGTTTTTAATGATATAATTCAGTATTTTTAACTACTCAGTCTCCACTATATAGCAATTGAGATCAATCTTGAACAGTTATGAAACGTTCACTTTCAGAAAATTGTATTTGCACTGATAAATGAAAAATGAATACTGCTCGACAACTTTAGAAGGTTTTTTGGTCTGTTACCTTTTTTTTCAATCAACAATTTCAGCAGTGATTCCATGCATATACTGTATCTTTATGTGTGTTCATGTGTACATCTTAGCACTTGATTAATACATTCAGAGGCAGAGATAGATAGCTTGGCATTTGAGTGCTGGGGTTTTTTAATGTAAATAAATACATGATAAAAATAACATTAAAAGCATTATCATGCCATAGTTTTCCTGCATTTCAAGGCCTTAGTAGTTTTTTTTGTTGTAGACAGTAGGGTAGCTCAAAATATTGCTTGGCTTTCGATGCCTCTCCCATAGTAGTGAAGTAGTTACTTTTTAAAACTTGGTAACTTGTAAATGTTTTGAGAGCACTGCAGGTGGAGAGTATAACCAACTGTGAGATTATGTTTTCCACATATGAATCAAAATGGATGCTTATGGATGTTGTCATCTGTGTCTAAGATAATGATGTTAGAAGAAAAAGAAAAGATGTAGAGATAAGACTGTGTGGCATTTATAGAAGGTAGAATGATGGTTAAGATAATTAATTATCAAACTAACCAAGAATGATCTGGCTTCCAAATGAGTTGCCTAATTAATAAATAAATCAAACTGCGTGGCATAAATACGGTTCTTGACAGTTCGCAATTTCCCTCAGAAGTTTTGCAATGATCATGCCTGTAATTCTTTTCAGATTTTAGACCCTCTATTACATCAGAGGTTCCACTTGACCTTTTTATATTAGTAGGAACCTGTAATGACCAAGGATAACATGGTGATGACATGG
This sequence comes from Corvus hawaiiensis, assembly GCF_020740725.1. Lineage (NCBI taxonomy): Eukaryota > Metazoa > Chordata > Aves > Passeriformes > Corvidae > Corvus > Corvus hawaiiensis. Next base: position 73,592,308 of record NC_063213.1, on the reverse strand, counting down.
TGTAGCTGCTATGACTAGAAACTTAGTGCAATAGAAATGAGATCTGTGACAATCGAAAAAAGAAAAAGGAAATGAAAATTAAAATGCAGCAGTAAATGGCTGTGTTGTAGTTAACTCTTTATCTACTGCAGGTGGGAGATGGAAAGCAAAAGTTTTTGAATCATTACAAAAAAGTCAAAAGAAATTGTTTTTCTGAGTCAACATTTTCAATTGTTAAAATTTTGAACCAGAATTATTTCTTCACTATTTAATATACTAACGTTTGGATTTATGTTAAGGGACTTTAAGGGACTTCAGTAAGATTTTTTACTGGTGGGCTTTTTATTCCATCAATTTAGTATACAATATTGCCTTGACGTTTTAAGTTCTGCCTGATCTAGAGGAAAAAACAGATTTGTTGTACTTCTAACATCAGAATTCCAAAATTTCCTAAGGAATACTTTTTTTTTTTTTTTTTTTTTTTTTTTTTGGGCTTCCAAGCACTATTACAGATTATTCCTAGGGCAAAGAGATATGTCAGAGTATATAGCTTAAAAATTGAGAAGTTAGTAAGGAAAGTATGGTGAATAATTTTCTAATTCTATGTTCTATTTCCACTGTTTTTCATCTGCTACCACTCTGAGAAAGGAAGTAAGATTATGTAGGTGAGGTCACCAAGAGGACAGGACTTGCACTAGAGAAGAATGTTTCCATGGTGCATTTAATTTTGTTTTAAGATATGGGGAATGGGTTATTTTTATCCACCCAGACTCAAGCATTGCAAAAACAGAATGACATCCATGGCATCAGATATCAAACAAGATAAGCATGGTTGTGCTTGTTCACCAAGTCATGTGAGTGACAGTGAAGATGTCCACGCCCACCTGTAGTGGTTTGGTCACCACCTCAGTTAAAGAATGAGTGGTATTACACTGAGAGAGAGGTGTGTGCAACAACTATCATGTTCCAGGCAGAAGCTCACGAAAAAAATAGAAACCTAAGGACTTCCCTGGCATCCTAAAAAAAGCTTTTCAATTCCAGTACTGTGAATACATTTCCTCTTATTGCCACATTTATGGGAATTAACAATGATGGTTTGTCTTTGCCAGATATCTATTCATCACTAATAAAAATTTTGTGTACAATATTTAATATGAAATATTTGGTTAATTCTAGGTAGAATATTTTGCTACAGAAAAACTTTAAAGTTTTTTTCCTCATTGCCCATTTCAGAATATCCCTTGTACAAGGCTTTCTTCCATCTGTTCTGAACAGTTGGTTCCAAGTAGATAACAATTAGACTGGGTTTTAGTTTCTTTTCATTTTGGTGATGTAGTGTTTTTAATTTAATCTTCAAGTAAACAAGCATTAAAATACCATTGTGTTTAGACAAAATTATTGTTACAGGTAATTACTTCTAGCACAATATTCCACATTTTAACATCATCATTTAGCAAATGTCGGTTGTAAATCTGACCATTTCCAAATTTGGGTAGATTGAGATTTCTTCTTTTCACTTTCTTTTACAATATTTTAATTCCCCCATGCATAAGAATATTAAAATAATTATTTAAAACAATGAACATCAGCTTATTCTTGTGTTAACTGCTGCTCTGGGGTTTATTTTGTTTTGGTTTGATTTATTTTTCACTTCAGCACCAGGAAAGAATTCTTCTGTATCACACAGCATGGGTGTCACTCATTCAGATATTCTGCACTGTTGCCAAGTAGTGGTTTCACAAATGTTTCTCGCTGCTCTCTCTCAAGTGTCTTTCATCTATGTTGTAGGTTTGTTTTAATAATTGATTTTGATATTTTAAGTCCATCAAACCCGATATCTGAAAGTTCTCATCTGCAAGTTTAAAAAAATTAACATATTTGTTTTTCTGTGCTCCCCCATGATTTACTTACATTTCTCATCCTTCTGCAAAGTTCTATCACCTTTCTCTAACAGGCTCTGGCCCCTAAAAACTCAGAAAAAGTGGTCAAAAGGGCAAATAGTAGTCCCATTAACTCCAAAAGATACTGTTTTTTGACAAGTTTTCCTAAAATAAAATAGATTATGTATAGATCACTGCTCTGTAGTGAAGCAGTGCTATTCTCTGATTTTATGTTTGCCTAGGGGATTAATTATAGACTAGCTGAGCCTCATATAGAGAAAACTTTGTGAATTATAGGATTTTCCTCACACTCTTTGTATGTTCAAAACAAAGATATATTATACACTACATAAGAAAACCCCAGTATTTATCTTGTTAACGTAAATGAGACTGAGCAGCCTGGTCTAAATGAAGTAGTAGATAATAGTATGAGCTAAGTTCATGTTTGTTTGCATTCCCTTCACAATTCTGTCTACTTCATGGTTTGGGGTCTAAGCTGACGTAATAAATGTGCTAAAAGAAACATGGCACTGAATCTGTTATAGTTTGGCTGTTTGTGACTTTGGTATTCCCAAATATACTTGGTGTTTACCTGGAGTTCTGTGGAACAGGGTAGTAGTGAGGGCAATAGCATGCATGCAGCCACGAAGCAAGGATAAATAACTTAAATGCTGCAAATAGATCTAAAACTCAGCTTTTGCACAGTATCAAAAAAAATATGAGGAATAATTATAAACTCTTTCATTCGCCATAGGGACAGAGGAGGGAATAAACTATTCCATTTTCTTGCCATGAGATCACCTAGAATGGAAAATATCTCTGTGGTCAATGTTTTACTTGGTAGACAGTCTCTACTTAGATAGCTACCAGTATCTTGGCTCTTCTCTGAAGCAACTAAAGTATCAGTTGCTTTGCTTTCCACTTTTTCCAGGGTAGGAATTAATACTCAGTTTAAATGCATTAAAAACATCTGTTGCATCTTCATTTTTTTTGTTATTATGTATAAAAAGAATAACTTATGCTTCAACTAGGTCATCAAGTAAGTATTTTCCTTCAATACCCAGATATTTGGAAAATAAATTCATAAATTAGAAGTCCTTAATTTCCTATTAGACATCATAATATCATTAGGGTTAATTTCAGGCTTTTGGTATAGTCTAGAAACATTTTCAGATCAGTTCTAACCAGTCAAAGGAAGAGACAGGTTATTCTCCTTAAGGTGAACTCCAAAGTGTGTGGGATTTCACTGAAGCTAGTTACAATTCTCCATGCTGGTGCAAGACTGGTACATTGGGAATTTAATCTCCTTGGGACTCAGTAATGAAATGAGACTTTTGAATTTCCTGGGAAACAGATTAGAAATTCATACTGTTTGGTGGATGCTGAAGATGGAAAGGCCTTTTGGGCTCCAGAGCACTGAAGCTATGGAGTGCAAATCTAGCATTTTGAAGTTTGGGAGGGTAAGGACAGAGAAAAAAACAGTTAGAAAACCCCAAACAAAACCAAATAAATAAGATAGGAGAAGGTAATAGGGTTCTCATACAGATTTCATAAGTTTTAAATAGTTTCATAGCAATTTAAAAATTCATATGGCTTTAATCCAATGCAAATCAAATTTGTGCAGCTGTGAGCTGAATCAGACATAGAGCATCACAGGAACCCACAAAAAGTGTTCTCTTCCTTATTCCCTAAGTTTCTTATATAAAAAACTGAACAGATTTCTTGAGACAGTATATATCCAACTCAACAATCAAATACTGGATATGTCTTGATTTGGTAAATACACTGTGTGTATTTACAGTGTCTTTTGCAAAGCTGGTATTTCATGTGTTGAGGAAAAAAAGAGCACCCCAAGGAAACTCCCTTGTCTTTGCAACATGCATATTACCATGTAAGATGATATTTTATGTTGCCTGGGTCTTTAGGGTTTTTTTGAGAATAGAGATTATGCTGCCTCCTGTTCTTGAAAGCAGTACATTGGAAAAATATTGTAAGATAGGGTCCTGATCCAGTTTACAATTACATCCATGTGGCACTTACTGCAGAATTATGAACCAAGAATTACACAGAGGTTATAAAACTAATATCTTTACAATTTAGAAAATTTCCTCTGTAAATGTATAAATAAGTGAAAGATATTGGTTTGAACATATTCTGAAGGACAGACTGCTGATTTCAATTGTAAGCTAAAAGTGTTACACATGTTAAAATATAATCTAGAGGACAATTTAAAAGGTAGCTTGGGTTTGAAAACTGCAGCTTTTCAAGGAGAGCTAGGACATTGCAATTACTTCCTTTTTTGTCCTATTTTTTTCCCCCCAAAGACTGAAACAGACTTTTGTTGGGAACCAACAAAAACAACAACAACAATCACTCCCACCTCCTTCCCCTGCAAACTCCCAAGAAATCCTCTGACTGATAAGCAGAGATGTTAGAAGATATGGGGCCTGCATACATCTTCAGTACAGCTTTGGTGAGCTATCTCATGGCATTTTTCTTCTAACTTTTGAACATGGGTTTGCTCATGAACCTGTTTGTTCTGTGCCATAAAAATATAGTATTTCCTCAAAGGATGAAGTACTGTAGAAAAATGTGTGAATAACAAAGAACTTGCATATTCAGTCACTTAGATGTCAAATTAACTCTAACTTTGATTTTTTTTACAGCATGAGAAATATTTTTACATGTTGCTCATTGTGAAAAATAATCTTCAAAATGGTAGGAATTTCAGTTCAAACATCACCTTGAGAACAAGATGATTATCCAGTCCAAGCTATCTACACCTCTTGATGTGGAATTCAAATCTCACAAGAACAGAGAGGTTAATGAAATTTCTGGGGCTTTTCTTCTCAGAGGTCAGAGATACCACTGTAACACTTTATCATTATATTTGATATTTCTATTCCACTTGGATCTGAAATTATAGAGGAAAATACAAATTAAATCTTATGTAAAAAGAAAAAGCAAAAAATGACCCCAGCTTTTTGAAGCATCAAAGAAACTCTCATCAAGTTCAGGTAATTCTCATTTTTATTGGTGCTGGTTTAATTATTTTTTCTCAAGCAGAGCACTGCAGATTCTTACACTCTTTAATAATTTATAACATATTTTAGGAGCTGTGAAAACTTATATCAGGAACTTTGAAAAATGTTTACAAAGAAGTTGCCCGGCAAGTTATCTCTTTAAATATCAGAAAGTCCTCAGGTAATGGGATGCCTTGAAAAAAAAGAAGATTTCATCAACTTGCAATAATTTACAAAAAAAAACCCAACCAAAACACAAAACCAAACAAAAAGCCCCAAAAACATGAAAAGAGAGTGATGAAGCATCATGAGAATTTGAATTTGGCACCTGTGAAAAGTATTTCAATAAAATTTAAATAAAGTAAAAATTTTGAGATTTCAAAACCTGTCTTTGTTTTAAATACAAGCAAAAAACATTAAGGTTTCTGTGTTTTGTGTCACATGGAAAAATATAATATTAATCAACCGAAATCTATTGGGTTTTGTATCTTAATCTTTTCATCATCATCATCATCATTATTATTATTAATATTATTATTATTTTAAAATAGTTTGCTATGAACTTAAAGCAAAAATTATATAAACCCCCTAATTTTTCTAGCTCCATAAAAGTAGTTGGTTTGTTTCTATGTTTTCAGAATCTTCTTTGTGTCCAAAAGACTGGAGAAACCAATGTATCAATATATTTTAATACTGACAGATCTAAAGTTATGGATGAAAAAGGGTTCTATCTTTTCAGTCATATCTTTTATGATATGGCTGCATATGACTCTTCTGATATGCTAAACTTGCTTAACCTAACAGAAAAAAGTCAATTATATCTTTTGAATAATTTTTGAGCTTTCAGAAGAAGTCTAATGGAAGCTGCACTGAACCTGAAGAAGGCTTTGAAAGATAATGTTGTTAACATAAAATGGCATTCTTACTTTCATGGAATTTGGCTTCTCCTGCTGTTTTCCATTTAGTGTGTAAAATCCAAAATGATCTGTTCAATAAGTTGTAAAGAAACTGAAGTTACTTGGTGAAGAAGTCAGAAGCAGAAATGAATTGATTGGAAAATTCTTGGTCTCATTTGTGAATCTTAGTTATTTTTGCCCTTCCAGCTGCCACCTTGGCTATAGTTAGTGAACTGAAAGGCACCTTCAATAACTACTTAATCAGAGACTTAACAGGCGAGCAGTGGGATAAGGGAAGGTGCCTAAATGCATGCTTAAGGACTTGGTGGATTGAGGTCTGGTTTATATTGAAAATTCACAGTGAAATGTCATCATTACATCAAGACTGTTTTCTTACAACAATACAAAAATGTTTAGTCTACTAACCTCCCTTTATGTGGGAACAATACCATAGGCTCTATTTTAAGAAGAAGTGTTGATTGTCAAGTTAGAAACTGCAGTTGGGTATCTCCAGCTGGTATTTGTTAATACAGTTTTGAAGGCAAATCAGTTTAGGCTGAATTAAAGAGAAAAGTAAAAAGAAAGGATGAGAAAAGTACAAGCAAAATCTAAGGGACAATGGCAAGCTTATATGGAAAATGTTTTTTTCCTTTCCTTGAAACATCTAGTCTTGCTGCAGAAAGGTGTGAGTCATTAAAAGTGGGCAGTATTTCACTGAATACATGAGAGCACTGTATCTTTTGGAATCTTTAAGAAACAGAAATCTTATGGTGAGATTCTTATTATCTTCTACTATGCCAGACAAGTGCATTCGATCTAGTTCTGAAGATGTACAAAAGTAAAAAGACAGAGAGAGAGCTAAAAAGTTTCTTCCATTTTCCACTGGAATTAGAATGTAAGTAGCTTTACAGAGAAAAAGACAAAATTAGATTGTTGTATTCACACACTAACTACTCCACAAATGTATTATGTGTCTTTCAAGGAAAAAAAAAAATAACATGAGACTATAATGTTTTTCTTTTCAAACTGATTAATGAGGTATGTTAAACAACTGAATCTACAGACAAAACTCTTATTTCTATTGATTTTTAAATGTAAGTAAGCATGTACTTTACAATTGCACACATCATGAAATGCAACGTGTATTCATTTATTATATATAAATTTATTTTACTTTGGAAAAAAGTGTTTACACTATCTTTGAATCTTTAGATTGAAAGATCAAAAACATTGAAAGTGAGTGTGTTGAGAAAATACCTAATAAAGTAGTTCAACATTAAAAGGAAAATTGGTCCTGTTCAGAATTTCCTATCAGGAATGGCCATTTAATTAGTTCTTTTTCACTCTATTTTATGCTCTTTTCCTTGATTTTTGCAATGAATTGTCTATAAATTATCCACTTGCCCTACAAGAGAGACACATGCATTTCCACATTCTTCCTAAAGCATAGCTGGTAGACAGTTTTCTTTCACTTAACTTACATCCTAAATACCTTTGCTGTAAGTGAGGATGGTGATATAGCAGACATCTCATGCTAATATTTACACAAAGAGAACAAACACATTTCAAGAAAGAGATGTAACGATAATCATTTGTTGAACATCTTACTTCCAGATGGATTGCCTTAGTAAACCACTTAAAAGGCTTGTAGTAGCACATATGAAGGATAAAACTGTTTGATCAATTAAAAATATTTTATGGTGTCAAAGTTCCAAGATAATGATAGTCCACTTACAGAACAGAATCACAGAGTACGCTGAGTTGGAAGGTACCCCTCAGGATCATCGAGTCCAACTCCCGGCTCCACACAGGACACCCTAAGAGTCACTCCATGTGCCTGAGAGCATTGTCCAAATGCTTCTTGAACTTTGTCAGGCTGGTGCTGTGACCATTTCCTTGGGTGCCTTTCTAGTGCTCGACCACCCTCTGGGTGAAGAACCTTTTCCTGATATTGAACCTAAACCCCCCCTGACATAACTTCATGACATTCCCCCGAGTCCTGTCACTGGTCAAGAGAGTGAAAGGATCAGTACCTGCCCCTCCAGTTTCCCCTGTGAAGATGTTAAAAGCTTATGAAAGAAAATTTATGTTTCTTTAATAGCTTAAACTCTAACAGTAATATATAGCTGGAAAAAAAAATGAAAAAGAAAAGGAAAAAAGAAAGAAACAAAGAAACCCAGGATTACTACATGACATTATGTTTAAAGAAAATAGAGGTGTATAACTCAAGTAATTCTTCACACTTCCAGGATTCAGTGGATATTTAATATATCCATAAAGCCCTGCAATCATTGAGTTTTAGTCATTTACAAACTTGTGTTTCTGTTTATGCTTTCCATTTCAGCTGGGCCACACTTCTTGGTACATCTGTAGATCCAGGACCCTAACAGTGTTAGGTTGTTTATATCTGGTTTATGGCATAAGATGAGACATGCTATTTCTGTAATCCCATGATTGTCAGGGCTAGGCCAGGCAGCTGGAGCTAGTAATATGGATCTGTCTGGTATGTAAATGAATGAGTTTGAAGATCTATTTGACAGTGTTACTTTAAATGGGATTACACGTTCACTTTGCCTTTATTTCCCAATTTCTGCAAAAATAGTTCAAAAATACAGGAATTAGTATGATTTTGTTCCCTTTTAATACTGGTGAGTGGGGTCTGCAGCTTGGGGGCAGAAGCATGACATAGATGGTCCAGAAAGACAGTCTGATCTGTACCATTCCCTTTAGGTTGAGCTGGTGAATTGACACAACATTGTAGCTTTTAGTGTTCTGTGACACAGGACCACCCACGGTACCTATGCTGCATAAGGATTTACAGAGAAGCCCTTCCAGCTGAATACACAATTCCTTTATCAGGAAGTCTTCCTTAACTTACAGCAGAGAACGGCACATTCTTCTGGTCCTTTGATCAAAGTTAACTGTCCAGGCATTCAGGCTTCATCCCACAGATTGATTGTGTGTTTAGAAATGCTTTACTGAAGAGATTTTCTTTCAATTGTAGTTTAGCCTCTATCTACATAGATATTAACTGAGCTTTTTTCACAGCATGTAAGTTAAACAAATGTTTAAGCATTTTAAGATTCAGTGTTGAAAATATTTCAAAAGATAACAATAACACGCTTCTAGCTGCAGGAGTTCCTAAATAGAGTGTAAGATGGGGAAAGGAATGGAGTTATTTGAATCTAATTAGTCCTCATTTCAAATACCTGTTTGAATGTTGCACTTCCTGGGCTAACAGAGTGGGTGAATTTTTCCCCTAGTATAACTGATTGTTATATGATTAAAAGCATGCATTCCCAAAATGTCATTATGCACTATATTTTCTTTGGTGGTAAACTTGGGTTAAAATTTTCTTAAAAAAAAAAAAAAAATCCCTATCCTGACACAGATTCAGAACTAGTCTTTCCTGATATATCTATGTGGGACTGAACTGCAAAGCAGATCACTGAAATGAACCATGTTAAATCCACAATATGTTTTTGGTAGTATGTCTGTGTATGTGTGAGTTCCACAAAATTGTTTCACTGACTGTGTTTGAAGAGGGCTCCCCAGGCTGCTGTCCTGGGACGATTCTGTGGGTGGCACTCTGGAGAGCAGATAGAAGTGATGAAGTGCTGGCAAAGACACCTTAATGTAATTCCTCTGAGGAAAATATGTACCTGCCCCAGTGGTTATGGTCATGAAATGAGGACTTGCTGAAGTCTGTCTCTCATATTTTATTTACAATTATACCCATGTTAATTTTTTTTTTTTTTAAACATATATGCTAGAATTTATCCTTGGTTTCCAGACACGCTTAGTTGTATGTTTATCCATTTGACTGTCCAGTATTTTCAGGTTTTTGATGCTCAGTTTAATAAAATATTTTTCTAGGCTTTGTCTAATTTGGACATATCATTAACATAACAGATAGGATCTTCTAAATCTCCTTATAAATGTGAATTACATGGGGGGAAAATGACTTACACTTTGCATCAGCTTGAAAACTGCTTTGATTTGTCTGCAAAATGTCAATGGTTAAGATACTGAATTAATGTGGGTGTTCACTGTTGTTGTTTTGCTTTTCCAATCTTAAACATCACCAGGAGGACTTAATGGATAGTGATTCATTCCTTAGTCATTTTAATTAATCCACTGTTCCTGAATTTAGCAAGTGCTGACAGCTGTTTCTTCCTGTCTTGTACTGTCTGGGACCTTGCTGTGGTGACGCTTCATCCTGTCTGATGCTGACTGATGGGATATTGCATCTGACTGCTACCAGTCTGTTACTGTGTGACACTGTCCCTCGGATCCATGCTGTTGACTGCAGCTTTGCCATGATCTTCCTCCTCAGGTCCTGCACTCCTTGCCACCTATACTTGTCACCCTGTGTACAGTAGGGATGAACTGTGATACGGAGATATGGGGAACAGTATTGAGCCCTAACTGTAGTGGCATGACTCTTTCAGTCTATTCCTCTTTAAGCTGAGAGTTTATTTGGTCTCAGATTCAACCACCTTTTACATCTGATGTAACTAATATACTTTCCCCAAAGATCTTCTGTCTTTGTTATGTGCAGCATATTTCAACAAAAGCTATAATACCATACTGCACAAACAAGGTAATAGAACTTTGTTGAAAGAAAAAGTTTTATAATCCTTTTAAAAACTGGCAAGGCCCACAAACTTAAAAAGATGTTTCAAAGATTGTAACAATTCATTCTATAGGGTAATTTGGGGTATAGCAAAGCATTTAATTTTCACAACACAGAAATGAGAGTGTATAGTGGCCTTTTATATGTTGCAGTCAGGGTTTCCCCCTCATCAAATATACACATAAACACGCTATCTTCTTTTTTTTCATTCCTACACAATTTGTACCTTTCTTCACAGAAAATATAATCTTTAGCTTGCCACGCAGTCATTTCTCTGCTGTGACAGCACAGAGGAAAGAGCAAAGGGGTAGACAGCCAGGGAAATCCCTGACACCACTCTACTGGCTCGATGGAGTTCTGCTTGCAGACTGCACTGAAGAAGATTAATCGTTTGCACAGAAGGAATGGACAGAGAAGGTCAGGAAAGCTGCAGAAATCTTACTATGCTTTGTCCTCTCAAAGTGGGGTGGGAAGCTGCTATGCAGATCTTTCAGGACATAAATCTGTAAGGTACCACAGAAACAGCTTTCAGCAGCAGGCTAAGCCATCGTTTTTACAGGACCCCTTATCTATCCAACACTAGGGAAGGGAAAAAAGGTGGAGACAGGGCATGTGTGTGCTACAGAAGCAGTGTGTAAGTACTTCAGAATTCTGACTTTTCAACTGCCTGAGAAAACACAGTACATGTGGATATTTCTTTTTGCAAAGCAAAGCTCTCCTCTATAGGACCAATAATTATGTGCAATGTAAGTAAAATAACTTCACAGGGTAAAAAGTTGGAATAGTCTCGAGGGAGGTAGTATTATCATTTCATAGGCAGCACTCCAGACATTTTTTTTGTTAAAAATATTTTATCCAGAAAATGCTGCATCAAGTAGAAACTGAGGAGCATAATAGGAGGAGGTTATGTTTAAATTCCATCTGAGGGAAATGAGATAGAAAAAATAATTTAGTATATTTTTGTTTGACAGAACAGATATAACTCTTAACTATCTGGGGAAAGAAAAAAATTCAAGATGCCAAATGAAAATATCTATTGTTGCAATTAGTATTGGATAAAAGCTGCTTCGCACATCAATAAAAGCTCTTTGAGATTTTATTTTTTTTTTCTTGTCCTCCTTACTTGGAGAAATCCTTAGAAATATTTTGTCAGAAAAATAGCTCTGTCCAAAATAACTCTTGTGGCTTCAAAACATTTACCTGTGAGTGGTAGGGATAGATGTAAATACTTTTTGGGTTCCATGCACATTAGGTCTCAAATATTCTAGTTGAGAAGCACGACTGGCAATCCGAGAGTTTGGATTGTTGAACCTTTTGTGGAAATTCTCTATAGTAAACTTGAAAACTTTTCTTGAAAGGGTTTGGTTTTTTTTTAATTAAATCTTCTTGAAAAAGATTTTGCTAAGAATGATTCATAATTCACAAAAGAAAGTTTGGATGATAATATCTTAGCCAGCTTTCAATGTAACTTTTTAACTATTTTTTTTTGTGTTTCTTCTTGGAAACTAAAGACTTCTGTTTAATGTCTTATTTTTTTCCAAGGATTTTACAATTTCTGATTTTTTTTTTTTTTGTCTTTACAAACTCTGCCTTTTTTTTTTTTCTGGTAGTTATTTAATTACTTCTTGGTCTCTGTACTGCACAGTAACATATAACATTTTGAAACAGATGGAGTTTCTTAATGTGTGTTCATTACTGTGACCTTAGAAGCTTCATCAGCAACACTAGCATTCTGGAGAAATGAGAACTTTAAACTTGCACATTCAACGTCTGATTTGCTGCTTTATTTTGATCTTTTAGTAGACCCATCTATTATTGTTCTTCAGCAGTGCTTCATAATAAGATCTAAAAAGGGCAAAACAATTATTTTCTTATCTAAATAGTTCACAGAAATTACAACAATTGTAAATGAAATCGAACATGAGGAATATGAAATGAACATGAGGAATAACTCCAAAATGCCCTGAAACATAATAGAATCTATCTTCCAAGTATTATACCATTAATATTTCTTCAAGAAGCTTATAAATATGCATATTCAAATATAAGATCTTTCTGCTGCTTTAATGATTTCTTATCTATTGCTGTTATTTAATAAATTTAGATCATATAAAGTAAGTGAGGATGGAGACAATGGGATAAAGATCTAGAGAGCTCTGCCTGGTTACAATGAACATTCATATTTAATGAGTAGCTTCTTGCAGTTTCCTGCTGTAAACAACGCTGTATGACATTTGGGTTACTAATTATTTCTAAGCAAACCAGAAAATAACTGTTCATTTTGGGTTGGGTGAGGAAGGACCTCAGCGTTGACAGGGGAATGCCTGTTCTGCAAGGAGGGCAAAGAGGGTTGTGGTCCACTTTGAAACAACAATTCAAACTGCCAGGATAACCAATAACGCTTGGCACAGCTTGATTATGCCTGATGTCTAGCAGGCAGAGAGTGGAGGTGGAGATCACTTATCCTCTGCTACGTCTGTGTGAGCAAGTACACTCATGCAGATCTTGTACACCTACGTGCTTCTTTATTAGAAGTATCAGCTACCACGTCTAGGCTTCCTTAATGTTAGAGATGCCAAGCATTGTCAAAACTCAGACACCCACAGTGGATAATAAAGGGGAGATTTGCTAATTTATTAAGCTAAGTACAATATTTAACAATATTACCTACCTTCACATACTACTAGAGCGAACCTTTGCTTATATTTCACTGCATTATTCATGGAAGCCTTCTTTGTTTTTCAAACATTATTTTTTATTTCTTCTCTGTGCTTTCTGTAGCTGTAATAGTAATGACCTTGAAGTCTTGGTTATTACAGAACACTGCACATGCAAAGTAGTCAATGGGTATCAGTGCAGGCACTGTCAGGGTGTTTCAGATGTCAGGTTACCGTGATATAGACTAACCCAGCAACCAGCAGTCAACAATGTACAGTAAGTGCTGTAACAATGCTGGCAAATTAGCTTTGAAAACAAAGTGTGATTATTAATCAGAGGTTTCTAGGCACATTTTGCATGTTATAATTACTGAAGGTCTTTTCTGTGTGGCTGTTTCCATAAGGCAGTTTGTCATAATTCAACACATTCTAAGAAAATGCAGATCTGGTGCCAAATACTAGGAGAATAGAAAATGATGCTTCTCTCTTGCTTAAAAATGTATTTCTTGACTCTTAGAACATATTTCTATTGAACTTTACTTCGATTTATATGCAGCATCTTATCGCTCAGTGACTGGCAGGTGCTATTTACAGTCCCTGGTAGTTTTGTATGTAAGAGCCGCGTCATTAAAGAGACATGTCCTGATAAGCTGGATTTTTAAGGAAGTAGGTTGCTTTCCAAGGAATGTTAGAAAATTTCTGAGGCAATAACAGAATAGGCCTGGGGCTGACATGGTGCAGTAAATAGGATAAAAGACATAAAAACCAGGAGAAGTCCAGTGAATTTTAGTAGGTTCTAGTCTAAACTTCATGACTGCTACAGAAGTAGTGACACTGCTTACGTTTAAGTGATGCTGTCTTGCAGCAAATTCTGTTTCAGTTACTGGGTGCCATGTTAAACACACAAACACTCCATGCTTGGGAAACAAAACCAGCACTTGCTGCAGCATATACAGGTGAGCAACTTTAATTCTGGGCCAATGAATGGAGACCGAGTGCCTTCCTCAGACCCAGTCCTCATCCCTTCCATCAAGATCCTACAAATCATCTATTTAAGTTTCATTCAGGCTGAAACCTTTAATTTTTGCTATATGTATTTTAGGTGTTAGTGTTTTAACATTTGCCTGCTTTTTGGGAACAGCAATTATTAATGCATAGTTAATGATACTTGTAGGGATGTGACACTCACCTTCAATAACAGAAACCTGTTAGTTATCATCAGATTTAACTTTTAGGATTCTGTTTCCACAGTTTTATCCCATATTCTGTATTCGTCTCATACCTTGCTTTATTTTATTTCTATTCTAGCTTTTGGTGCTTTCCACGCCCTCATGGTCCCCTTCTCAGCTTCACATTTCTTTGTATGCTCAGCATCTTGGAACATCTGTTCTTGTTTTGCCTCGTTTAACCTGGACATGTGTATTTCTTCTGCGTCTGCACTACAATTTAATATTTTGATCAAACCTACCCAGGGTATGTGCAGCTCTAACAGAAGTGTTGCTTTAAAAGTAGTCCTGTTCATTTCAACTATTTTTAAAACTGATTTTCCATATTAAATATTCAGGTTTTGGCAAAAGAATGTGTAGTATGCCTGCAACATAACGTAGAGTTTTCCAGCATTGTTCCAGATTCAGTTTCTCAGTTATTGATTAATCAGTAAATAACTCAATCAGCACATTCTTATTCTAAAAGAGGGTCACAAATACCTGTACTTCTGCATATTTTTTTTCTGACAAAAAAAATTGTTCTTATTTGTCATGGTTCTGTTTTCTTTAACTTTTCTTACTTTTTCTTTTTTCTTTCATTTTTAAATCTGCATGATCTTCTAAGAATGGTGTTACACTTACTGCTCCCATGCTACTGAAGTGATTTTGTTGGGGGTGTGCAGCATTCCCACTTTTTCCCTGCTGTTTGATCAATTTCTGTGTGGTATTAGCCTTTCCTTAATCTTTTCTTTAATTTGAAAATGAGTGCTACAACAGTAGCAGATACAGCTTTTTATCAAATGATTACCTCAGAACTATAGGATTATAGCCTCAAAGGATTTATAATGGGATTAGAGAGTATGTACCTGGACATTTACCAATTCAGCACCTGCTTTGTATATGCTGTATTTGATGTGTGTCTTAGCCTTAGGCCTAGCCCTAGGTGAGTAGTGGAGGGGGCACTCCTGTGGGAGGTGAGAGGTATGAATTTCAGCTCATTTTGAATGAGGAGGGCACTGACTTTGGTTTCCTTAGAAACTGCTGTAATCTCTAGTCTATTTTAACATTCATTTCTCCTCCTTTTCCTTTGACAGACAGGTTTTAAGCAAAAAGAGTGAACCAATTTGCCATAATCAAAGGAGTTTAAGTGCAGGTGGGATTCCAGGTTGTGAATCCCAGTTTCACATAAGTACATAATTTGGGCTGCACTCAGACACTTACGAGTGGGAGGCAACATTGCAGATCATCTCTACCCATGAATTTTTTTGTTGGCTCACCTACACATTTCACTGTTTAGGATGCTGATCTCTGTGAATCCTACCACTGGCCCATGCCCCTGTTCATATTACATTGCACTGAGGAATTCAGCTCTGGTTCATGAACTCCTTTCAGTGGAAGGAAAAAAAAACTACCCATAATCAATGCATATTTTTCCTTTAGTGGATCTGAGATATCTGCCTTTGCTTCTTAGACGTGCAGGGGGAGCTATATTTAAACTATAACTGCCCCTGGTCAAATTAGGAGACATAGTACATCAAAAACCTCAGTTAGTGTCCAATCATCTTCAGCAGTCCATGTGTTGGGAACTCAGTTGTCATTTAAAAGAGATTTTAGGCATCTAATTATCAATGTGCTTTTGCTTAACAAAGAGCCTTGGCATTTTAAAAACACTTAGACACTTCAAAAAATGAAAATTATTGCTTTAGAAAATATAAACATTCTTTTTCTCCTAAATGAACTTTTCCAATTTCCTACTTCTAAAAAACCTCCCCCTTTAGGAATTGATGGGATGTTTCTTTAAAAAATGTTTCTTTAAAAAATGCCTTCAAGTACTAGCAGTGGGTAAATTTTTGGATAAATTCTAGATAATTTCTAGTTGTTACCTGACTGGACAGGTCTCTTCTACATTACCTGTTACTCTGCATAATAATCTGTTGTGATAGGCAGTAATTAAAGACTAATTTTATTCTCTTGACTTCTGAAATTTATCCTAGTTGGCCTTCACAAAGGCCTCTTTTATAGCTGTACTTACTTGTCATTAAATTACAGTTTTCCTCAAATTTTTAAAGGGTCCCTAAAAGTCTTATTGCAATCTTGTGCACCTAGAATTCTTGTCAAACACAAGGGTAATATCCTTATTTCTATCCCCCATATATAGGGCGATTTTAAACTTGACCCCTTCTTCCTTCTGTGAAACAGTTCACAATCAGTAGGGAAATATTAGTAATCTTGCTTTCTGAAGTAAAAGAGAAAAATCCAACCACTGTATTAAAGCAACCTCAACAGCTAGGAAATAAATCACAGTGAAAAATTTTTCCCCTGAATTTTGTTGTTCCCTCATTTGCAGTCATAGGTAAAGTTTTTTTAAGAACCTCAGTAACTTAGGTATCTAAATCCTCCTTTACAACTCAGAGTAGGCAGTGAACCTCTGCTTCTTTAATCCTTAAGCATTCAAGAGAGATCTCAGTTTTTCCTCCATTAATCTACTTCCTTCAATAGTCTGGATTCTGATTTTTATCATGTATTTGTAGGTATTTGGCATAATAGGGAATGAACTTTAATTGGGGCCTCAGGCACTATTGTAATACAGGTAATAAGCAATAATTATAGTGACAGATGTTGCCAGCTTTTAGTTCCATTCTCAGATATTCAAACTCCTGTATTTGAGAATGCAACTCTTCATCAGGAGGTTTTATTTATGTGTCCCTAATAGGCATTTGGCTCCTTTTTGAAAGCAGGTTATTACCTCACATGATTTGTATTTTCTTTACATTCCAATCTGATTGAATTATCTTTTATATCACTTTATATTTTTCACAAGTTTCTAAACATTATACTCTTTTCAAATCATACCACCCTGGTTACCTTCATCCTAGCATGTTCTTAAAACTTTACCTTTTCCCTCTTCTGTCACTTCTATGTCTGAAAGATGCAGCAATAGCAAATCCTTTGAAAACATCCGCCAATTAACTCTACTTATCTGAAAAATAGATGCAGTCATTTCATCTACTTCCGAGGACTTATTTTTGAAATCCTATTGAAATCACCTAGCCTTCTCTTTGAACTTTGCTAAACCAGATCTTTAATGTTACACCTATGAATTTAGTTTCTCAGAATGCCCCACCTCCTCTGGATACATATTCCATGCTGATATTAAAGCTATGGCATTCTGGGCTGCCTTGCAAATGTGTTGTGTTATTTCTCAGTTTAACTTAAACTTCTCATCAAATATTCTTCTGCTTTTCCTTATACTTGATTCTCGACCCTCAGTGACTACTTGGAGAGGATTAGAAGAGCAAAGAAAGAATCAAAAATCATTTACTATAGGTTAGATTCAGCTTCCTCTGCTTCAAATTTTCCTACAGATATACTAGTGAAAACTCTTAAATTCTGTAACAGGAATTGTAAAACAGTTACTGATGAGCAAATCTGGTAATTATGATGGATGCGACATTCAAGCCCTGCCTCTGAAAATAATTGTGCACAAGAGAATATGTATTTAAATATTAGCAGATGTGGTCTCAAAGAAGTTCACGGTTAGTTTTTCTCCCTCTTTTGCTTGTGTTTCAGGAAGAATGAGGAAATATTTAATTTTCCTCTCCAGTGGTTTATTTGTGTGTTGGACAGTATGTATATGGATTCCAGCAAGCTGAGAAAATGAGTGGGTTGTCTTAAAAAAAGCATAAGGAAGAGTGTCAGGACAATAGATAACTGCAGAAATCAAAGGAATAGATGGTCTTGTTTAAGTTTCCCATGAACTGAGTGTTTTTGGAGCAGAAGAAAACTTCAGGAGCACCTCTCTGTTCATGGTGTCACCATCCAGAGAGAAGCATAAGAAAAAGATTGCCATTTCTCTGTCTGACAGTATTATTTACCAAACTGTGGCACATATTGCATTGCATGCTGCATTGACAGTGGCTCCCAGCTGGAAGCACTGTGGATTCCCCCGTTGCTGTTAGCTTCCTTTTACTGGGCTTCATTTTCTCGGGGGAAAATAATGTTCCCTGATAAAATAAAGGAAAAGTTATGTGGTTGGTGCTGTCTGGTTTGTTTGTCCCCTCCTTCCTTTCCTTCTTCCTTTTCCATTAACTGTTAATACTTAAGGAAGGACAAAAGAGAAAATACTTGGTTTCAACACTAAGCCGTAAGAAAGATGGATGGTCCTGAACACTGGGGCTAAGGAGGGAGTATCTGTAAGAACTAATTTACTTGAGAAAAGGTCAACAACTCTGTGTTCCTCTGGAAGAGCATAATGCAAACCATCTTTAAACTCAGGCTCTAGGATTTGCTATTTGTGGCAGAGATGGCATTTGCATAGATAAATTTGTGTGATATTACCTCTGTTTGACAAACTTAAATTGCTCTAATAGTATAGAAACTTTCATTCTTCTAGTAATTTCTTGCTCAATGCAGACAAAAATATGGTTTGTACTGTGTGCACTTTTGAAAGACAAGACAAAATCTCCACTGCAGTTGCATCACTGAAGGTGAAAAAAAGATTGACCACACAGTGTCCTTGTCTTTTTTCATTCCTTGGCAGCCTTTATTAATTTAGAAATTATTGGGTGGATGCATGATTACAGGTAAAAATACTGTACAAACTATGAAATTGTGGGCAGGCAAATAAAACCAGCAGTCTTCAAATGAAATGTATGTTACTACAAACAAAAAACCCCAGACTCCAGGCAGCTTGAAAAATGTTTATATTCAGATTATAGATTTATGACTTACTCTTTCCAATATTCATGAATGCACAGACTGTTTGCCTTAGGCATGTTATCGTAGCAAGGCCTTGAAACCAGCAATAATTGCTTAACACTGAACAACATAATTATATATTTTTGAACATTTTAGCAATTGATTTAAGGATATATATGTCATTAAAAAAAGTAAGTATGAACTTTTAACGGAGTAAAACTGCTTTTTTGTCATTTTACATTTGAAAGCTGATTTGCCTTCAGACAAACCACATTGCTTTCATTTTACATGCATAGACATTTTACAAGTCTTATCGTTAGTGAACCCCACACAGTATGGGTTTAAAACTTTAATCAAACTAAAAACCATGGTCCACTGGTGTTCTATAGACCTGCTGGGTTTAGAGCTGTTACAAGAAGAAATTTTCCCTTTGCATCCATAGAAAGTCAAATTAATTATCATAAAGTGATTCCTTCTGAAGAACAGAATTGCTTGGGCTGAGTTTAAATATAAATGTGTAACCGTTAATATCTGCATTAGAAGATTTTTGTTTTGTTAAATGCCATTTTCTGGGGTTTTTTGTCAACATTCTGGGGAGAATATTTCATTAGAAAAATTACCAAATTAATTCATTTAGCATACAAAGAGTATGTGTAAATAAGAGATAATTCTTCAGGATTTGGTGTGAATGCACTTCTATTTATATATTTTTTATGAATGGCAAATGTTCATGGAAAGGTTTGAAAATGTTTGACACTAATAGACTATGTTTAAGAATTTTTTTTTTTTAAGGTTTGGTCTACATTATTGGTACTTCAGTTCTTCCTCAATAGAAAGGAGCATGAGATAAAAAGAAAATGTATACTGTGGTTCTGCTAGTATCTAAATATTTGGGATAGCCTATTACGGTGTATGTTAGCAAAGCAAAAAGCAGAAAGGAGGGCCCTAAAACATAATAATGTACTTAGTGTAGGAATATTTAAGATATTTGTAACTATTATCTTTTCTTTCCTTTCCCTTTTTTTTTCTTCTAAATAAAAATAAAATATTTAAGAGTAATAGGGGAGGGCAATAGCTGTGTCTGTCACTTTCTTAGTGGGTTTTGTACAGCTGTAGGGCAAAAAGGAATATTTCCTCTATTCTAGGAAGTTGGGGGTGAGGAAAAAGAATGAAATTTCAGTGCTGTATGATGCAGGGAGGGAAGGGTTCATTTTTCTTCCTGGGTAATTTTCAATGGCTATAAGCTTAGATCTGCAGAACTAGTGAATTGGTGCAAATGTTCCAGCTTAATCTGGCTCCCAACCACTTACACACACACAGAGCTGTGCACAGGCACATACTACCAGGAACTTAGCAAACCCTATCCATGTTCTCCATTTTTTTTAATGGTTTATGGAAACAGTATACATTCAAATAGAGGGAATCTGTAAATATTTAAGAGAAAAAAAATAAAATGCGGCATAAATAAATTACGTTTTTCAGTAATCAGGATATAGTATTTTAAATAACTTGAAAGAATTATAGGAAATGGGGTATTTTCTTAAAATACCTTGCGTGTTGATGGATGTGAAAATGTCCCATTCTTAACTGCTTGGACCCTTAAAATGTTTATGAAAGCTAAGTAGTATGTCTTATGTATCTCATTGCCATCTTGATAAACTCTCAGTGCTAAAGGGTGTAATAATAATATAGATCGTAACAGCTGCTACACTCTGTGGTCTTTTCAACTTCAGATGATTTATTTTTGAAGTTTTATTTCTATAGGCTTCCAGTTAATTGCTATGTTCTTTAATTGGGCTTCAATATGCTCATCTTTTGATCACAGTGCAATAACAGGAAACCATGTTCAGATAAATCTTGAGGGTGTCTGCAGCTTGATGGATTGTGTATGTGAATCTTTCACTCCTCGGTCACAGAGGATGCAGATTCAGTTATTAAGACAGTGCAAACTGCAAGCAAATTACAGAACCTAGCAGTGCTACTAGTAGGTCTATGCTGTACCATAGCTTGAGCATGATTTTGAAGAAATTGAAAGGAATAATAATACCATTGCCCTGATAGCTTTTAATCATTACTTCCCTAGGTAAATGATGCAGCAAGGAAAACACGGTGTTGATTTGCATTCTCAGGCTGTTTCACCAGATGATTACATCCAGTCTTCAAAAATTAGATGGATCTCTATTCATATGTCTGTTTTCAAACTTGGATAAAAGCGGGAAATTGCTTGCATCCCTAGTTTACAGTAATTATAAACCACAACAAACTTGAGAGGTAGGGCCATGTGAGCCTCATGACGTTCAACAAGGCCAAGTTCTGCACATAGGCCAGGCAATCCCAAGCACAAGTGATGGAAAATGGATTTAGAACAGCCCTGAGTAGAACGACTTGGAGGTCTTCATGGACAAGAAGCTTGAGATGACCAGACAGCAAGGTGCACTTGCAGCTCAGAAGGCCAAACATATTGTAGGCTGTGTCAAGAGACGCACAGCCAGCAGGTCAAGGGAAGTGATTTTCTCCCCTTCTACTCCACTCTCCTGAAACCTGGAGCACTGCATCCAGCTCTGGGGCCCTCAGCTTAAGTAGAACACGGGCCTTTTGGAGTTAGTCTAGAGGAGGGCTGGCAAAATGATCTGAGCACCTCTCCTGTGAAGACAGGCTAAAAGGGCTGAGGTTGTTCAGCCTGGAGAAACCTCCTTCCAGTACCGAACAGGGGCCTATAAGACAGCTGGAGAGGAACTTTTTACAAGGCCATGTAGTGACAGGAAAAGAGGGAATGGCTTTAAACTGAAAGCGAGTTGGTTCAGCTTAGATATAAGTGACCTCACCACCTGTGAGGGTGGTGAAGCACTGGAACAGGTTGGCCAGAGAAACTGTGGATGCTGCATCCCTGGAAGTCTTCAAGGCCAGGCTGGATGGGACTTTGAGCAATTTCATTTAGTGGAAGATGTCCCTTCCTATGGTGGGGCATTGGAACTAGTTGATCTTCTAGGTCCCTTCCAACCCAAGCACTCTTATAGTCAAACTTGTTAATTTTATTATTCACTATATTAACATGTTTGTGTCCTTACCATTAAAATGAACTCCATGTAACTGAATGTAGAGTTCTTTTCTGAAAAAAAAAAAAAGTACAGCTTTCAATGTACTTTTGAAAATCAGAATCACCAAATGTAATAACCTTCTATAAAAGAGTTATCATAGAAAACTTTGCCCATAGCAAATCCTATGGGTTTAGATACCTATACAGGATTCTTGCCCTGATGGTTTATATACCTGTTCCAGTTTGGCCAAATTTAGAAACATATCCTCTGAGGGAAGGCACAACCACCCCTCTCCCACCAGGTTCAGGAAAAATAAATTTTCCTCAAAGGAAAGTGAAAGAGATAAAAACTATTTATTTAACAACCACACGGGAAAAGGATAATAATGCTAAATAATAAAATCTCTCACTGTAGAGGAAAAATCTGGGAAAGTGTTAGAGTTCTCCCTTTGGTCTCCTCGGAGCTGGGGCTTGGCCCAGGGCCAGGCCCTCTGCGCTCGGTGGAAAGTCCTCCTGATGTGCTCTGATATTGAAGCAGTCCAGCAGAAAAGGGAGAAAATCCGAAATTCCAGGGGAGGGAAAAAAACAAAGTTCAACTCTCAGTTTCTCTCCAGAGAAAAAGAAACTGAAACAACTGGCCAGAAACTGATCCGGGAGCAGCAAGCTGGGTGCTTCCTCGCTCCCCTGCTGCAGCTGGAAAAAAAAACCTGCTATCTCTGTGTGACCTTGAACAAGCTGCAAACTGCTTTGAAAAAGTTTTGCTCAGTTTTTCCTTCCCCCTCTCAGGCTCAGTTTAGAGGCATAGAAAGGCACAAGAATTAATTTCTGGGCATAGGGCAGCAGCATGGGATACACATCATAAAGTCACCCCAAGACGCCTAACTGGCATTATTCTGATCTTATAAATTCTCATCTTCTCTTAATTTATTTCACCAGTTATTCAATCAAAGTGTGACATCCATGGCAAGGATTACTACTGTTTATTTGTGACTTCAAAGAGATGTCTTTCATTAGTTGTAGGTCTGACTCTGGTTTTATTTTGTAGTTCCTTGATAACTGATAATTGATAACTTTGATTATTGATAATTGTTTAACTTTTAGCAAATTTATTATGGTATAGTCTCTTTTTTATCACCTTCCACTTGTGTTCCTTCTGCAATCTTTTCAGTCCTTCACTCTGCTAGGGTGACCTCACGTGCTTAATTATTTTGTTGCCTGAAATTTCTATTTCTGTCAAGTTTTGGTATGTTTTTATCTATTTTGGCAAAAGTATTTCAGTAGTGTATGTGCGTGTATGCATCAAGACACATAACACAAACAAAATATAAGTATATATGGGTATGTATACAAATATTATATATATGTATTTACATGTTTATGGGTACATATAAAAATATGTATATGTTTCTAAATGTTTGCATGTGTGCATACACCTGTACACACACTTATAAAAATATACATGTATATCATGTATATATAAATACATCAAAATGTGATTCTATGAATTTTAATACCGTAGGGGTTTTATCCTTTTTTCTTACACACAACTGTTTTTCTCCCTTAATTTCTTTTTCTTGAAATGCATCTCCTTCACATATATCTAAGTATCTTGGGAAATAACATATTCATACAAAAGATAATACTTCAAGGATTTCTAGAGAATACATAGTTTAATCACATGCAACTTATGTTATAGAATAACCAGAAATTTATTCATCCTTTTCAGGAAATATACTGTTGAGGTGAATTAAATATTAAGTTTATGAAGTGTGAAATTTATAACCCTGGATGCACGTACAGACT
Organism: Corvus hawaiiensis; assembly: GCF_020740725.1. Taxonomy (NCBI): domain Eukaryota; kingdom Metazoa; phylum Chordata; class Aves; order Passeriformes; family Corvidae; genus Corvus; species Corvus hawaiiensis. The sequence goes on along the minus strand of NC_063213.1, from coordinate 73,568,494 downwards.
GGGGAGTGGGAATCTGGAGAACAGCCCTGTGGAAATATGCAGCTCAGTGAGTATTTGAAGCCATGGACACTTTTTCCTTCCTGGAATCTTCTGTCTACTTTTGCCTTTTTCTTCTAGTTTCTTTTCTTTTATTCCTGGTTAGATGTTTAAATGAAGCATCTCTCCCATCATATAGCCAAAATTCTGCTGCCCGTTTCTTCAGCCCCTATCACCTTCTTTTAACCTTATCCACAAAATTGGGCTTTTTATTTTCTGTCTTCGTGTAACCAGTACAAATAAAATCCATTTGGATAATAAGTTCAAGATTGTAGTACAGGATGAGTCTTATTTTAATTCCATTTTTTAATGTATAAAAATAGTTACACAATCACTTTACTGAGTAAAGTTTGCTTTAGATAAGTTTGCACTAGAAGATATAGTTTATAAAATAGAAAGTCTCATTGCTTTGCCATAGAAAGGACCCTGAAGAACTCAAAGTGATCACTATCAAATTCCTCATGAGTCAGTAAGATTCATTACAAAAAGCAACAGTAAAAAAGGGCATCCCCTCCACTTAATCTGGTTGGTTGTAGATGCTTATATATTATTTTGTGTACGACTAATGATACCTGCCCCAAAATCAGTAGTACCTGTCACTTTATTGTTGGGGAACTAAAGTTTTCACAGCTACTAGATATAAATTTGAAAAACATTCTAACTCAGGCACTAGATCTCAGGTTTACAATATCCTGTTCAGAAGACTATGATCCACACCTGTTTCTGTGTGAACCTTGGAATTTAACACTTAACCCACAACTGAGCTACACTTCTCTCTTTAATTAAGACATAAGACATACTTGTCAAGACATGGATTTCTGTCTTTTTATAAGCTAAATAACTTTCTTTTAGGAGTAATAGTAGTGAAGAACACCCGTCAATGTAGCCAAGAGTGACTCTCACATAATGATGTACCTTTATCTTCAAAAGTGATTCATTTTGCAAAGTGATTTTTTTGGTAAATTACAGATATGGTCAAGCCAAACTCCAGCCTCATCATATAATACACAATGCATCACATAGCAGACATCATATAATACAGCAGCAGGCTGCACAGAGTGGAGCATAGCTGTGAATGAAACAGGAAGGAACAGGAGCCTTAGACATGTTCCATTTGTTAAGAATTTAAAACAGCTGGAGCACAGTCCAGACAATGTTTTTGAACATCTGTTCAGAACCTATTCATGGCTAACCAGGGTAATATTCAGAGCAATTACAATGAATTGTCTTCATAAAAATATATTCTGTATGGCCTATATGGAACAGCCATTCATTTTTTCTTGCTTGCCTCTTATCTGACATTACAAATAAAAGAAAGTCAATTAGTACATGTTTTATTGCTGGTTCTCACCACTTTGATAAATGTGATTATAAATGAAAAAATGACTAATTGCAACCTTACATGTAGCATGAAAAATTATATTCATGTGCCCCATATGAAACTGAGTAAAGAAGAGTTCTATGAAAACATGCTACTGGGAATTAACCTAGCATGTCAGTGGGTCAAACATTTCCTGTACGGGCAATGGGAAAAAGAGCCCAACAGCTCAGATGTTTCCATATATTACAGTTCCACCCAACAAACAGCCTTATTTCTCTCTTTGGAGTAGGTGTCAAAAATGACCTTCTCACACTCAGTTTGTGGTGTATATACACAATGGATTTATTTCACCTGCTGTTTCTGTGTTTTTCTGCTATTTTTGTACTGTCACACCTGCCTTGAAAATGGGAGCACATTATGATAGAGCACGGCCATGTATCCGGCATCAGATAGACTGCCTCCCCTCTGAAACCATCTCACTCGCATCAGGTCTTCTCTTCATTGCCTCAAAATGAGGTGGCATATGTTTCCTCCAGCTCTAATATTTTGTTTACCTTTTAAAATACCTAAATTACTGTTTAGCATTTTTTCACCTGTCTTTTTCTATTTTTCCTCTCTTCCTTTTCATTTTTTTTCCCATTAGAAGAAATTGTTGCTTAAAATGATTGTGGTGATTGATACAGAGTGTTTCCAAATGCTGGAAACATATCTAGTAATTACACTGTTCAGACATGAATTACCTCAAATTGCCTGGAATGATGTCAATTTATCAAACTTCCTGTGAGAAGTTCATCTCTGCTGTAAAGTGATCGCTCCTCTCTCTGTTAGCCTGTTTTATCTAATACAGAGGGTCAAGAGGGGATTTATCCACTCTCTTTTTTAACTTCATTCTCTTTTGGATTCTACTAGACCAATGGGGAAAACATGAGAGTGTTTTGTGACTGCCTTGTTTATTTTATCATCTTTCAATGCAGTGGAGGGAGAGGATGTATAATTTGATTTGAAAGCCCAAGACAGTTAAGCAACAGGGCTTTGACAGAGCAGCAGTAATCATGTCTGCTTACTGAAGTAAAACAAGGGCTGTTTGTATTTCAGACAGAAGATTTCAATTATGCTTGTTTAAGACTAACATATTAAAAAGCATAAAGATTCATTTCCTACTAAGAACTGCCTTGGCGAATCCTTTTATGCAAACATCAAAGTGCACTTCCTGGACATTTTCCTGTCTGTTTAATGCTGACAGAAGGAAGAAGTCATGTTTGTAACATTTGTCTACCAATTAACAATCAGAAAATGTCCTACAAAATTATTTTTACCTTTTGGACTAGCAGCAACAGAATAATTAACTTACAGTTAGGTGTACAAATGTAGTGTTCTTATCCTATTTTCCATGGTATCATTCCAGTGCTTTCAGATTAGCTGACCTAAAATTAATGTAAGGTTAAAAGGAGATTTGTCTCATTCAAAGGAAAATTACTTGGTGGCAATCTGGACTAGTATCACTCAAAGACTAAAATGAACCATGATTCCTTAATAACTTCAATTTATATTTTTTTCATGTGTTTCTTTCTGTTCTCTGATAAGAGCATATATTTTTATATGATTCCCTTCACCATTAAGATCTGTGTTCTGTCTATTGTGAAATTGATGATTTCCCAGTGTAAAGTTTGTCATTGAAATGTGAGCCAAAACCTGAGATTTTGAACTTATTTCTGTTTGTCCTCTACTGCTGCAAAAGTACTAAACAGTTCTAAGAACTCCATGATCACACAGCAGACAAATCAAGTTAAGCAACAGTACATCCTAACTAAAAAAATACTTTCTGAATTTCTCATCTTTTTGAAAGGTACTTGTTTGCCTAAAGAATACATATAGCAAAGTCACCAGCTATATTCCCTTGACATGCCTTAACCTTCAAAGAAGAAGCATAAACAGGACTACTTCAGTGGCTCCAGAACCCTCTATTTCCCCTTCTCAATAGTGGAACCAAACTGTCTTTAATATTTGGAGCTTATCTATACTCAGTTGCTTCCAACGTTTCACCTCAAGGAGAAAGTTCCAGCTGGGAGACTAAAAAAGCCTTTTGTGACTTTATTAACTTTACTTAAAATAAAAGGTATTCTTCTTTGCTTTGTATTTTACAAAGACATTGAGGCACTTTAATCTTTGAGGTAGCACATCCAGGTGATCCAACTAATTAGGCAAACCCAGCGGTGTACCACTGAGTAAGTCTGGCAAAATCTCCTAACCTGGATGTGTAGTCCAGAGCACCAGTGAAATAACTCAGTCAGGGCACTCATCAAAGGTCCTGTTAACAAGGAAGGAAATAGGTGCTAAATAAAATCCAAACCAGACTTAGTACTTGATAACACTTAATCTTGTAATTTTCATACTCCATTGCTGCTACTTTTGCGTCTTACGCTCTGCATTTTTTATGCTATGAAGCCTATGCATTTGATGTGATTCATTTTTAAATTCATAACATTTTTTCAGGGAGTAACTCAGGGAATAACTCCAGGTAATTCTGAATTACTTAGAAAATTTAGCTCCTTAATTCCAAGTTTGATTTAAGCTTACTGTTTAGCACATATATTCTCAAAGCTCTTTCTCAGAAAGCACTATTATAGATGTAGACTGTAATCTTTGAACTGCTTGCAACAATGAACCATCTTTTTATTATATTTACATGGGCAATTACTATGATTTCATGTCCATGGTTCTCTAGAATCTCTCTAATAATACAAGTCTACAATGTTACCTGTCGCTTCCATCTTCACTAACTGGTTTAAAGACTATTCCATTATTTGATGTCTGGATTTTTTTTAATATGCTTTTACTCTTTCTTTTTAATGACCTAATAGACTAGTTCAGAAATCCCCAGTACAAACTGTTTTGTGTTGCTTTATGCCAGAGAGAAAACCTGCTGTTACTGTGCCTGCTGTTGCTATTAGATTACATAGCATAGAAAGCACTGTCCACTGAGGAAGATCACATTGTCAGCACTGTCTGCCACAGAGACACTGAACAATTTAGGTCCTATCTCCTACTGTGCTGTACTCCAGGAAGGCATTCAAGGAAAATAAAATGACTGTAGCTTGCTGTCAGGCTTAAGAATGTGTTCTGTAAAATATGCCGTGAATAATTCTCTTCTTCACCATTTCTTTACAATTCTAAGTCTCTCAGTGAAAGATGTGTATAATTTGACAGTATTTTGCTATTGTGAAATAAAAATTTTAACTCTATTGTCAAATTGTGTGCATGAATATCTGCTAATGCATCCCTTTTTAAAGTTAGTATAGAAAAACTCTGAATCCTTATTCAAGGTAAAAAATAAGCTAATACAGACCTAAGTCTTTCTGGTATGCAACATCTCCCTATCCATTGCTATTTGCAACTCAAATTATTTTCTAACTTTGTACAATAAAAGCCACATAAACCTGTATTTGAATGTGATAAAGATGCTAATCTTGGAAAAAAATGTACATATGTATTTCATTTTATTCATATAGCAAGAGCCCACCCACCAGTGAGATTTCTGCTATCACATTAAATCGTAATGTAATGAGAAATACATCCCAAATTATTTTTTAAATATGCCTACCTCTAAGAAAGGTACAATCTTTTGTTTTCTTGTTATAGGTGCTGCTGACATTGTTTATAACATTTTTACAGTATGGATTTGTTTTTAGTGTATTGGATTGAATGTCATAGTGCACTTCAGCCCGAAGCTTTTTTAAGTCTTTAAATTCCTGAGAGAGTTTTTTAAAGGGGCATGTGTCATTGCAAGGTAGATTTGATTCAACAATTGGAAACACTACTATCTTGTGGGAATTCTTTTTCTTCTTTCCATTTTGTGTCACTTCCCCATCTCACAATTTCAGTAGAATTCAGCTCAAAAAGCACAAATGTATCTCCACATATACAGATTCCTAACAGGCAAAAAACTCAGGGTGCATTCAGTTCCTTCATATTAAGAACTCATTTGCATGGAAGTCGGTTTGATTTTGATAAACTGTTCCTTATGGCTGTTTTCTTGCCTTTTCATCATGGCATAATTCATACTCCCTTTTCCACATACACAGAGTGTTTATACAGCATTCCAGAGTTCAGATTAATGAGATTAAATGCAAGCTCATAGTTAAGGAAGTGTTAGGGAAGGAAATGAGGAAAATAATGTGATTCCTCTTGAACTGACAATAGATGGTGGCAGCAGTAAAAGTTAAAAACAGAATTTAAAGTCCTCTCTCCATGGCAGATCCCTAAAGAGGCAGCTCAGGGCATTGAACAGTATGTATAAAAGCAATTTAACAGCAGTGGTGTGTAGTGCCAAGGGAGTAAGTGGATTTTCAGGATAGTAGGGCAAGGGGGTAAGTAGTTGAGAAAAATGGAGAAAGAGACATCGGTAGAGGCTGTGAGTAAGGACTGAGAATCAGGAGGCTTTTGGAGAATTTAAAAGCCTAAGAAGTCTTTTTCTGTTTGTTTATTCTCCCACTCTCTGCTTCCTAGGTTCCTAAAGTAACTTGCAGCTCCTTCACTGATCTGAACTTGAAGAGGTGATTTGAAGTTCTACCTCAGCTTTGTCCTCTTTTGCCTTCTGTTCCTGACTGCACCTTGCTCGGGTACCTAAGCCCCACGTGGGAGGGAGGGAGGCAGGGAGGAAGGAAGGCAGGAAGGCAGGAGGCAGGAAGGAAGGAAGGAAGGAAGGAAGGAAGGAAGGAAGGAAGGAAGGAAGGAAGGAAGGAAGGAAGGAAGGAAGGAAGGAAGGAAGGAAGGAAGGAAGGAAGGAAGTCATATGAGTGAGAGACTGGAAATATAACAGCATAGAGACTGCTGCTCTTAAAAGAGGTTTTCTTCTGTTTTTCTGCAATCCCAGCTACAGTGTGTCTGGGACAGTAAGTGTACCTGTTTGAAAGGTATGGACAACTGTGATGTGATTCTGATTTTCAAAACTCTTGCTAAATTGGCCAACAGACAAACAAACAATGGAAATCTCACTACTGTAGTGTTCTTACCAAAATGTGCAGAATATATGCAGAAAGGGAGGGAGAAAAGGAGGGAGAAAGAAGGGAACCATGAGAGGCACAAATATTTTGTTTTGTTGTCCCTTTTCTTCCTTAGCATAAACTGAACATTGAGACAATTGGAAAAATCATTGCAGTGCATAAACATTTGTTGAGGAGAGAAAGAATTATTTTTAATAAGAAGGTTCTACAGTTAAAACCACCTGGCATCATCACTTGTTTAGCACATGACATACAGAAAGACCACTAACAGGTAAATTACTCCTGGGGAAGGAGGGGGAAGCAAGAAGGAGCAGAAGGAAATCAATGAACAGACATCTTTGTGGTGACTTTCTCATCATGTGAGCTGGAAACTGGAAACTTGAAATGGTCTTTGCACCTTGAGTCCAATAATTTTCAAGAATCATTCTCAATAAAAGATTTTGGCCTGATGGATGGTGATGGAGTACTGGTTTTAAGTCTCCTCTTGGCTGAATTGCTTGTTGGCACTGGCACAAAAAAAAAAAAAAAATTAAGTGTCCTTTGCATCCCCGCCCCATTTTTTTAACCAGCAAGTATTCTAGCATGAAGATTTTAAATATTTTATATCTAGAGTGCTTTTTTCATTAAGAGTACACTTTTATTTCTTGACATTGAGAAAATGGATCAGGATCATCACTTTAAAAAATTTTGTTTAAATGCAGATTTTGAAAGGCTGCCAGGGTTGAATAAAGAATCCCTGCAGAAGAAACACTATAAAAATCAATAGTGTTCTTTCCAGGAAGGTATATTTATCTGGTCGTGTCTCTTTGCATTTCACTGTACCACTTTTTGTGGGTTTAAGCCTTTTTTCTTTCATAAAAGTGGTGTCTTGTACCTAGTTAAAATAAAAAGGACTGTTGCACTCTCTGGGCCTTAAATAAATAACTGATCACCATACTTAAACAGACACTTTTCCTTAAGGTTTCTTTTTTTTATTTTCCCATTTTTATTATCATAAGGAAGAATTCCAATTTATTTTTAAATCTGTTCTTTAACATGTTATTGGCATATATCTATCTATCTATCTAGATCTATATTAATAGAACCACTTGTGCATGACCTCAGATTTCTCTGTAATTCCCTGAATCTACACTTGGGGTTTTTTGAGTGAAAGAGAAGTAGTTGAAATGAAGAACTAATTTTGGGTGAGGGGCTTGATGAAAGCCTCTGTGACTCCTGATCTCTGCATCCAACCAGAGCTAATTTTATTCTGCTCCTTATGACTGTCTATCCAGATCTTTCAGCTGAGATGCTCTTGTGACCAACTTCAGATGGAAAGATCTACAGTGTAAGCATTTAAACTAGTTCCACTAATTTTCAATGAAATGGGTTAATAAAGATGTAGCCACGTTCTCAGGAGATAGCATCTACCAGCAGGACAGTTAAGGGCAAGGGGCCACATAGGAGTAGCTACTCAGCTTGGTATAACCACAGCCAAAAGAAAAGATGTCAAAAAACTCTTATGAGTTTATACCCATGGACTGTAGACACTGATATTTCCAGAATTTTAAATCTCAGGCACAAGGTATGTATAACTTTCAGTGAAGACTAAAGTACACAAGTTAAAATGTCCATAGCAGTTTGTTGTCTAAATGAAAAAGTTCCAATGCTAGAGATAAAATACAGTAGAATTCCTGAGCTACTATAAAATATCCTGTCATGCAAATGTCAGTGCTCTATTGGGTTTTATAAATGATATACTTCTGCCAGCTCAGATGCAGCCTGGCAGTCTTGCCTATTACAAAGTTTTGCCAAAACACTTCAAAGTGCTGCAAGTATTTTCTATATCAAATGGTGACATATTTTAAAGTCAAGGGCTGGATTCATCTGTCTTCTATTTTTTTCTCAGTTCTCATCAAGTAAATGTGAACTGTTGGATGATTCTTAAGCATTACAAATTTGGGTTGAAAGTCATGTTGCCAATATCAAATGCTAGAAAATATGGCAGGCTTTACAATTTTTTGTCATCAATTGTATTTCCACTTCTATATTGTCCTCTAAGCTTAGCCAGATACTTTTATACGTGGAATTCAGATAGTAGAAGAAAGGCTTCAAGTTTATTTAAGCATCCTGATTGTGAATGCTATTTCGGTCAAATTAGATTGGCAGAGCATGACAGCAATGCCATTGATTTATTATGTTTTGAAGTCCTTCCCAAACACACATTTCATTATTTTGTTTTGTTTGTTTCTCCTCTCCTCTTTGCTCTTTTTTTTTTTTTCTTTCCCCCAGACCTATGCTTCCTGGAAGGATTCTTTGTTCTGGGCTGGATAAAATTCATGCTATGCTGTGATCGATGTCCCTCTGATGCTTTGTACAAATGACCAAACATTTATATCCCACAGTTGAAACCAAAATTGAAGGGATTCAGAACTATCACATGAAAAGGGAACAAGTCAGGACTTGCAGGCCTTTGCTCTATGACATGAGAGCAAATTCTTTGGCAGCTTGTATCCCTCCTAATTCAATTTCAATCAACCCACAACCACAGGTAAAGACAGATTGTGGTCCATAACTTACAGGAAAATGCCCCATTTTGATCATTTCATCCTCAATTTTGTATCTCTAAATATATAGTTTAAAGTACATTGAAGTAAAATGGTGACAGACTGAACAGTGCATGAATCCTTCAGCCATGAGAGATGGAAGTGTCTCAGAAACGAGGCAGATTAAAGAGCTCCTGACACCTGTGCTGTGTGAATGTTACCCCTTAGCGGATGGGCAGCAGACTGGATCAATGAACCAACACGCCCAAGTTATTCTTGACAAAGATCAGTTCAGTAGACGTGTTTACTCTGCAGATCCCCAGAAGCTGGCGTGGCACAGCCAAGGCAGAGCAACAAACAGAGATATCTGGCTGAAACTGAAGTGACTTAAAGAATTAGGAACCAAATGGAAACCCTAAAAAATCTCCAGTATGTAACAGCTTATTTTTCCAGCTGTTTGATGCCTCTGGTGGCACATATAATATTTTCCTAATGCCGGACTGTGAGGCTACATTAGCAAGGAAAAATAAAGTTTCTGGCTCAGATGAACTTGATTTAGATTCCAAATTGAACACTCTCAGCAAAAGAATGTTCAGGTCTAGGCAATGGTCATGATATAGAAGTCAAAATAAATTGCACAGACCTTTTTTTTCTTGTTGAACTCTTCATATTTTTAATGATACCTAGCCCTGAATATGCTAGTCACTTACATGTCAATCTTTTGAAGAATAATTTTCACTAACCAAGATAATATTTCTGCTTACACCTGCTTACATTTCAGTGACTTCAGAGAGATGTAAGTATGTAAGAAAACACTTCAGCTCATACTTGAATAGTTTTTTTTCTCAAGTGAGAAATTCAATTAATAAGCATTAGATGTGTCCATGGATACAATTAGACATGTTTCTAAATTTTTAATGAATAAGTTAATTGTTCTTTGATATAGTAAAATGATCCATTACTGAAACTCATCCCTTGAGTACTTTGAAGATTTGTATTTCAGCCTTTCACAATACCAGAGCATCCTAAACATTGATTGTAGTTTATGGAGTATTTTCCCTTTTATTACTAAAAAGTCTTTACATTGATTTGGAAAAAAAACTTCCAATGCAAGAACGATCTTCTTATCAAACAACTCATTCATAAATAAAAGGAATAAAATTATCTTTTTTTCAGAGGACAATGAAATTTAGGCAGAAATCATACTTTCTGCTTTTGAAAATACAGACATGTCTGAGGAAAAGCTTCTTTATATTATGCTCAAAGCTATGAAGATGACTTTCCAGGTAAACAATAACTCTTATTTGCTTATTTTATATGTAGACACACAGTCTGAATTTCAAACATTAAAACCAACAGCTATATTGCTGATGTGTTATTGTGAACCAGTGCATTTGTACCTGTGTGAAGTTAAATGATACAATTTGAACTTCTTTAAATACTTGCTGTCTTGTAACTACATCTTCTTTCTCATTAAAGAAAACAAAAAGATTCCCTTTAAGTTCCAGGCCTTTAAAAATTATCAGGTCAATGAAATGTTTATTGAGATGCTTGCTCTTACAGATTAAGATTTAGTTTTTTCAGCACTAATTCTAGAAAGAAAAACTTCTCTGTAGTTCAGCATGTGCATTTCTGTGCTCATTTATAATCACGTTGAAACATCTTCCTGGGAACAAGTTTTCTTTAAGATTTTAGTCAAACAGCCAAAACCTATGTTTTATCTGTGTGCTTTTCTTCAGAAAACAGACTAACCAGAAAGTGAAAGAAAACACATGCATACAATCCACTGATTTTTGGGAACATTATTTATTAGCAACAGAGGGGAAAAAAAGTGTGCAGGTAGTCCATTTTTTGTCTTCTGATGAGACAGGAGGGAATTTTCAAAAACTTTTTTTTTTTAAAGAATATGTCAACCCTTCCAAGATGGGCATTTCTACACAAGCATGTGTTATTTAGATATGTATTATTTTACTATCATACTTATTGTAACAAAGGAACTAGACAGCTCAAAAATGCTAAAAAAATTAATTTGAAGTTTAAAAGACTTCAGTTAGATGTAATGAAATATTGTAAACTAAAACTATTAAGGTAGATTAACATAATTGAAAATAAAAATGATGGGTGAGCAGTGAATCTGTCAACTTCTCTTTTCATACACACATAAGAGTGCAGATGAACACAAAACACATCTAAATTCAGAAGAAAAAGGCTGATTAACACTGTGGTTACTCTTTGAAATTTATAACAGGAAAGTTTACTGTTTCAGAGAATAAATTAATTGGGAGCTGGGATCAAGAGGAAATTACTGTCAATAGAACACCACACGTAAAAGCATTATGTGGAGGTTATGCTTTATGGTGTTACATACTACCAGAAATATTTTACTAGATTTGATGGACCACTATTTTGTTCTGGTCTGGAAATCCCAGTGTTCTCCATAATGGCTACCTCAGCCATGATGCTTAGCACCACAATTAGAAAAAGAGTGATAATAGCTTCTTTGCTCTCCGTTTTCTACTCTACCCCTCTGACATCTTAACTGTGGAAAATATTGTGACCCTTGAAGAAACTCCTTAATGCAGTAATCATATCAGTAACTTGTTCAGCTCTGAGAACAGAATCACTTAACATTTTGCTTAGGCATTCATGATTTCTGGTTTTCTTTTTTTTCCTTTCACTGAAGTTGCTTCATGGCAGGTAAAGTGCATTCTAAGATCTCTTCTGAAATATATTCTTGCTTTAGGAGACAGCTTTCCTGTCTTTCCCAAAAACAAAGGACAAAAAGTCTTTGAACTCTTGAGAGACTGATGCACATGCTTCCTCTGGAAGCAATGTGAGTATTAATGAGGGGAAAAATTTTGAACCAATTGTGTTTCAAGTGAAATGGCAACCTAAGAAATACCTCCTAGGAGAAATTAAGAGTGCATTTAAAAACAAGCTAATACATATAGCACTCAAAATCAACAAAGGAATAAGAGAAAAAATCTATCTAGGAAGTCAGACATCCAAAAAACACTCTCCTAACATCTGGATCTCGCTGAAGTCTCAAATATCAAAGCCATCTTCCTCCAAGCAACTGCCACTCCTCAGTGTCCTTCAGCTTATGCTAATGATGCAGGCATTGAAGGCTGATACTGGGAAAACAGAAATTCAGACCTTTAAATGTCAGACTTTTCATTTTGGAATACTTTACTCTTCTGGTCTTAGTTACTCCACATTATTTTGTTAGTTTTTTTAAGCTTGTGAACCTCAGTAACCCTGGTAGGTGGACCATAGTTATGGGGATACTCATAACTCTGTATATAGGTTTCTGGTAATTTCTAATACAGGACAAAGTTAATGAGCACCACAGTCCCAAGCAAAATTTGAAATCACTCCTCATTTGTCATTGGAAAATAGATTTATTTAGACAATTCTAGTTGCAGAAAGGGCTTTTTGTAAAAAGAAAAAAAAAAGGATAATAAAAAAGGAGGGAGGATTCCATTATGACAGGCTTTAAAAAAAAATCTTGAAAGTATCTCTGACAGCTCCAGGAATAATCCTGACTCTGCCAGCATAGTGGTGATGAATCCTTGTGTTCTCACCAAGAATCTCTTTTCAGACATGCTGTCATGGGAATTGGCATTGTTAAAACGAATGTGTTGTGATAGTACTTTTTCTCCTGTAACCCTCACATTAAGTTCATGCCTATGTAAAACCAAAGTCAATGCTTCTGGACAATTACTAAAGCAGAAGATATATTAATGCCTGCTAATCTACGTTTTTTTGTGTGTGGGAGTCTAACCTGCAGCTCAAACTGTTATATACACTGAAAAAGCAGTGAATGTTTCTAAAAGAAATGCTTTGTGAGTTCGTTTCTTCTTAATCTCTTAGGTAATTTTTATGATACGT